>NW_027254346.1:0-300000 GCF_044704955.1 Pristiophorus japonicus
TGTCAGTGCCACTCTCTCTCTCTCTGTCAGTGTCTCTCTCTCTTTGTCAGTGTCTCTCTCTCTCTCTCTGTCAGTGTCTCTCTCTCTCTCTCAATCAGTGACTCTCTCTCTCTGTCAGTGTTCTCTCTCTCTCTCTCTCTCTGGTTCTCTCTCTGTTCTCTCTCTCCTCTATCAGTGTCTCTCTCTCTCTGTCAGTGTCTCTCTATCTCTCTCTGTCAGTGTCTCTCTCTCTGTCATTCTCTCTCTCTCTCTGTCAGTGTCTTTCTCTCTCTCTCTCTCTCTGTCAGTGTCTCTCTCTCTCTCTGTCAGTGTCTCTCTCTCTCTCTCTGTCAGTGTCTCTCTCTCTCTGTCAGTGTCTCTCTCTCTGTAATTCTCTCTCTCTCTCTCTCTGTCAGTGTCTCTCTCTCTCTGTCAGTGTCACTCTCTCTCTCTAAGTCAGTGTCTCTCTCTCTCTGTCAGTGTCTCTCTGTCTCTCGGTCAGTGTCTCTCTCTCTCTCTGTCAGCGTCTCTCTCTCTCTCTCTGTCAGTGTCTCTCTCTCTCTCTCTCTGTCAGCGTCTCTCTCTCTCTCTCTCTGTCAGTGTCTCTCTCTCTCTCTGTCAGTGTATCTCTCTCTCTGTCAGTGTCTCTCTCTCTCTCTCTGTCAGTGACTCTCTCTCTCTCTCTGTCAGTGTCTCTCTCCCTTTCTCTGTCTCTGTCAGTGTCTCTCTCTCTCTCTGTCAGTGTCTCTCTCTCTCTCTCTGTCAGTGTCTCTCTCTCTCTCTGTCAGCGTCTCTCTCTCTCTCTCTGTCAGTGTCTCTCTCTCTCTCTCTCTGTCAGTACTCTCTCTCTCTCTCTCTCTGTCAGTGTATCTCTCTCTCTGTCAGTGTCTCTCTCTCTCTCTCTGTCAGTGACTCTCTCTCTCTGTCAGTGTCTCTCTCCCTTTCTCTGTCTCTGCCTGTGTGTCTCTCTCTCTCTCTCTGTCAGTGTCTCTCTCTCTCTCTCTGTCAGTGTCTCTCTCTCTCTGTCAGTGTCTCTCTCTCTCTCTCTGTCAGTGTCTCTCTCTCTCTCTGTCAGCGTCTCTCTCTCTCTCTCTGTCAGTATCTCTCTCTCTCTCTCTCTCTCTGTCAGTGTCTCTCTCTCTCTGTCAGTGTCTCGCTCTCTCTGTCAGTGCCACTCTCTCTCTCTCTGTCAGTCTCTCTCTCTCTCTGTCAGTGTCTCTCTCTCTGTAATTCTCTCTCTCTCTCTCTCTGTCAGTGTCTCTCTCTCTCTCTGTCAGTGTCTCTCTCTCTCTGTCAGTGTCACTCTCTCTCTCTAAGTCAGTGTCTCTCTCTCTCTGTCAGTGTCTCTCTCTCTCTCTCTGTCAGTGTCTCTCTCTCTCTCTCTGTCAGTGACTCTCTCTCTCTGTCAGTGTCTCTCTCTCTCTCTCTCTCTGTCAGTGTTTCTCTCTCTCTCTCTGTCAGTGTCTCTCTCTCTCTCTCTCTCTCTGTCAGTGTCTCTCTCTCTCTGTCAGTGTCTCGCTCTCTCTGTCAGTGCCACTCTCTCTCTCTCTGTCAGTGTCTCTCTCTCTCTCTGTCAGTGTCTCCCTCTCTCTCTCTGTCAGTGTCTCTCTCTCTCTCTCTGTCAGTGACTCTCTCTCTCAGTCAGTGTCTCTCTCTCTCTCTCTCTCTGTCAGTGTCTCTCTCTATCTCTCTGTCAGTGTCTCTCTCTCTGGCATTGTCACTCTCTCTCTGTCAGTGTCTCATTCTCTCTCTCTCTCTCTGTCAGTGTCTCTCTCTCTCTCTGTCAGTGTTTCTCTCTCTCTCTCTGTCAGTGTCTCTCTCTCTCTGTCAGTGTCTCTCTCTCTGTAATTCTCTCTCTCTCTCTCTCTGTCAGTGTCTCTCTCTCTCTGTCAGTGTCTCTCTCTCTCTGTCAGTGTCACTCTCTCTCTCTAAGTCAGTGTCTCTCTCTCTCTGTCAGTGTCTCTCTGTCTCTCTCTGTCAGTATCTCTCTCTCTCTCTCTGTCAGTGACTCTCTCTCTCTGTCAGTGTCTCTCTCTCTCTCTCTGTCAGTGTTTCTCTCTCTCTCTCTGTCAGTGTCTCTCACTCTCTCTCTGTCAGTGTCTCTCTCTCTGTCATTGTCTCTCTCTCTCTGTCAGTGTCTCTCTCTCTCCATCTCTCTCTGTCAGTGTCTCTCTCTGCCAGTCTCTCTCTCTCTCTCTGTCAGTGACTCTCTCTCTCTGTCAGTGTCTCTCTCCCTTTCTCTGTCTCTGTCAGTGTCTCTCTCTCTCTCTCTGTCAGTGTCTCTCTCTCTCTCTCTGTCAGTGTCTCTCTCTCTCTGTCAGTGTCTCTCTCTCCCTCTCTGTCAGTGTCTCTCTCTCTCTCTGTCAGCGTCTATCTCTCTCTCTCTGTCAGTGTCTCTCTTTCTCTCTCTGTCAGCGTCTCTCTCTCTCTCTCTCTGTCAGTGTCTCTCTCTCTCTCTCTCTCTCTCTCTCTCTGTCAGTGTATCTCTCTCTCTGTCAGTGTCTCTCTCTCTCTCTCTGTCAGTGTCTCTCTCTCTCTCTGTCAGCGTCTCTCTCTCTCTCTCTGTCAGTGTCTCTCTCTCTCTCTCTCTCTCTCTTTCAGTGTCTCTCTCTCTCTGTCAGTGTCTCTCTCTCTCTCTCTGTCAGTGTCTCTCTCTCTGTCAGTGTCTCTCTCTCTCTCTCTGTCAGTGTCTCTCTCTCTCTCTCTGTCAGTGACTCTCTCTCTCTGTCAGTGTCACTCTCTCTCTCTCTCTCTCTGTCAGTGTCTCTCTCTCTCTCTCTGTCAGTGTCTCTCTCTCTCTGTCAGTGTCTCTCTCTCTCTCTTTGTCAGTGTCTCTCTCTCTGTCATTGTCTCTCTCTCTCTGTCAGTGCCTCTCTCTCTCTCTCTCTGTCAGTGTCTCTCTCTCTCTCTCTGTCAGTGTCTCTCTCTCTCTCTCTGTCAGTGTCTCTCTCTCTCTGTTAGTGTCTCTCTCTCTGTAATTCTCTCTCTCTCTCTGTCAGTGTCTCTCTCTCTCTCTCTGTCAGTGTCTCTCTCTCTGTCAGTGACTCTCTCTCTCTCTCTCTGTCAGTCTCTCTCTCTCTCTCTCTGTCAGTGTCCCTCTCTCTCTCTCTGTCAGTGTCACTCTCTCTCTCTCTCTCTCTCTGTCAGTCTCTCTCTCTCTCTCTGTCAGTGTCTCTCTCTCGCTCTCTCTGTCAGTGTCTCTCTCCCTCTCTCTGTCAGTGTCTCTCTCTCTCTGTCAGTGTCTCTCTCTCCCTCTCTCTATGTCAGTGTCTCTCTATCTCTGTCATTGTCTCTCTCCCTCATTCTGTCAGTGTCTCACTCTCTCTGCCAGTGTCTCTCTCTCTCTCTCTGTCAGTGTCTCTCTCTTTCTGTCAGTGTCTCTCTCTCTAACTCAATGTCAGTGTCTCTCTCTCTCTGTCAGTGTCTCTCTCTCTCTGTCAGTGTCTCTCTCTCTCTCTATGTCAGTGTCTCTCTCTCTCTGTCAGTGATTCTCTCCCTCTCTAGGTCAGTGACTCTCTCTCTCTGTCAGTGTCTGTCTCTCTCTGTCAGTGTCTCTCTCTCTCTCTCTCTGTCAGCGTCTCTCTCTCTCTCTCTCTGTCAGTGTCTCTCTCTCTCTCTCTCTCTCTCTGTCAGTGTATCTCTCTCTCTGTCAGTGTCTCTCTCTCTCTCTCTGTCAGTGACTCTCTCTCTCTGTCAGTGTCTCTCTCCCTTTCTCTGTCTCTGCCTGTGTGTCTCTCTCTCTCTCTGTCAGTGTCTCTCTCTCTCTCTCTGTCAGTGTCTCTCTCTCTCTGTCAGTGTCTCTCTCTCTCTCTCTGTCAGTGTCTCTCTCTCTCTCTGTCAGCGTCTCTCTCTCTCTCTCTGTCAGTGTCTCTCTCTCTCTCTCTCTCTCTGTCAGTGTCTCTCTCTCTCTGTCAGTGTCTCGCTCTCTCTGTCAGTGCCACTCTCTCTCTCTCTGTCAGTCTCTCTCTCTCTCTGTCAGTGTCTCTCTCTCTGTAATTCTCTCTCTCTCTCTCTCTGTCAGTGTCTCTCTCTCTCTGTCAGTGTCTCTCTCTCTCTGTCAGTGTCACTCTCTCTCTCTAAGTCAGTGTCTCTCTCTCTCTGTCAGTGTCTCTCTCTCTCTCTCTGTCAGTGTCTCTCTCTCTCTCTCTGTCAGTGACTCTCTCTCTCTGTCAGTGTCTCTCTCTCTCTCTCTCTCTGTCAGTGTTTCTCTCTCTCTCTCTGTCAGTGTCTCTCTCTCTCTCTCTCTCTCTGTCTGTGTCTCTCTCTCTCTGTCAGTGTCTCGCTCTCTCTGTCAGTGCCACTCTCTCTCTCTCTGTCAGTGTCTCTCTCTCTCTGTCAGTGTCTCCCTCTCTCTCTCTGTCAGTGTCTCTCTCTCTCTCTCTGTCAGTGACTCTCTCTCTCAGTCAGTGTCTCTCTCTCTCTCTCTCTCTGTCAGTGTCTCTCTCTCTCTCTCTGTCAGTGTCTCTCTCTCTGGCATTGTCACTCTCTCTCTGTCAGTGTCTCATTCTCTCTCTCTCTCTCTGTCAGTGTCTCTCTCTCTCTCTGTCAGTGTTTCTCTCTCTCTCTCTGTCAGTGTCTCTCTCTCTCTGTCAGTGTCTCTCTCTCTGTAATTCTCTCTCTCTCTCTCTCTGTCAGTGTCTCTCTCTCTCTGTCAGTGTCTCTCTCTCTCTGTCAGTGTCACTCTCTCTCTCTAAGTCAGTGTCTCTCTCTCTCTGTCAGTGTCTCTCTGTCTCTCTCTGTCAGTGTCTCTCTCTCTCTCTCTGTCAGTGACTCTCTCTCTCTGTCAGTGTCTCTCTCTCTCTCTCTGTCAGTGTTTCTCTCTCTCTCTCTGTCAGTGTCTCTCACTCTCTCTCTGTCAGTGTCTCTCTCTCTGTCATTGTCTCTCTCTCTCTGTCAGTGTCTCTCTCTCTCCATCTCTCTCTGTCAGTGTCTCTCTCTCTCTGTCAGTCTCTCTCTCTCTCTCTGTCAGTGACTCTCTCTCTCAGTCAGTGTCTCTCTCCCTTTCTCTGTCTCTGTCAGTGTCTCTCTCTCTCTCTCTGTCAGTGTCTCTCTCTCTCTCTCTGTCAGTGTCTCTCTCTCTCTGTCAGTGTCTCTCTCTCCCTCTCTGTCAGTGTCTCTCTCTCTCTCTGTCAGCGTCTATCTCTCTCTCTCTGTCAGTGTCTCTCTCTCTCTCTCTGTCAGCGTCTCTCTCTCTCTCTCTCTGTCAGTGTCTCTCTCTCTCTCTCTCTCTCTCTCTCTCTCTCTGTCAGTGTATCTCTCTCTCTGTCAGTGTCTCTCTCTCTCTCTCTCTGTCAGTGTCTCTCTCTCTCTCTGTCAGCGTCTCTCTCTCTCTCTCTGTCAGTGTCTCTCTCTCTCTCTCTCTCTCTTTCAGTGTCTCTCTCTCTCTGTCAGTGTCTCTCTCTCTCTCTCTGTCAGTGTCTCTCTCTCTGTCAGTGTCTCTCTCTCTCTCTCTGTCAGTGTCTCTCTCTCTCTCTCTGTCAGTGACTCTCTCTCTCTGTCAGTGTCACTCTCTCTCTCTCTCTCTCTGTCAGTGTCTCTCTCTCTCTCTCTGTCAGTGTCTCTCTCTCTCTGTCAGTGTCTCTCTCTCTCTCTTTGTCAGTGTCTCTCTCTCTGTCATTGTCTCTCTCTCTCTCTGTCAGTGCCTCTCTCTCTCTCTCTCTGTCAGTGTCTCTCTCTCTCTCTCTGTCAGTGTCTCTCTCTCTCTCTCTGTCAGTGTCTCTCTCTCTCTGTTAGTGTCTCTCTCTCTGTAATTCTCTCTCTCTCTCTGTCAGTGTCTCTCTCTCTCTCTCTCTGTCAGTGTCTCTCTCTCTGTCAGTGACTCTCTCTCTCTCTCTCTGTCAGTCTCTCTCTCTCTCTCTCTGTCAGTGTCCCTCTCTCTCTCTCTGTCAGTGTCACTCTCTCTCTCTCTCTCTCTCTGTCAGTCTCTCTCTCTCTCTCTGTCAGTGTCTCTCTCTCGCTCTCTCTGTCAGTGTCTCTCTCCCTCTCTCTGTCAGTGTCTCTCTCTCTCTGTCAGTGTCTCTCTCTCCCTCTCTCTATGTCAGTGTCTCTCTATCTCTGTCATTGTCTCTCTCCCTCATTCTGTCAGTGTCTCACTCTCTCTGCCAGTGTCTCTCTCTCTCTCTCTGTCAGTGTCTCTCTCTTTCTGTCAGTGTCTCTCTCTCTAACTCAATGTCAGTGTCTCTCTCTCTCTGTCAGTGTCTCTCTCTCTCTGTCAGTGTCTCTCTCTCTCTCTATGTCAGTGTCTCTCTCTCTCTGTCAGTGATTCTCTCCCTCTCTAGGTCAGTGACTCTCTCTCTCTGTCAGTGTCTGTCTCTCTCTGTCAGTGTCTCTCTCTCTCTCTCTGTGAGTGTCTCTCTCTCTGTGTCATTCTCTCTCTCTCTCTGTCAGTGTCTCTCTCTCTCTCTCTCTCTGTCAGTGTCTCTCTCTCTCTGTCAGTCTCTCTCTCTCTCTCTCTCTCTGTCAGTGTCTCTCTCTCTCTCTCTCTCTCTCTCTGTCAGTGTCTGTCTCTCTGTCAGTGTCTCTCTCTCTCTCTCTCTCTGTCAGTGTCTCTCTCTCTCTGTCAGTGTCACTCTCTCTCTCTCTGTCAGTCTCTCTCTCTCTCTCTCTGTCAGTGTCTCTCTCTCTCTGTCAGTGTGTCTCTCTCTCTCTCTGTCAGTGTCTCTCTCTCTCTGTCAGTCTCTTTCTCTCTCTCTGTCTGTGATTCTCTCTCTCTGTCAGTGTCACTCTCCCTCTCTCTGTGTTCTGTCAGTCTCTCTCTCTCTCTCTGTCAGTGTCTCTCTCTCGCTCTCTCTGTCAGTGTCTCTCTCCCTCTCTCTGTCAGTGTCTCTCTCTCTCTGTCAGTGTCTCTCTCTCCCTCTCTCTATGTCAGTATCTCTCTATCTCTGTCATTGTCTCTCTCCCTCATTCTGTCAGTGTCTCTCTCTCTCTGTCAGTGTCTCTCTCTCTCTCTCTCTGTCAGTGTCTCTCTCCCTCTCTCTGCCAGTGTCTCTCTCTCTCTGTCATTGTCTCTGTCTCTCTGCCAGTGTCTCTCTCTCTCTCTCTGTCAGTTTCTCTCTCTTTCTGTCAGTGTCTCTCTCTTTAACTCAATGTCAGTGTCTCTCTCTCTCTGTCAGTGTCTCTCTCTCTCTGTCAGTGTCTCTCTCTCTCTCTATGTCAGTGTCTCTCTCTCTCTGTCAGTGATTCTCTCCCTCTCTAGGTCAGTGACTCTCTCTCTCTGTCAGTGTCTCGCTCTCTCTGTCAGTGTCTCTCTCTCTCTCTCTGTGAGTGTCTCTCTCTCTGTGTCATTCTCTCTCTCTCTCTGTCAGTGTCTCCCTCTCTCTCTCTCCCTGTCAGTGTCTCTCTCTCTCTGTCAGTCTCTCTCTCTCTCTCTCTCTCTCTGTCAGTGTCTCTCTCTCTCTCTCTGTCAGTGTCTCTCTCTCTCTCTCTCTCTCTCTCTGTCAGTGTGTGTCTCTCTGTCAGTGTCTCTCTCTCACTCTCTCTCTGTCAGTGTCCCTCTCTCTCTGTCAGTGTCTCTCTCTCTCTCTCTGTCAGTCTCTCTCTCTCTCTCTCTGTCAGTGTCTCTCTCTCTCTGTCAGTCTCTTTCTCTCTCTCTGTCTGTGACTCTCTCTCTCTGTCAGTGTCACTCTCCCTCTCTCTGTTTTCTTTCAGTGTCTCTCTCTCTCTCTCTGTCAGTGTCTCTCTCTCTCTCTCTGTCAGTGTCTCTCTCTCTCTGTCAGTGTCTCTCTCTCTCTCTCTGCCAGTGTCTCTCTCTCTCTGTCAGTGTATCTCTCTCTCTCTGTCAGTGTCTCTCTCTCTCTCTCTGTCAGTGTCTCTCTCTCTCTCTGTCAGTGTCTCTCTCTATCTCTGCCAGTGACTCTCTCTCTCTGTCAGTCTCTCTCTCTCTCTCTCTCTCTGTCAGTGTCTCTCTCTCTCTCTCTCTGTCAGAGTCTCTCTCTCTCTGTCAGTGTCTCTCTCTCTCTGTAAGTGTCTCTCTCTCTGTAATTGTCCATCTCTCTCTGTCAGTGTCTCTCTCTGTCTCTGTCAGTGTCTCTCTCTCTCTCTCTCTGTCAGTGACTCTCTCTCTCTCTGTCAGTGTCTCTCTCTCTCTCTCTCTCTCTGTCAGTTTCTCTCTCTCTCTGTCAGTGTCTCTCTCTCTCTGTCAGTGCCACTATCTCTCTCTCTGTCAGTGTCTCTCTCTCTCTGTCAGTGTCTCTCTCTCTCTCTCTGTCAGTGTCTCTCTCTCTCTCTCTCTGTCAGTGACTCTCTCTCTCTGTCAGTGTCTCTCTCTCTCTCTCTGTCAGTGTTTCGCCCTCTCTCTCTGTCAGTGTCTCTCTCTCTCTGTCAGTGTCTCTCTCTCTCTCTCTGTCAGTGTCTCTCTCTCTGTCATTGTCTCTCTCTCTCTGTCAGTGTCTCTCTCTCTCTCTCTCTCTCTGTCAGTGTCTCTCTCTCTCTCTGTCAGTGTCTCTCTCTCTCTCTCTCTCTGTCAGTGTCTCTCTCTCTCTCTGTCAGTGTCTCTCTCTCTCTCTCTGTCAGTGTCTCTCTCTCTCTGTCAGTGTCTCTCTCTCTCTCTCTGTGAGTGTCTCTCTCTCTGTGTCATTCTCTCTCTCTCTCTGTCAGTGTCTCTCTCTCTCTCTCTCTCTGTCAGTGTCTCTCTCTCTCTGTCAGTCTCTCTCTCTCTCTCTCTCTCTCTGTCAGTGTCTCTCTCTCTCTCTCTCTCTCTCTCTGTCAGTGTCTGTCTCTCTGTCAGTGTCTCTCTCTCTCTCTCTCTCTCTCTCTGTCAGTGTCTCTCTCTCTCTGTCAGTGTCACTCTCTCTCTCTCTGTCAGTCTCTCTCTCTCTCTCTCTGTCAGTGTCTCTCTCTCTCTGTCAGTGTCTCTCTCTCTCTCTCTGTCAGTGTCTCTCTCTCTCTGTCAGTCTCTTTCTCTCTCTCTGTCTGTGATTCTCTCTCTCTGTCAGTGTCACTCTCCCTCTCTCTGTTTTCTGTCAGTCTCTCTCTCTCTCTGTGTCAGTGTCTCTCTCTCGCTCTCTCTGTCAGTGTCTCTCTCCCTCTCTCTGTCAGTGTCTCTCTCTCTCTGTCAGTGTCTCTCTCTCCCTCTCTCTATGTCAGTGTCTCTCTATCTCTGTCATTGTCTCTCTCCCTCATTCTGTCAGTGTCTCTCTCTCTCTGTCAGTGTCTCTCTCTCTCTCTCTCTGTCAGTGTCTCTCTCCCTCTCTCTGCCAGTGTCTCTCTCTCTCTGTCATTGTCTCTGTCTCTCTGCCAGTGTCTCTCTCTCTCTCTCTGTCAGTTTCTCTCTCTTTCTGTCAGTGTCTCTCTCTCTAACTCAATGTCAGTGTCTCTCTCTCTCTGTCAGTGTCTCTCTCTCTGTCAGTGTCTCTCTCTCTCTCTATGTCAGTGTCTCTCTCTCTCTGTCAGTGATTCTCTCCCTCTCTAGGTCAGTGACTCTCTCTCTCTGTCAGTGTCTCGCTCTCTCTGTCAGTGTCTCTCTCTCTCTCTCTGTGAGTGTCTCTCTCTCTGTGTCATTCTCTCTCTCTCTCTGTCAGTGTCTCCCTCTCTCTCTCTCCCTGTCAGTGTCTCTCTCTCTCTGTCAGTCTCTCTCTCTCTCTCTCTCTCTCTGTCAGTGTCTCTCTCTCTCTGTCAGTGTCTCTCTCTCTCTCTCTCTCTGTCAGTGTCTGTCTCTCTGTCAGTGTCTCTCTCTCTCTCTCTCTCTCTGTCAGTGTCTCTCTCTCTCTGTCAGTGTCTCTCTCTCTCTCTCTGTCAGTCTCTCTCTCTCTCTCTCTGTCAGTGTCTCTCTCTGTCTGTCAGCGTCTCTCTCTCTCTCTCTGTCAGTGTCTCTGTCTCTCTCTCTCTCTTTCTCTGTCAGTGTCTCTCTCTCTCTGTCAGTGTAACTCTCTCTCTCTGTCAGTGTCTCTCTCTCTCTCTCTGTCAGTGTCTCTCTCTCTCTCTGTCAGTGTCTCTCTCTATCTCTGCCAGTGACTCTCTCTCTCTGTCAGTCTCTCTCTCTCTCTCTCTCTCTGTCAGTGTCTCTCTCTCTCTCTCTGTCAGTGTCTCTCTCTCTCTGTCAGTGTCTCTCTCTCTCTGTAAGTGTCTCTCTCTCTGTAATTGTCCATCTCTCTCTGTCAGTGTCTCTCTCTGTCTCTGTCAGTGTCTCTCTCTCTCTCTCTCTGTCAGTGACTCTCTCTCTCTGTCAGTGTCTCTCTCTCTCTCTCTCTCTCTGTCAGTTTCTCTCTCTCTCTGTCAGTGTCTCTCTCTCTCTGTCAGTGCCACTATCTCTCTCTCTGTCAGTGTCTCTCTCTCTCTGTCAGTGTCTCTCTCTCTCTCTCTGTCAGTGTCTCTCTCTCTGTCATTATCTCTCTCTCTCTGTCAGTGTCTCTCTCTCTCTCTCTCTCTCTGTCAGTGTCTCTCTCTCTCTCTGTCAGTGTCTCTCTCTCTCTCTCTCTCTGTCGGTGTCTCTCTCTCTCTGTCAGTGTCTCTCTCTCTCTCTCTGTCAGTGTCTCTCTCTCTCTGTCAGTGTCTCTCTCTCTCTCTTTGTCAGTGTCTCTCTCTCTGTCATTGTCTCTCTCTCTCTGTCAGTGCCTCTCTCTCTCTCTCTCTGTCAGTGTCTCTCTCTCTCTCTCTGTCAGTGTCTCTCTCTCTCACTCTGTCAGTGTCTCTCTCTCTCTGTTAGTGTCTCTCTCTCTGTAATTATCTCTCTCTCTGTCAGTGTCTCTCTCTCTCTCTCTCTGTCAGTGTCTCTCTCTCTGTCAGTGACTCTCTCTCTCTCTCTCTGTCAGTCTCTCTCTCTCTCTCTCTGTCAGTGTCCCTCTCTCTCTCTCTGTCAGTGTCACTCTCTCTCTCTCTCTCTCTCTGTCAGTCTCTCTCTCTCTCTCTGTCAGTGTCTCTCTCTCGCTCTCTCTGTCAGTGTCTCTCTATCTATCTCTGTCAGTGTCTCTCTCTCTCTGTCAGTGTCTCTCTCTCCCTCTCTCTATGTCAGTGTCTCTCTATCTCTGTCATTGTCTCTCTCCCTCATTCTGTCAGTGTCTCACTCTCTCTGTCAGTGTCTCTCTCTCTCTCCCTCTGTCAGTGTCTCTCTCCCTCTCTCTGCCAGTGTCTCTCTCTCTCTGTCATTGTCTCTGTCTCTCTGCCAGTGTCTCTCTCTCTCTCTCTGTCAGTGTCTCTCTCTTTCTGTCAGTGTCTCTCTCTCTAACTCAATGTCAGTGTCTCTCTCTCTCTGTCAGTGTCTCTCTCTCTCTGTCAGTGTCTCTCTCTCTCTCTATGTCAGTGTCTCTCTCTCTCTGTCAGTGACTCTCTCCCTCTCTCTGTCAGTGACTCTCTCTCTCTGTCAGTGTCTCTCTCTCTCTCTCTGTGAGTGTCTCTCTCTCTGTGTCATTGTCTCTCTCTCTCTGTCAGTGTCTCTCTCTCTCTCTCTCTGTCAGTGTCTGTCTCTCTGTCAGTGTCTCTCTCTCTCTCTCTCTCTGTCAGTGTCTCTCTCTCTCTGTCAGTCTCTTTCTCTCTCTCTGTCTGTGACTCTCTCTCTCTGTCAGTGTCACTCTCCCTCTCTCTGTTTTCTGTCAGTGTCTCTCTCTCTCTCTCTGTCAGTGTCTCTCTCTCTCTCTCTGTCAGTGTCTCTCTCTCTCTGTCAGTGTCTCTCTCTCTCGCTCTGCCAGTGTCTCTCTCTCTCTGTCAGTGTCTCTCTCTCTGTCAGTGTCTCTCTCTCTCTCTCTGTCAGTGTCTCTCTCTGTCTGTCAGCGTCTCTCTCTCTCTCTCTGTCAGTGTCTCTCTCTCTCTCTCTCTCTTTCTCTGTCAGTGTCTCTCTCTCTCTGTCAGTGTATCTCTCTCTCTCTGTCAGTGTCTCTCTCTCTCTCTCTGTCAGTGTCTCTCTCTCTCTCTGTCAGTGTCTCTCTCTATCTCTGCCAGTGACTCTCTCTCTCTGTCAGTCTCTCTCTCTCTCTCTCTCTCTCTGTCAGTGTCTCTCTCTCTCTCTCTCTGTCAGTGTCTCTCTCTCTCTGTCAGTGTCTCTCTCTCTCTGTAAGTGTCTCTCTCTCTGTAATTGTCCATCTCTCTCTGTCAGTGTCTCTCTCTGTCTCTGTCAGTGTCTCTCTCTCTCTCTCTCTGTCAGTGACTCTCTCTCTCTGTCAGTGTCTCTCTCTCTCTCTCTCTCTCTGTCAGTTTCTCTCTCTCTCTGTCAGTGTCTCTCTCTCTCTGTCAGTGCCACTATCTCTCTCTCTGTCAGTGTCTCTCTCTCTCTGTCAGTGTCTCTCTCTCTCTCTCTGTCAGTGTCTCTCTCTCTCTCTCTCTGTCAGTGACTCTCTCTCTCTGTCAGTGTCTCTCTCTCTCTCTCTGTCAGTGTTTCTCCCTCTCTCTCTGTCAGTGTCTCTCTCTCTCTGTCAGTGTCTCTCTCTCTCTCTCTGTCAGTGTCTCTCTCTCTGTCATTGTCTCTCTCTCTCTGTCAGTGTCTCTCTCTCTCTCTCTCTCTCTGTCAGTGTCTCGCTCTCTCTCTGTCAGTGTCTCTCTCCCTCTCTCTCTCTGTCAGTGTCTCTCTCTCTCTGTCAGTGTCTCTCTCTCTCTCTCTGTCAGTGTGTCTCTCTCTCTGTCAGTGTCTCTCTCTCTCTCTTTGTCAGTGTCTCTCTCTCTGTCATTGTCTCTCTCTCTCTGTCAGTGCCTCTCTCTCTCTCTCTCTGTCAGTGTCTCTCTCTCTCTCTCTGTCAGTGTCTCTCTCTCTCTGTCAGTGTCTCTCTCTCTCTCTCTCTCTGTCAGTGTCTCGCTCTCTCTCTGTCAGTGTCTCTCTCCCTCTCTCTCTCTGTCAGTGTCTCTCTCTCTCTGTCAGTGTCTCTCTCTCCCTCTCTCTATGTCAGTGTCTCTCTATCTCTGTCATTGTCTCTCTCCCTCATTCTGTCAGTGTCTCACTCTCTCTGTCAGTGTCTCTCTCTCTCTCTCTCTGTCAGTGTCTCTCTCCCTCTCTCTGCCAGTGTCTCTCTCTCTCTGTCATTGTCTCTGTCTCTCTGCCAGTGTCTCTCTCTGTCTCTCTGTCAGTGTCTCTCTCTTTCTGTCAGTGTCTCTCTCTCTAACTCAATGACAGTGTCTCTCTCTCTCTGTCAGTGTCTCTCTCTCTCTGTCAGTGTCTCTCTCTCTCTCTATGTCAGTGTCTCTCTCTCTCTGTCAGTGATTCTCTCCCTCTCTAGGTCAGTGACTCTCTCTCTCTGTCAGTGTCTGTCTCTCTCTGTCAGTGTCTCTCTCTCTCTCTCTCTGTGAGTGTCTCTCTCTCTGTGTCATTCTCTCTCTCTCTCTGTCAGTGTCTCTCTCTCTCTCTCTCTCTGTCAGTGTCTCTCTCTCTCTGTCAGTCTCTCTCTCTCTCTCTCTCTGTCAGTGTCTCTCTCTCTCTCTCTCTCTCTGTCAGTGTCTGTCTCTCTGTCAGTGTCTCTCTCTCTCTCTCTCTCTGTCAGTGTCTCTCTCTCTCTGTCAGTGTCACTCTCTCTCTCTCTGTCAGTCTCTCTCTCTCTCTCTCTGTCAGTGTCTCTCTCTCTCTGTCAGTGTCTCTCTCTCTCTCTCTGTCAGTGTCTCTCTCTCTCTGTCAGTCTCTTTCTCTCTCTCTGTCTGTGACTCTCTCTCTCTGTCAGTGTCACTCTCCCTCTCTCTGTTTTCTGTCAGTCTCTCTCTCTCTCTCTGTCAGTGTCTCTCTCTCGCTCTCTCTGTCAGTGTCTCTCTCCCTCTCTCTGTCAGTGTCTCTCTCTCTCTGTCAGTGTCTCTCTCTCCCTCTCTCTATGTCAGTGTCTCTCTATCTCTGTCATTGTCTCTCTCCCTCATTCTGTCAGTGTCTCTCTCTCTCTGTCAGTGTCTCTCTCTCTCTCTCTCTCTGTCAGTGTCTCTCTCCCTCTCTCTGCCAGTGTCTCTCTCTCTCTGTCATTGTCTCTGTCTCTCTGCCAGTGTCTCTCTCTCTCTCTGTCAGTTTCTCTCTCTTTCTGTCAGTGTCTCTCTCTCTAACTCAATGTCAGTGTCTCTCTCTCTCTGTCAGTGTCTCTCTCTCTCTGTCAGTGTCTCTCTCTCTCTCTATGTCAGTGTCTCTCTCTCTCTGTCAGTGATTCTCTCCCTCTCTAGGTCAGTGACTCTCTCTCTCTGTCAGTGTCTCGCTCTCTCTGTCAGTGTCTCTCTCTCTCTCTCTGTGAGTGTCTCTCTCTCTGTGTCATTCTCTCTCTCTCTCTGTCAGTGTCTCCCTCTCTCTCTCTCTCTGTCAGTGTCTCTCTCTCTCTGTCAGTCTCTCTCTCTCTCTGTCTCTCTCTGTCAGTGTCTCTCTCTCTCTCTCTGTCAGTGTCTCTCTCTCTCTCTCTCTCTCTGTCAGTGTCTGTCTCTCTGTCAGTGTCTCTCTCTCTCTCTCTCTCTGTCAGTGTCTCTCTCTCTCTGTCAGTGTCTCTCTCTCTCTCTCTGTCAGTCTCTCTCTCTCTCTCTCTCTGTCAGTGTCTCTCTCTCTCTGTCAGTCTCTTTCTCTCTCTCTGTCTGTGACTCTCTCTCTCTGTCAGTGTCACTCTCCTTCTCTCTGTTTTCTGTCAGTGTCTCTCTCTCTCTCTCTGTCAGTGTCTCTCTCTCTCTCTCTATCAGTGTCTCTCTCTCTCTGTCAGTGTCTCTCTCTCTCTCTCTGCCAGTGTCTCTCTCTCTCTGTCAGTGTCTCTCTCTCTGTCAGTGTCTCTCTCTCTCTCTCTGTCAGTGTCTCTCTCTGTCTGTCAGCGTCTCTCTCTCTCTCTGTCAGTGTCTCTCTCTCTCTCTCTCTCTTTCTCTGTCAGTGTCTCTCTCTCTCTGTCAGTGTATCTCTCTCTCTCTGTCAGTGTCTCTCTCTCTCTCTCTGTCAGTGTCTCTCTCTCTCTCTGTCAGTGTCTCTCTCTCTCTCTCTCTCTGTCAGTGTCTCTCTCTCTCTCTCTCTGTCAGTGTCTCTCTCTCTCTGTCAGTGTCTCTCTCTCTCTGTAAGTGTCTCTCTCTCTGTAATTGTCCATCTCTCTCTGTCAGTGTCTCTCTCTGTCTCTGTCAGTGTCTCTCTCTCTCTCTCTCTCTGTCAGTGACTCTCTCTCTCTGTCAGTGTCTCTCTCTCTCTCTCTCTCTCTGTCAGTTTCTCTCTCTCTCTGTCAGTGTCTCTCTCTCTCTGTCAGTGCCACTATCTCTCTCTCTGTCAGTGTCTCTCTCTCTCTGTCAGTGTCTCTCTCTCTCTCTCTGTCAGTGTCTCTCTCTCTCTCTCTCTGTCAGTGACTCTCTCTCTCTGTCAGTGTCTCTCTCTCTCTCTCTGTCAGTGTTTCTCCCTCTCTCTCTGTCAGTGTCTCTCTCTCTCTGTCAGTGTCTCTCTCTCTCTCTCTGTCAGTGTCTCTCTCTCTGTCATTGTCTCTCTCTCTCTGTCAGTGTCTCTCTCTCTCTCTCTCTCTCTGTCAGTGTCTCTCTCTCTCTCTGTCAGTGTCTCTCTCTCTCTCTCTCTCTCTGTCAGTGTCTCTCTCTCTCTGTCAGTGTCTCTCTCTCTGTAATTCTCTCTATCTCTCTCTCTCTCTGTCAGTGTCTCTCTCTCTCTGTCAGTGTCTCTCTCTCTCTGTCAGTGTCACTCTCTCTCTCTCTGTCAGTGTCTCTCTCTCTCTCTCTCTCTCTCAGTGTCTCTCTCTCTCTCTCTGTCAGTGAATCTCTCTCTCTGTCAGTGTCTCTCTCTCTCTCTCTCTCTGTCAGTGTTTCTCTCTCTCTCTGTCAGTGTCTCTCTCTCTCTCTCTGGCAGTGTCTCTCTCTCTGTCATTGTCTCACTCTCTCTGTCAGTGTCTCTCTCTCTCTGTCAGTCTCTCTCTCTCTCTCTCTGTCAGTGACTCCCTCTCTCTGTCAGTGTCTCTCTCCCTTTCTCTGTCTCTGTCAGTGTCTCTCTCTCTCTCTCTGTCAGTGTCTCTCTCTCTCTCTCTGTCAGTGTCTCTCTCTCTCTGTCAGTGTCTCTCTCTCTCCTCGGTCAGTGTCTCTCTCTCTCTCTGTCAGCGTCTCTCTCTCTCTCTGTCAGTGTCTCTCTCTCTCTCTCTGTCAGCGTCTCTCTCTCTCTCTCTGTCAGTGTCTCTCTCTCTCTCTCTGCCAGTGACTCTCTCTCTCTGTCAGTGTCTCTCTCTCTCTCTCTCTCTCTGTCAGTGTCTCTCTCTCTCTGTCAGTGTCTCTTTCTCTCTCTTTGTCAGTGTCTCTCTCTCTGTCATTGTCTCTCTCTCTCTGTCAGTGCCTCTCTCTCTCTCTCTCTGTCAGTGTCTCTCTCTCTCTCTGTCAGTGTCTCTCTCTCTCTCTCTGTCAGTGTCTCTCTCTCTCTGTTAGTGTCTCTCTCTCTGTAATTCTCTCTCTCTCTCTTTCAGTGTCTCTCTCTCTCTCTCTGTCAGTGTCTCTCTCTCTGTCAGTGACTCTCTCTCTCTCTCTGTCAGTGTCCCTCTCTCTCTCTCTGTCAGTGTCTCTCTCTCTCTCTCTCTCTCTGTCAGTCTCTCTCTCTCTCTCTGTCAGTGTCTCTCTCTCGCTCTCTCTGTCAGTGTCTCTCTCCCTCTCCCTGTCAGTGTCTCTCTCTCTCTGTCAGTGTCTCTCTCTCCCTCTCTCTATGTCAGTGTCTCTCTCTCTCTGTCAGTGTCTCTCTCCCTCACTCTGTCAGTGTCTCTGTCTCTCTCTCAGTGTCTCTCTCTCTCTCTCTGTCAGTGTCTCTCTCTCTCTGCCAGTGTCTTTCTCTCTCTGTCATTGTCTCTGTCTCTCTGCCAGTGTCTATTCTTCTCTCTCTGTCAGTGTCTCTCTCTTTCTGTCAGTGTCTCTCTCTCTAACTCAATGTCAGTGTCTCTCTCTCTCTGTCAGTGTCTCTCTCTCTCTCTCTCTCTGTCAGTGTCTCTCTCCCTCTCTCTGCCAGTGTCTCTCTCTCTCTGTCATTGTCTCTGTCTCTCTGCCAGTGTCTCTCTCTCTCTCTGTCAGTTTCTCTCTCTTTCTGTCAGTGTCTCTCTCTCTAACTCAATGTCAGTGTCTCTCTCTCTCTGTCAGTGTCTCTCTCTCTCTGTCAGTGTCTCTCTCTCTCTCTATGTCAGTGTCTCTCTCTCTCTGTCAGTGATTCTCTCCCTCTCTAGGTCAGTGACTCTCTCTCTCTGTCAGTGTCTCGCTCTCTCTGTCAGTGTCTCTCTCTCTCTCTCTGTGAGTGTCTCTCTCTCTGTGTCATTCTCTCTCTCTCTCTGTCAGTGTCTCCCTCTCTCTCTCTCTCTGTCAGTGTCTCTCTCTCTCTGTCAGTCTCTCTCTCTCTCTGTCTCTCTCTGTCAGTGTCTCTCTCTCTCTCTCTGTCAGTGTCTCTCTCTCTCTCTCTCTCTCTGTCAGTGTCTGTCTCTCTGTCAGTGTCTCTCTCTCTCTCTCTCTCTGTCAGTGTCTCTCTCTCTCTGTCAGTGTCTCTCTCTCTCTCTCTGTCAGTCTCTCTCTCTCTCTCTCTGTCAGTGTCTCTCTCTCTCTGTCAGTCTCTTTCTCTCTCTCTGTCTGTGACTCTCTCTCTCTGTCAGTGTCACTCTCCTTCTCTCTGTTTTCTGTCAGTGTCTCTCTCTCTCTCTCTGTCAGTGTCTCTCTCTCTCTCTCTATCAGTGTCTCTCTCTCTCTGTCAGTGTCTCTCTCTCTCTCTCTGCCAGTGTCTCTCTCTCTCTGTCAGTGTCTCTCTCTCTGTCAGTGTCTCTCTCTCTCTCTCTGTCAGTGTCTCTCTCTGTCTGTCAGCGTCTCTCTCTCTCTCTGTCAGTGTCTCTCTCTCTCTCTCTCTCTTTCTCTGTCAGTGTCTCTCTCTCTCTGTCAGTGTATCTCTCTCTCTCTGTCAGTGTCTCTCTCTCTCTCTCTGTCAGTGTCTCTCTCTCTCTCTGTCAGTGTCTCTCTCTCTCTCTCTCTCTGTCAGTGTCTCTCTCTCTCTCTCTCTGTCAGTGTCTCTCTCTCTCTGTCAGTGTCTCTCTCTCTCTGTAAGTGTCTCTCTCTCTGTAATTGTCCATCTCTCTCTGTCAGTGTCTCTCTCTGTCTCTGTCAGTGTCTCTCTCTCTCTCTCTCTCTGTCAGTGACTCTCTCTCTCTGTCAGTGTCTCTCTCTCTCTCTCTCTCTCTGTCAGTTTCTCTCTCTCTCTGTCAGTGTCTCTCTCTCTCTGTCAGTGCCACTATCTCTCTCTCTGTCAGTGTCTCTCTCTCTCTGTCAGTGTCTCTCTCTCTCTCTCTGTCAGTGTCTCTCTCTCTCTCTCTCTGTCAGTGACTCTCTCTCTCTGTCAGTGTCTCTCTCTCTCTCTCTGTCAGTGTTTCTCCCTCTCTCTCTGTCAGTGTCTCTCTCTCTCTGTCAGTGTCTCTCTCACTCTCTCTGTCAGTGTCTCTCTCTCTGTCATTGTCTCTCTCTCTCTGTCAGTGTCTCTCTCTCTCTCTCTCTCTGTCAGTGTCTCTCTCTCTCTCTGTCAGTGTCTCTCTCTCTCTCTCTCTCTCTGTCAGTGTCTCTCTCTCTCTGTCAGTGTCTCTCTCTCTGTAATTCTCTCTATCTCTCTCTCTCTCTGTCAGTGTCTCTCTCTCTCTGTCAGTGTCTCTCTCTCTCTGTCAGTGTCACTCTCTCTCTCTCTGTCAGTGTCTCTCTCTCTCTCTCTCTCTCTCAGTGTCTCTCTCTCTCTCTCTGTCAGTGAATCTCTCTCTCTGTCAGTGTCTCTCTCTCTCTCTCTCTCTGTCAGTGTTTCTCTCTCTCTCTGTCAGTGTCTCTCTCTCTCTCTCTGGCAGTGTCTCTCTCTCTGTCATTGTCTCACTCTCTCTGTCAGTGTCTCTCTCTCTCTGTCAGTCTCTCTCTCTCTCTCTCTGTCAGTGACTCCCTCTCTCTGTCAGTGTCTCTCTCCCTTTCTCTGTCTCTGTCAGTGTCTCTCTCTCTCTCTCTGTCAGTGTCTCTCTCTCTCTCTCTGTCAGTGTCTCTCTCTCTCTGTCAGTGTCTCTCTCTCTCCTCGGTCAGTGTCTCTCTCTCTCTCTGTCAGCGTCTCTCTCTCTCTCTGTCAGTGTCTCTCTCTCTCTCTCTGTCAGCGTCTCTCTCTCTCTCTCTGTCAGTGTCTCTCTCTCTCTCTCTGCCAGTGACTCTCTCTCTCTGTCAGTGTCTCTCTCTCTCTCTCTCTCTCTGTCAGTGTCTCTCTCTCTCTGTCAGTGTCTCTTTCTCTCTCTTTGTCAGTGTCTCTCTCTCTGTCATTGTCTCTCTCTCTCTGTCAGTGCCTCTCTCTCTCTCTCTCTGTCAGTGTCTCTCTCTCTCTCTGTCAGTGTCTCTCTCTCTCTCTCTGTCAGTGTCTCTCTCTCTCTGTTAGTGTCTCTCTCTCTGTAATTCTCTCTCTCTCTCTTTCAGTGTCTCTCTCTCTCTCTCTGTCAGTGTCTCTCTCTCTGTCAGTGACTCTCTCTCTCTCTCTGTCAGTGTCCCTCTCTCTCTCTCTGTCAGTGTCTCTCTCTCTCTCTCTCTCTCTGTCAGTCTCTCTCTCTCTCTCTGTCAGTGTCTCTCTCTCGCTCTCTCTGTCAGTGTCTCTCTCCCTCTCCCTGTCAGTGTCTCTCTCTCTCTGTCAGTGTCTCTCTCTCCCTCTCTCTATGTCAGTGTCTCTCTCTCTCTGTCAGTGTCTCTCTCCCTCACTCTGTCAGTGTCTCTGTCTCTCTCTCAGTGTCTCTCTCTCTCTCTCTGTCAGTGTCTCTCTCTCTCTGCCAGTGTCTTTCTCTCTCTGTCATTGTCTCTGTCTCTCTGCCAGTGTCTATTCTTCTCTCTCTGTCAGTGTCTCTCTCTTTCTGTCAGTGTCTCTCTCTCTAACTCAATGTCAGTGTCTCTCTCTCTCTGTCAGTGTCTCTCTCTCTCTGTCAGTGTCTCTCTCTCTCTCTATGTCAGTGTCTCTCTCTCTCTGTCAGTGATTCTCTCCCTCTCTCTGTCAGTGACTCTCTCTCTCTGTCAGTGTCTCTCTCTCTCTGTCAGTGTCTCTCTCTCTCTCTCTGTGAGTGCCTCTCTCTCTGTGTCATTGTCTCTCTCTCTCTGTCAGTGTCTCTCTCTCTCTCTCTCTCTGTCAGTGTCTCTCTCTCTCTGTCAGTGTCTCTCTCCCTCTCTCTGTCAGTGTCTCTCTCTCTCTCTCTGTCAGTCTCTCTCTCTCTCTCCGTCAGTGTCTCTCTCCCTCTCTCTGTCAGTCTCTCTCTCTCTCTCTCTCTGTCAGTGTCTGTCTCTCTCTCTGCCAGTGTCTCTCTCTCTCTCTCTCTCTCTCTCGCTCTCTATCAGTGTCTCTCTCTCTCTGTCAGCGTCTCTCTCTCTCTGTCAGTGTCTCTCTCTCTCTCTCTCTCTCTGTCAGTTTCTCTCTCTCTCTGTCAGTGTCTCTCTCTCTCTGTCAGTGTCTCTCTCTCTCTCTCTGTCAGTGACTCTCTCTCTCTGTCAGTGTCTCTCTCTCTCTCTCTCTCTCTCTGTCAGTTTCTCTCTCTCTCTGTCAGTGTCTCTCTCTCTCTGTCAGTGCCACTATCTCTCTCTCTGTCAGTGTCTCTCTCTCTCTGTCAGTGTCTCTCTCTCTCTCTCTGTCAGTGTCTCTCTCTCTCTCTCTCTCTGTCAGTGACTCTCTCTCTCTGTCAGTGTCTCTCTCTCTCTCTCTGTCAGTGTTTCTCCCTCTCTCTCTGTCAGTGTCTCTCTCTCTCTGTCAGTGTCTCTCTCTCTCTCTCTGTCAGTGTCTCTCTCTCTGTCATTGTCTCTCTCTCTCTGTCAGTGTCTCTCTCTCTCTCTCTCTCTCTGTCAGTGTCTCTCTCTCTCTCTGTCAGTGTCTCTCTCTCTCTCTCTCTCTCTCTGTCAGTGTCTCTCTCTCTCTGTCAGTGTCTCTCTCTCTGTAATTCTCTCTATCTCTCTCTCTCTCTGTCAGTGTCTCTCTCTCTCTGTCAGTGTCTCTCTCTCTCTGTCAGTGTCACTCTCTCTCTCTCTGTCAGTGTCTCTCTCTCTCTCTCTGTCAGTGTCTCTCTCTGTCTGTCAGCATCTCTCTCTCTCTCTGTCAGTGTCTCTCTCTCTCTCTCTCTCTTTCTCTGTCAGTGTCTCTCTCTCTCTGTCAGTGTATCTCTCTCTCTCTGTCAGTGTCTCTCTCTCTCTCTCTGTCAGTGTCTCTCTCTCTCTCTGTCAGTGTCTCTCTCTCTCTCTCTCTCTGTCAGTGTCTCTCTCTCTCTCTCTCTGTCAGTGTCTCTCTCTCTCTGTCAGTGTCTCTCTCTCTCTGTAAGTGTCTCTCTCTCTGTAATTGTCCATCTCTCTCTGTCAGTGTCTCTCTCTGTCTCTGTCAGTGTCTCTCTCTCTCTCTCTCTCTGTCAGTGACTCTCTCTCTCTGTCAGTGTCTCTCTCTCTCTCTCTCTCTCTGTCAGTTTCTCTCTCTCTCTGTCAGTGTCTCTCTCTCTCTGTCAGTGCCACTATCTCTCTCTCTGTCAGTGTCTCTCTCTCTCTGTCAGTGTCTCTCTCTCTCTCTCTGTCAGTGTCTCTCTCTCTCTCTCTCTGTCAGTGACTCTCTCTCTCTGTCAGTGTCTCTCTCTCTCTCTCTGTCAGTGTTTCTCCCTCTCTCTCTGTCAGTGTCTCTCTCTCTCTGTCAGTGTCTCTCTCTCTCTCTCTGTCAGTGTCTCTCTCTCTGTCATTGTCTCTCTCTCTCTGTCAGTGTCTCTCTCTCTCTCTCTCTCTCTGTCAGTGTCTCTCTCTCTCTCTGTCAGTGTCTCTCTCTCTCTCTCTCTCTCTGTCAGTGTCTCTCTCTCTCTGTCAGTGTCTCTCTCTCTGTAATTCTCTCTATCTCTCTCTCTCTCTGTCAGTGTCTCTCTCTCTCTGTCAGTGTCTCTCTCTCTCTGTCAGTGTCACTCTCTCTCTCTCTGTCAGTGTCTCTCTCTCTCTCTCTCTCTCTCAGTGTCTCTCTCTCTCTCTCTGTCAGTGAATCTCTCTCTCTGTCAGTGTCTCTCTCTCTCTCTCTCTCTGTCAGTGTTTCTCTCTCTCTCTGTCAGTGTCTCTCTCTCTCTCTCTGGCAGTGTCTCTCTCTCTGTCATTGTCTCACTCTCTCTGTCAGTGTCTCTCTCTCTCTGTCAGTCTCTCTCTCTCTCTCTCTGTCAGTGACTCCCTCTCTCTGTCAGTGTCTCTCTCCCTTTCTCTGTCTCTGTCAGTGTCTCTCTCTCTCTCTCTGTCAGTCTCTCTCTCTCTCTCTCTGTCAGTGTCTCTCTCTCTCTGTCAGTGTCTCTCTCTCTCCTCTGTCAGTGTCTCTCTCTCTCTCTGTCAGCGTCTCTCTCTCTCTCTGTCAGTGTCTCTCTCTCTCTCTCTGTCAGCGTCTCTCTCTCTCTCTCTGTCAGTGTCTCTCTCTCTCTCTCTGCCAGTGACTCTCTCTCTCTGTCAGTGTCTCTCTCTCTCTCTCTCTCTCTGTCAGTGTCTCTCTCTCTCTGTCAGTGTTTCTCTCTCTCTCTTTGTCAGTGTCTCTCTCTCTGTCATTGTCTCTCTCTCTCTGTCAGTGCCTCTCTCTCTCTCTCTCTGTCAGTGTCTCTCTCTCTCTCTGTCAGTGTCTCTCTCTCTCTCTCTGTCAGTGTCTCTCTCTCTCTGTTAGTGTCTCTCTCTCTGTAATTCTCTCTCTCTCTTTCAGTGTCTCTCTCTCTCTCTCTGTCAGTGTCTCTCTCTCTGTCAGTGACTCTCTCTCTCTCTCTGTCAGTGTCCCTCTCTCTCTCTCTGTCAGTGTCTCTCTCTCTCTGTCAGTGTCTCTCTCTCTCTCTTTGTCAGTGTCTCTCTCTCTGTCATTGTCTCTCTCTCTCTGTCAGTGCCTCTCTCTCTCTCTCTCTGTCAGTGTCTCTCTCTCTCTCTGTCAGTGTCTCTCTCTCTCTCTCTGTCAGTGTCTCTCTCTCTCTGTTAGTGTCTCTCTCTCTGTAATTCTCTCTCTCTCTTTCAGTGTCTCTCTCTCTCTCTCTGTCAGTGTCTCTCTCCCTCTCCCTGTCAGTGTCTCTCTCTCTCTGTCAGTGTCTCTCTCTCCCTCTCTCTATGTCAGTGTCTCTCTCTCTCTGTCAGTGTCTCTCTCCCTCACTCTGTCAGTGTCTCTGTCTCTCTCTCAGTGTCTCTCTCTCTCTCTCTGTCAGTGTCTCTCTCTCTCTGCCAGTGTCTTTCTCTCTCTGTCATTGTCTCTGTCTCTCTGCCAGTGTCTATTCTTCTCTCTCTGTCAGTGTCTCTCTCTTTCTGTCAGTGTCTCTCTCTCTAACTCAATGTCAGTGTCTCTCTCTCTCTGTCAGTGTCTCTCTCTCTCTGTCAGTGTCTCTCTCTCTCTCTATGTCAGTGTCTCTCTCTCTCTGTCAGTGATTCTCTCCCTCTCTCTGTCAGTGACTCTCTCTCTCTGTCAGTGTCTCTCTCTCTCTGTCAGTGTCTCTCTCTCTCTCTCTGTGAGTGTCTCTCTCTCTGTGTCATTGTCTCTCTCTCTCTGTCAGTGTCTCTCTCTCTCTCTCTCTCTGTCAGTGTCTCTCTCTCTCTGTCAGTGTCTCTCTCCCTCTCTCTGTCAGTGTCTCTCTCTCTCTCTCTGTCAGTGTTTCTCCCTCTCTCTCTGTCAGTGTCTCTCTCTCTCTGTCAGTGTCTCTCTCTCTCTCTCTGTCAGTGTCTCTCTCTCTGTCATTGTCTCTCTCTCTGTCAGTGTCTCTCTCTCTCTCTCTCTCTCTGTCAGTGTCTCTCTCTCTCTCTGTCAGTGTCTCTCTCTCTCTCTCTCTCTCTGTCAGTGTCTCTCTCTCTCTGTCAGTGTCTCTCTCTCTGTAATTCTCTCTATCTCTCTCTCTCTCTGTCAGTGTCTCTCTCTCTCTGTCAGTGTCTCTCTCTCTCTGTCAGTGTCACTCTCTCTCTCTCTGTCAGTGTCTCTCTCTCTCTCTCTCTCTCTCAGTGTCTCTATCTCTCTCTCTGTCAGTGAATCTCTCTCTCTGTCAGTGTCTCTCTCTCTCTCTCTCTCTGTCAGTGTTACTCTCTCTCTCTGTCAGTGTCTCTCTCTCTCTCTCTGGCAGTGTCTCTCTCTCTGTCATTGTCTCACTCTCTCTGTCAGTGTCTCTCTCTCTCTGTCAGTCTCTCTCTCTCTCTCTCTGTCAGTGACTCCCTCTCTCTGTCAGTGTCTCTCTCCCTTTCTCTGTCTCTGTCAGTGTCTCTCTCTCTCTCTCTGTCAGTGTCTCTCTCTCTCTCTCTGTCAGTGTCTCTCTCTCTCTGTCAGTGTCTCTCTCTCTCCTCTGTCAGTGTCTCTCTCTCTCTCTGTCAGCGTCTCTCTCTCTCTCTGTCAGTGTCGCTCTCTCTCTCTCTGTCAGCGTCTCTCTCTCTCTCTCTGTCAGTGTCTCTCTCTCTCTCTCTGCCAGTGACTCTCTCTCTCTGTCAGTGTCTCTCTCTCTCTCTCTCTCTCTGTCAGTGTCTCTCTCTCTCTGTCAGTGTCTCTCTCTCTCTCTTTGTCAGTGTCTCTCTCTCTGTCATTGTCTCTCTCTCTCTGTCAGTGCCTCTCTCTCTCTCTCTCTGTCAGTGTCTCTCTCTCTCTCTGTCAGTGTCTCTCTCTCTCTCTCTGTCAGTGTCTCTCTCTCTCTGTTAGTGTCTCTCTCTCTGTAATTCTCTCTCTCTCTTTCAGTGTCTCTCTCTCTCTCTCTGTCAGTGTCTCTCTCTCTGTCAGTGACTCTCTCTCTCTCTCTGTCAGTGTCCCTCTCTCTCTCTCTGTCAGTGTCTCTCTCTCTCTGTCAGTGTCTCTCTCTCTCTCTTTGTCAGTGTCTCTCTCTCTGTCATTGTCTCTCTCTCTCTGTCAGTGCCTCTCTCTCTCTCTCTCTGTCAGTGTCTCTCTCTCTCTCTGTCAGTGTCTCTCTCTCTCTCTCTGTCAGTGTCTCTCTCTCTCTGTTAGTGTCTCTCTCTCTGTAATTCTCTCTCTCTCTTTCAGTGTCTCTCTCTCTCTCTCTGTCAGTGTCTCTCTCCCTCTCCCTGTCAGTGTCTCTCTCTCTCTGTCAGTGTCTCTCTCTCCCTCTCTCTATGTCAGTGTCTCTCTCTCTCTGTCAGTGTCTCTCTCCCTCACTCTGTCAGTGTCTCTGTCTCTCTCTCAGTGTCTCTCTCTCTCTCTCTGTCAGTGTCTCTCTCTCTCTGCCAGTGTCTTTCTCTCTCTGTCATTGTCTCTGTCTCTCTGCCAGTGTCTATTCTTCTCTCTCTGTCAGTGTCTCTCTCTTTCTGTCAGTGTCTCTCTCTCTAACTCAATGTCAGTGTCTCTCTCTCTCTGTCAGTGTCTCTCTCTCTCTGTCAGTGTCTCTCTCTCTCTCTATGTCAGTGTCTCTCTCTCTCTGTCAGTGATTCTCTCCCTCTCTCTGTCAGTGACTCTCTCTCTCTGTCAGTGTCTCTCTCTCTCTGTCCGTGTCTCTCTCTCTCTCTCTGTGAGTGTCTCTCTCTCTGTGTCATTGTCTCTCTCTCTCTGTCAGTGTCTCTCTCTCTCTCTCTCTCTGTCAGTGTCTCTCTCTCTCTGTCAGTGTCTCTCTCCCTCTCTCTGTCAGTGTCTCTCTCTCTCTCTCTGTCAGTCTCTCTCTCTCTCTCCGTCAGTGTCTCTCTCCCTCTCTCTGTCAGTCTCTCTCTCTCTCTCTCTCTGTCAGTGTCTGTCTCTCTCTCTGCCAGTGTCTCTCTCTCTCTCTCTCTCTCTCTCGCTCTCTATCAGTGTCTCTCTCTCTCTGTCAGCGTCTCTCTCTCTCTGTCAGTGTCTCTCTCTCTCTCTCTCTCTGTCAGTTTCTCTCTCTCTCTGTCAGTGTCTCTCTCTCTCTGTCAGTGTCTCTCTCTCTCTCTCTGTCAGTGACTCTCTCTCTCTGTCAGTGTCTCTCTCTCTCTCTCTCTCTCTCTGTCAGTTTCTCTCTCTCTCTGTCAGTGTCTCTCTCTCTCTGTCAGTGCCACTATCTCTCTCTCTGTCAGTGTCTCTCTCTCTCTGTCAGTGTCTCTCTCTCTCTCTCTGTCAGTGTCTCTCTCTCTCTCTCTCTCTGTCAGTGACTCTCTCTCTCTGTCAGTGTCTCTCTCTCTCTCTCTGTCAGTGTTTCTCCCTCTCTCTCTGTCAGTGTCTCTCTCTCTCTGTCAGTGTCTCTCTCTCTCTCTCTGTCAGTGTCTCTCTCTCTGTCATTGTCTCTCTCTCTCTGTCAGTGTCTCTCTCTCTCTCTCTCTCTCTGTCAGTGTCTCTCTCTCTCTCTGTCAGTGTCTCTCTCTCTCTCTCTCTCTCTGTCAGTGTCTCTCTCTCTCTGTCAGTGTCTCTCTCTCTGTAATTCTCTCTATCTCTCTCTCTCTCTGTCAGTGTCTCTCTCTCTCTGTCAGTGTCTCTCTCTCTCTGTCAGTGTCACTCTCTCTCTCTCTGTCAGTGTCTCTCTCTCTCTCTCTCTCTCTCTCAGTGTCTCTCTCTCTCTCTCTGTCAGTGAATCTCTCTCTCTGTCAGTGTCTCTCTCTCTCTCTCTCTCTGTCACTGTTTCTCTCTCTCTCTGTCAGTGTCTCTCTCTCTCTCTCTGGCAGTGTCTCTCTCTCTGTCATTGTCTCACTCTCTCTGTTAGTGTCTCTCTCTCTCTGTCAGTCTCTCTCTCTCTCTCTCTGTCAGTGACTCTCTCTCTCTGTCAGTGTCTCTCTCCCTTTCTCTGTCTCTGTCAGTGTCTCTCTCTCTCTCTCTGTCAGCGTCTCTCTCTCTCTCTCTGTCAGTGTCTCTCTCTCTCTCTCTGCCAGTGACTCTCTCTCTCTGTCAGTGTCTCTCTCTCTCTCTCTCTCTCTGTCAGTGTCTCTCTCTCTCTGTCAGTGTCTCTCTCTCTCTCTTTGTCAGTGTCTCTCTCTCTGTCATTGTCTCTCTCTCTCTGTCAGTGCCTCTCTCTCTCTCTCTCTGTCAGTGTCTCTCTCTCTCTCTGTCAGTGTCTCTCTCTCTCTCTCTGTCAGTGTCTCTCTCTCTCTGTTAGTGTCTCTCTCTCTGTAATTCTCTCTCTCTCTTTCAGTGTCTCTCTCTCTCTCTCTGTCAGTGTCTCTCTCTCTGTCAGTGACTCTCTCTCTCTCTCTCTGTCAGTGTCCCTCTCTCTCTCTCTGTCAGTGTCTCTCTCTCTCTCTCTCTCTCTCTGTCAGTCTCTCTCTCTCTCTCTGTCAGTGTCTCTCTCTCGCTCTCTCTGTCAGTGTCTCTCTCCCTCTCCCTGTCAGTGTCTCTCTCTCTCTGTCAGTGTCTCTCTCTCCCTCTCTCTATGTCAGTGTCTCTCTCTCTCTGTCAGTGTCTCTCTCCCTCACTCTGTCAGTGTCTCTGTCTCTCTCTCAGTGTCTCTCTCTCTCTCTCTCTGTCAGTGTCTCTCTCTCTCTGCCAGTGTCTTTCTCTCTCTGTCATTGTCTCTGTCTCTCTGCCAGTGTCTATTCTTCTCTCTCTGTCAGTGTCTCTCTCTTTCTGTCAGTGTCTCTCTCTCTAACTCAATGTCAGTGTCTCTCTCTCTCTGTCAGTGTCTCTCTCTCTCTGTCAGTGTCTCTCTCTCTCTCTATGTCAGTGTCTCTCTCTCTCTGTCAGTGATTCTCTCCCTCTCTCTGTCAGTGACTCTCTCTCTCTGTCAGTGTCTCTCTCTCTCTGTCAGTGTCTCTCTCTCTCTCTCTGTGAGTGTCTCTCTCTCTGTGTCATTGTCTCTCTCTCTCTGTCAGTGTCTCTCTCTCTCTCTCTCTCTGTCAGTGTCTCTCTCTCTCTGTCAGTGTCTCTCTCCCTCTCTCTGTCAGTGTCTCTCTCTCTCTCTCTGTCAGTCTCTCTCTCTCTCTCCGTCAGTGTCTCTCTCCCTCTCTCTGTCAGTCTCTCTCTCTCTCTCTCTCTGTCAGTGTCTGTCTCTCTCTCTGCCAGTGTCTCTCTCTCTCTCTCTCTCTCGCTCTCTATCAGTGTCTCTCTCTCTCTGTCAGCGTCTCTCTCTCTCTCTCTTTCAGTGTCCCTCTCTCTCTGTCAGCGTCTCGCTCTCTCTCTCTGTCAGTCCCTCTCTCTCTCTCTGTCAGTGTCTCTCTCTATCTCTCTGTCAGTCTCTCTCTCGCTCTCTCTCTGTCAGTGTCTGTCTCTCTCTCTGTCAGTGTCTCTCTCTCTCTCTCTCTGTCAGTGTCTCTCTCTCTCTGTCAGCGTCTCTCTCTCTCTGTCAGTGTCTCTCTCTCTCTGTCAGTGTCTCTCTCTCTCTGTCAGTGTCTCTCTCTCTCTCTCTCTCTCTGTCAGTGTCTGTCTCTCTGTCAGTGTCTCTCTCTCTCTCTCTCTGTCAGTGTCTCTCTCTCTGTCAGTGTCACTCTCTCTCTCTCTGTCAGTCTTCTCTCTCTCTCTCTCTGTCTGTGTCTCTCTCTCTCTGTCAGTGTCTCTCTCTCTCTCTCTGTCAGTGTCTCTCTCTCTCTCTGTCAGTCTCTCTCTCTCTCTCTGTCTGTGACTCTCTCTCTCTGTCAGTGTCACTCTCCCTCTCTCTGTTTTCTGTCAGTGTCTCTCTCTCTCTCTCTGTCAGTGTCTCTCTCTCTCTCTCTGTCAGTGTCTCTCTCTCTCTGTCAGTGTCTCTCTCTCTCTCTCTGCCAGTGTCTCTCTCTCTCTGTCAGTGTCTCTCTCTCTGTCAGTGTCTCTCTCTCTCTCTCTGTCAGTGTCTCTCTCTGTCTGTCAGCGTCTTTCTCTCTCTCTCTGTCAGTGTCTCTCTCTCTCTCTCTCTTTCCCTGTCAGTGTCTCTCTCTCTCTGTCAGTGTCTCTCTCTCTCTCTGTCAGTGTCTCTCTCTCTCTCTCTGTCAGTGTCTCTTTCTCTCTCTGTCAGTGTCTCTCTCTCTCTCTCTGCCAGTGACTCTCTCTCTCTGTCAGTGTCTCTCTCTCTCTCTCTCTCTGTCAGTGTCTCTCTCTCTCTCTCTCTGTCAGTGTCTCCCTCTCTGTCAGTGTCTCTCTCTCTCTCTCTGTAAGTGTCTCTCTGTCTGTAATTGTCCATCTCTCTCTGTCAGTGTCTCTCTCTCTCTCTCTCTCTGTCAGTGTCTCTCTCTCTCTCTGTCAGTGTCACTCTCTCTCTCTCAATCAGTGTCTCTCTCACTCTCTGTCAGTGTCTCTCTCTCTGTAATTGTCTCTCTCTCTCGGTCAGTGTCTCTCTCTCTCTCTCTTTGTCAGTGTCTCCCTCTCGGTCAGTGTCTCTCTCTCTCTCTCTCTGTCAATCTCTCTCTCTCTCTGTCAGTGTCCCTCTCTCTCTCTGTCAGTGTCTCTCTCTCGCTATCTCTGTCAGTGTCTCTCTCCCTCTCTCTGTCAGTGTCTCTCTCTCTCTGTCAGTGTCTCTCTCTCTCTGTCAGTGTCTCTCTCTCTCTCTCTCTCTGTCAGTGTCTCTCTCTCTCTGTCCGTGTCTCTCTCCCTCTCTCTGTCAGTGTCTCTCTCTCTCTGTCAGTGTCTCTCTCTCTCTCTCTCTCTCAGTGTCTCTCTCCCTCTCTCTGTCAGTGTCTCTCTCACTCTGTCAGTGTCTCTCTCTCTCTCTCTCTGTCAGTGTCTCTCTCCCTCTCTCTGTCAGTGTCTCTCTCTCTCTGTCGTGTCTCTCTCCCTCTCTCCGTCAGTGTCTCTCTCTCTCTGTCATTGTCTCTCTCTCTCTCTCCCTATGTCAGTGTATCTCTCTCTCTGTCAGTGTCTCTCTCTCTCTGTCAGTGTCTCTCTCTCTCTGTCAGTGACTCTCTCTCTCTGTCAGTGTCTCTCTCTCTCTGTCAGTGTCTCTCTCTCTCTGTCAGTGACTCTCTCTCTCTGTCAGTGTCTCTCTCTCTCTGTCAGTGTCTCTCTCCCTCTCTCTGTCAGTGCCTCTCTCTCTCTCTCTGTCAGTCTCTCTCTCTCTCTCTGTCAGTGTCTCTCTCCCTCTCTCTGTCAGTCTCTCTCTCTCTCTCTATCAGTGTCTGTCTCTCTCTCTGTCAGCTACTCTCTCTCTCTCTCTCTCTCTCTCTCTGTCAGTGTCTCTCTCTCTCTGTCAGCGTCTCTCTCTCTCTCTCTCTCTGTCAGCGTCTCTCTCTCTCTCTCTCTCTGTCAGTGTCTCTCTCTCTCTGTCAGTGACTCTCTCTCTCTGTCAGTGTCTCTCTCTCTCTGTCAGTGTCTCTCTCTCTCTGTCAGTGACTCTCTCTCTCTGTCAGTGTCTCTCTCTCTCTGTCAGTGTCTCTCTCCCTCTCTCTGTCAGTGCCTCTCTCTCTCTCTCTGTCAGTCTCTCTCTCTCTCTCTGTCAGTGTCTCTCTCCCTCTCTCTGTCAGTCTCTCTCTCTCTCTCTATCAGTGTCTGTCTCTCTCTCTGTCAGCTACTCTCTCTCTCTCTCTCTCTCTCTCTCTGTCGTGTCTCTCTCTCTCACTGTCAGTGACTCTCTCTCTCTCTGTCTGTCAGTCTCTCTCTCTCTCTGTCAGTGTCTCTCTCTCTCTCTCTCTCTGTCAGAGTCTCTCTCTCTCTCTCTCTCTCTCTGTCAGTGTCTCTCTCTCTCTGTCAGCGTCTCTCTCTCTCTGTCAGTGTCTCTCTCTCTCTGTCAGTGTCTATCTCTCTCTCTCTCTCTGTCAGAGTCTGTCTCTCTGTCAGTGTCTCTCTCTCTCTCTCTGTCAGTGTCTCTCTCTCTCTGTCAGTGTCACTCTCTCTCTCTGTCAGTGTCACTCTCCCTCTCTCTGTTTTCTGTCAGTTTCTCTCTCTCTCTCTGTCAGTGTCTCTCTCTCTCTCTCTGTCAGGGTCTCTCTCTCTCTGTCAGTGTCTCTCTCTCTCTCTCTGCCAGTGTCTCTCTCTCTCTGTCAGTGTCTCTCTCTCTGTCAGTGTCTCTCTCTCTCTCTCTGTCAGTGTCTCCCTCTGTCTGTCAGCGTCTCTCTCTCTCTCTCTGTCAGTGTCTCTCTCCTCTCTCTCTCTTTCTCTGTCAGTGTCTCCCTCTCTCTGTCAGTGTCTCTCTCTCTCTGTCAGTGTCTCTCTCTCTCTCTCTGCCAGTGACTCTCTCTCTCTGTCAGTGTCTCTCTCTCTCTCTCTGTCAGTGTCTCTCTCTCTCTCTCTCTGTCAGTGTCTCTCTCTCTCTGTCAGTGTCTCTCTCTCTCTCTCTGTAAGTGTCTCTCTCTCTGTAATTGTCCATCTCTCTCTGTCAGTGTCTCTCTCTCTCTCTCTCTCTGTCAGTGTCTCTCTCTCTCTCTGTCAGTGTCACTATCTCTCTCTCAATCAGTGTCTCTCTCACTCTCTGTCAGTGTCTCTCTCTCTGTAATTGTCTCTCTCTCTCTGTCAGTGTCTCTCTCTCTCTCTCTTTGTCAGTGTCTCTCTCTCTGTCAGTGTCTCTCGCTCTCTCTCTCTGTCAGTCTCTCTCTCTCTCTCTGTCAGTGTCCCTCTCTCTCTCTCTGTCAGTTCTCTCTCTCTCTGTCAGTGTCTCTCTCTCTCTGTCAGTGTCTCTCTCTCTCTCTCTCTATGTCAGTGTCTCTCTCTCGCTATCTCTGTCAGTGTCTCTCTCCCTCTCTCTGTCAGTGTCTCTCTCTCTCTGTCAGTGTCTCTCTCTCTCTCTCTCTCTATGTCAGTGTCTCTCTCTCTCTTTCAGTGTCTCTCTCCCTCTCTCTGTCAGTGTCTCTCTCTCTGTCAGTGTCTCTCTCTCTCTCTCTCTCTGTCAGTGTCTCTCTCCCTCTCTCTGTCAGTGTCTCTCTCACTCTGTCAGTGTCTCTTTCTCTCTCTCTCTGTCAGTGTCTCTCTCCCTGTCTCTGTCAGTGTCTCTCTCTCTCTGTCGTGTCTCTCTCCCTCTCTCTGTCAGTGTCTCTCTCTCTCTGTCATTGTCTCTCTCTCTCTCTCCCTATGTCAGTGTCTCTCTCTCTCTTTCAGTGTCTCTCTCTCTCTGTCAGTGTCCCTCTCTCTCTGTCAGTGACTCTCTCTCTCTGTCAGTGTCTCTCTCTCTCTGTCAGTGTCTCTCTCCCTCTCTCTGTCAGTGCCTCTCTCTCTCTCTCTGTCAGTCTCTCTCTCTCTCTCTCTGTCAGTGTCTGTCTCACTCTCTGTCAGTATCTCTCTCTCTCTCTCTCTCTCTCTCTGTCAGTGTCTCTCTCTCTCTGTCAGCGTCTCTCTCTCTCTCTCTCTCTCTCTGTCAGTGTCTCTCTCTCTCTCTGTCAGTGTCTCTCTCTCTCTCTCTGTGAGTGTCTCTCTCTCTGTGTCATTGTCTCTCTCTCTCTGTCAGTGTCTCTCTCTCTCTCTCTCTCTCTGTCAGTGTCTGTCTCTCTGTCAGTGTCTCTCTCTCTCTCTCTCTCTCTGTCAGTGTCTCTCTCTCACTGTCAGTGTCTCTCTCTCTCTCTCTGTCAGTCTCTCTCTCTCTCTCTCTGTCAGTGTCTCTCTCTCTCTGTCAGTCTCTTTCTCTCTCTCTGTCTGTGACTCTCTCTCTCTGTCAGTGTCACTCTCCCTCTCTCTGTTTTCTGTCAGTTTCTCTCTCTCTCTCTCTGTCAGTGTCTGTCTCTCTCTCTCTGTCAGTGTCTCTCTCTCTCTGTCAGTGTCTCTCTCTCTCTCTCTGCCAGTGTCTCTCTCTCTCTGTCAGTGTCTCTCTCTCTGTCAGTGTCTCTCTCTCTCTATAAGTGTCTATCTCTCTGTAATTGTCCATCTCTCTCTGTCAGTGTCTCTCTCTGTCTCTCTCTGTCAGTGACTCTCTCTCTCTGTCAGTGTCTCTCTCTCTCTCTCTCTCTCTGTCAGTTTCTCTCTCTCTCTGTCAGTGTCTCTCTCTCTCTGTCAGTGCCACTATCTCTCTCTCTGTCAGTGTCTCTCTCTCTCTGTCAGTGTCTCTCTCTCTCTCTCTGTCAGTGTCTCTCTCTCTCTCTCTCTGTCAGTGACTCTCTCTCTCTGTCAGTGTCTCTCTCTCTCTCTCTGTCAGTGTTTCTCCCTCTCTCTCTGTCAGTGTCTCTCTCTCTCTGTCAGTGTCTCTCTCTCTCTCTCTGTCAGTGTCTCTCTCTCTGTCATTGTCTCTCTCTCTCTGTCAGTGTCTCTCTCTCTCTCTCTCTCTGTCAGTGTCTCTCTCTCTCTCTGTCAGTGTCTCTCTCTCTCTCTCTCTCTGTCAGTGTCTCTCTCTCTCTGTCAGTGTCTCTCTCTCTCTCTCTGTCAGTGTCTCTCTCTCTCTGTCAGTGTCTCTCTCTCTCTCTTTGTCAGTGTCTCTCTCTCTGTCATTGTCTCTCTCTCTCTGTCAGTGCCTCTCTCTCTCTCTCTCTGTCAGTGTCTCTCTCTCTCTCTCTGTCAGTGTCTCTCTCTCTCTCTCTGTCAGTGTCTCTCTCTCTCTGTTAGTGTCTCTCTCTCTGTAATTCTCTCTCTCTCTCTGTCAGTGTCTCTCTCTCTCTCTCTGTCAGTGTCTCTCTCTCTGTCAGTGACTCTCTCTCTCTCTCTCTGTCAGTCTCTCTCTCTCTCTCTCTGTCAGTGTCCCTCTCTCTCTCTCTGTCAGTGTCACTCTCTCTCTCTCTCTCTCTGTCAGTCTCTCTCTCTCTGTCAGTGTCTCTCTCTCGCTCTCTCTGTCAGTGTCTCTCTCCCTCTCTCTGTCAGTGTCTCTCTCTCTCTGTCAGTGTCTCTCTCTCCCTCTCTCTATGTCAGTGTCTCTCTATCTCTGTCATTGTCTCTCTCCCTCATTCTGTCAGTGTCTCACTCTCTCTGTCAGTGTCTCTCTCTCTCTCTCTCTGTCAGTGTCTCTCTCCCTCTCTCTGCCAGTGTCTCTCTCTCTCTGTCATTGTCTCTGTCTCTCTGCCAGTGTCTCTCTCTCTGTCAGTGTCTCTCCCTCTCTCTCTGTCAGTGTCTCTCTCTCTCTGTCAGTGTCTCTCTCTCTCTCTCTGTCAGTGTCTCTCTCTCTGTCATTGTCTCTCTCTCTCTGTCTGTGACTCTCTCACTCTGTCAGTGTCACTCTCCCTCTCTCTGTTTTCTGTCAGTCTCTCTCTCTCTCTCTGTCAGTGTCTCTCTCTCGCTCTCTCTGTCAGTGTCTCTCTCCCTCTCTCTGTCAGTGTCACTCTCCCTCTCTCTGTTTTCTGTCAGTCTCTCTCTCTCTCTCTGTCAGTGTCTCTCTCTCGCTCTCTCTGTCAGTGTCTCTCTCCCTCTCTCTGTCAGTGTCTCTCTCTCTCTGTCAGTGTCACTCTCTCTCTCTCTGTCAGTCTCTCTCTCTCTCTCTCTGTCAGTGTCTCTCTCTCTCTCTCTCTCTGTCAGTGTCTCTCTCTCTCTGTCAGTCTCTCTCTCTCTCTCTCTCTGTCAGTGTCTCTCTCTCTCTCTCTCTCTCTCTGTCAGTGTCTGTCTCTCTGTCAGTGCCTCTCTCTCTCTCTCTCTCTGTCAGTGTCTCTCTCTCTCTGTCAGTGTCACTCTCTCTCTCTCTGTCAGTCTCTCTCTCTCTCTCTCTGTCAGTGTCTCTCTCTCTCTGTCAGTGTCTCTCTCTCTCTCTCTGTCAGTGTCTCTCTCTCTCTGTCAGTCTCTTTCTCTCTCTCTGTCTGTGACTCTCTCACTCTGTCAGTGTCACTCTCCCTCTCTCTGTTTTCTGTCAGTCTCTCTCTCTCTCTCTGTCAGTGTCTCTCTCTCGCTCTCTCTGTCAGTGTCTCTCTCCCTCTCTCTGTCAGTGTCTCTCTCTCTCTGTCAGTGTCTCTCTCTCCCTCTCTCTATGTCAGTGTCTCTCTATCTCTGTCATTGTCTCTCTCCCTCATTCTGTCAGTGTCTCTCTCTCTCTGTCAGTGTCTCTCTCTCTCTCTCTCTGTCAGTGTCTCTCTCCCTCTCTCTGCCAGTGTCTCTCTCTCTCTGTCATTGTCTCTGTCTCTCTGCCAGTGTCTCTCTCTCTCTCTGTCAGTTTCTCTCTCTTTCTGTCAGTGTCTCTCTCTCTAACTCAATGTCAGTGTCTCTCTCTCTCTGTCAGTGTCTCTCTCTCTCTGTCAGTGTCTCTCTCTCTCTCTATGTCAGTGTCTCTCTCTCTCTGTCAGTGATTCTCTCCCTCTCTAGGTCAGTGACTCTCTCTCTCTGTCAGTGTCTCGCTCTCTCTGTCAGTGTCTCTCTCTCTCTCTCTGTGAGTGTCTCTCTCTCTGTGTCATTCTCTCTCTCTCTCTGTCAGTGTCTCCCTCTCTCTCTCTCTCTGTCAGTGTCTCTCTCTCTCTGTCAGTCTCTCTCTCTCTCTCTCTCTCTCTGTCAGTGTCTCTCTCTCTCTCTCTGTCAGTGTCTCTCTCTCTCTCTCTCTCTCTGTCAGTGTCTGTCTCTCTGTCAGTGTCTCTCTCTCTCTCTCTCTCTCTGTCAGTGTCTCTCTCTCTCTGTCAGTGTCTCTCTCTCTCTCTCTGTCAGTCTCTCTCTCTCTCTCTCTGTCAGTGTCTCTCTCTCTCTGTCAGTCTCTTTCTCTCTCTCTGTCTGTGACTCTCTCTCTCTGTCAGTGTCACTCTCCCTCTCTCTGTTTTCTGTCAGTGTCTCTCTCTCTCTCTCTGTCAGTGTCTCTCTCTCTCTCTCTGTCAGTGTCTCTCTCTCTCTGTCAGTGTCTCTCTCTCTCTCTCTGCCAGTGTCTCTCTCTCTCTGTCAGTGTCTCTCTCTCTGTCAGTGTCTCTCTCTCTCTCTCTGTCAGTGTCTCTCTCTGTCTGTCAGCGTCTCTCTCTCTCTCTGTCAGTGTCTCTCTCTCTCTCTCTCTCTTTCTCTGTCAGTGTCTCTCTCTCTCTGTCAGTGAATCTCTCTCTCTCTGTCAGTGTCTCTCTCTCTCTCTCTGTCAGTGTCTCTCTCTCTCTCTGTCAGTGTCTCTCTCTATCTCTGCCAGTGACTCTCTCTCTGTCAGTCTCTCTCTCTCTCTCTCTCTCTGTCAGTGTCTCTCTCTCTCTGTAAGTGTCTCTCTCTCTGTAATTGTCCATCTCTCTCTGTCAGTGTCTCTCTCTGTCTCTGTCAGTGTCTCTCTCTCTCTCTCTCTGTCAGTGACTCTCTCTCTCTCTGTCAGTGTCTCTCTCTCTCTCTCTCTCTCTGTCAGTTTCTCTCTCTCTCTGTCAGTGTCTCTCTCTCTCTGTCAGTGCCACTATCTCTCTCTCTGTCAGTGTCTCTCTCTCTCTGTCAGTGTCTCTCTCTCTCTCTCTGTCAGTGTCTCTCTCTCTCTCTCTCTGTCAGTGACTCTCTCTCTCTGTCAGTGTCTCTCTCTCTCTCTGTCAGTGTTTCTCCCTCTCTCTCTGTCAGTGTCTCTCTCTCTCTGTCAGTGTCTCTCTCTCTCTCTCTGTCAGTGTCTCTCTCTCTGTCATTGTCTCTCTCTCTCTGTCAGTGTCTCTCTCTCTCTCTCTCTCTCTGTCAGTGTCTCTCTCTCTCTCTGTCAGTGTCTCTCTCTCTCTCTCTCTCTGTCAGTGTCTCTCTCTCTCTGTCAGTGTCTCTCTCTCTGTAATTCTCTCTATCTCTCTCTCTCTCTGTCAGTGTCTCTCTCTCTCTGTCAGTGTCTCTCTCTCTCTGTCAGTGTCACTCTCTCTCTCTCTGTCAGTGTCTCTCTCTCTCTCTCAGTGTCTCTCTCTCTCTCTCTGTCAGTGAATCTCTCTCTCTGTCAGTGTCTCTCTCTCTCTCTCTCTCTGTCAGTGTTTCTCTCTCTCTCTGTCAGTGTCTCTCTCTCTCTCTCTGGCAGTGTCTCTCTCTCTGTCATTGTCTCACTCTCTCTGTCAGTGTCTCTCTCTCTCTCTGTCAGTCTCTCTCTCTCTCTCTCTGTCAGTGACTCTCTCTCTCTGTCAGTGTCTCTCTCCCTTTCTCTGTCTCTGTCAGTGTCTCTCTCTCTCTCTCTGTCAGTGTCTCTCTCTCTCTCTCTGTCAGTGTCTCTCTCTCTCTGTCAGTGTCTCTCTCTCTCCTCTGTCAGTGTCTCTCTCTCTCTCTGTCAGCGTCTCTCTCTCTCTCTCTGTCAGTGTCTCTCTCTCTCTCTCTGTCAGCGTCTCTCTCTCTCTCTCTGTCAGTGTTTCTCTCTCTCTCTCTGCCAGTGACTCTCTCTCTCTGTCAGTGTCTCTCTCTCTCTCTCTCTCTGTCAGTGTCTCTCTCTCTCTCTCTGTCAGTGTCTCTCTCTCTCTGTCAGTGTCTCTCTCTCTCTCTTTGTCAGTGTCTCTCTCTCTGTCATTGTCTCTCTCTCTCTGTCAGTGCCTCTCTCTCTCTCTCTCTGTCAGTGTCTCTCTCTCTCTCTGTCAGTGTCTCTCTCTCTCTCTCTGTCAGTGTCTCTCTCTCTCTGTTAGTGTCTCTCTCTCTGTAATTCTCTCTCTCTCTTTCAGTGCCTCTCTCTCTCTCTCTGTCAGTGTCTCTCTCTCTGTCAGTGATTCTCTCTCTCTCTCTCTGTCAGTCTCTCTCTCTCTCTCTCTCTCTGTCAGTGTCCCTCTCTCTCTCTCTGTCAGTGTCACTCTCTCTCTCTCTCTCTCTGTCAGTCTCTCTCTCTCTCTCTGTCAGTGTCTCTCTCTCGCTCTCTCTGTCAGTGTCTCTCTCCCTCTCCCTGTCAGTGTCTCTCTCTCTCTGTCAGTGTCTCTCTCTCCCTCTCTCTATGTCAGTGTCTCTCTCTCTCTGTCAGTGTCTCTCTCCCTCACTCTGTCAGTGTCTCTGTCTCTCTCTCAGTGTTTCTCTCTCTCTCTCTCTGTCAGTGTCTCTCTCTCTCTGCCAGTGTCTTTCTTTCTCTGTCATTGTCTCTGTCTCTCTGCCAGTGTCTATTCTTCTCTCTCTGTCAGTGTCTCTCTCTTTCTGTCAGTGTCTCTCTCTCTAACTCAATGTCAGTGTCTCTCTCTCTCTGTCAGTGTCTCTCTCTCTCTGTCAGTGTCTCTCTCTCTCTCTATGTCAGTGTCTCTCTCTCTCTGTCAGTGATTCTCTCCCTCTCTCTGTCAGTGACTCTCTCTCTCTGTCAGTGTCTCTCTCTCTCTGTCAGTGTCTCTCTCTCTCTCTCTGTGAGTGTCTCTCTCTCTGTGTCATTGTCTCTCTCTCTCTGTCAGTGTCTCTCTCTCTCTCTCTCTCTGTCAGTGTCTCTCTCTCTCTGTCAGTGTCTCTCTCCCTCTCTCTGTCAGTGTCTATCTCTCTCTCTCTGTCAGTCTCTCTCTCTCTCTCCGTCAGTGTCTCTCTCCCTGTCTCTGTCAGTCTCTCTCTCTCTCTCTCTCTGTCAGTGTCTGTCTCTCTCTCTGCCAGTGTCTCTCTCTCTCTCTCTCTCTCTCTCGCTCTCTATCAGTGTCTCTCTCTCTCTGTCAGCGTCTCTCTCTCTCTCTCTTTCAGTGTCCCTCTCTCTCTGTCAGCGTCTCGCTCTCTCTCTCTGTCAGTCCCTCTCTCTCTCTCTGTCAGTGTCTCTCTCTATCTCTCTGTCAGTCTCTCTCTCGCTCTCTCTCTGTCAGTGTCTGTCTCTCTCTCTGTCAGTGTCTCTCTCTCTCTCTCTCTGTCAGTGTCTCTCTCTCTCTGTCAGCGTCTCTCTCTCTCTGTCAGTGTCTCTCTCTGTCTGTCAGTCTCTCTCTCTCTCTGTCAGTGTCTCTCTCTCTCTCTCTCTCTCTGTCAGTGTCTGTCTCTCTGTCAGTGTCTCTCTCTCTCTCTCTCTGTCAGTGTCTCTCTCTCTCTGTCAGTGTCACTCTCTCTCTCTCTGTCAGTCTTCTCTCTCTCTCTCTCTGTCTGTGTCTCTCTCTCTCTGTCAGTCTCTCTCTCTCTCTCTCTGTATGTGACTCTCTCTTTCTGTCAGTGTCACTCTCCCGCTCTCTGTTTTCTGTCAGTGTCTCTCTCTCTCTCTCTGTCAGTGTCTCTCTCTCTCTCTCTGTCAGTGTCTCTCTCTCTCTCTGTCAGTGTCTCTCTCTCTCTCTCTGCCAGTGTCTCTCTCTCTCTGCCAGTGTCTCTCTCTCTCTGTCAGTGTCTCTCTCTCTGTCAGTGTCTCTCTCTCTCTCTCTGTCAGTGTCTCTCTCTCTCTCTCTCTCTTTCCCTGTCAGTGTCTCTCTCTCTCTGTCAGTGTCTCTCTCTCTCTGTCAGTGTCTCTCTCTCTCTCTCTGTCAGTGTCTCTTTCTCTCTCTGTCAGTGTCTCTCTCTCTCTCTCTGCCAGTGACTCTCTCTCTCTGTCAGTGTCTCTCTCTCTCTCTCTCTCTCTGTCAGTGTCTCTCTCTCTCTCTGTCAGTGTCTCCCTCTCTGTCAGTGTCTCTCTCTCTCTCTCTGTAAGTGTCTCTCTGTCTGTAATTGTCCATCTCTCTCTGTCAGTGTCTCTCTCTCTCTCTCTCTCTGTCAGTGTCTCTCTCTCTCTCTGTCAGTGTCACTCTCTCTCTCTCAATCAGTGTCTCTCTCACTCTCTGTCAGTGTCTCTCTCTCTGTAATTGTCTCTCTCTCTCTGTCAGTGTCTCTCTCTCTCTCTCTTTGTCAGTGTCTCCCTCTCGGTCAGTGTCTCTCTCTCTCTCTCTCTGTCAATCTCTCTCTCTCTCTGTCAGTGTCCCTCTCTCTCTCTGTCAGTGTCTCTCTCTCTCTGTCAGTGTCTCTCTCTCTCTCTCTCTATGTCAGTGTCTCTCTCTCTCTGTCAGTGTCTCTCTCCCTCTCTCTGTCAGTCTCTCTCTCTCTCTGTCAGTGTCTCTCTCTCTCTCTCTCTGTCAGTGTCTCTCTCCCTCTCTCTGTCAGTGTCTCTCTCACTCTGTCAGTGTCTCTCTCTCTCTCTCTCTGTCAGTGTCTCTTTCCCTCTCTCTGTCAGTGTCTCTCTCTCTCTGTCGTGTCTCTCTCCCTCTCTCTGTCAGTTTCTCTCTCTCTCTGTCATTGTCTCTCTCTCTCCTTCTCCCTATGTCAGTGTATCTCTCTCTCTGTCAGTGTCTCTCTCTCTCAGTCAGTGTCTCTCTCTCTCTGTCAGTGACTCTCTCTCTCTATCAGTGTCTCTCTCTCTCTGTCAGTGTCTCTCTCCCTCTCTCTGTCAGTGCCTCTCTCTCTCTCTCTGTCAGTCTCTCTCTCTCTCTCTGTCAGTGTCTCTCTCCCTCTCTCTGTCAGTCTCTCTCTCTCTCTCTCTATCAGTGTCTGTCTCTCTCTCTGTCAGTATCTCTCTCTCTCTCTCTCTCTCTCTCTGTCAGTGTCTCTCTCTCTCTGTCAGCGTCTCTCTCTCTCTCTCTCTCTGTCAGTGTCTCTCGCTCTCTGTCAGTGTCTCTCTCTCTCTCTGTCAGTGACTCTCTCTGTCTCTGTCTGTCAGTCTCTCTCTCTCTCTGTCAGTGTCTCTCTCTCTCTCTCTCTCTCTGTCAGTGTCTCTCTCTCTCTCTCTCTCTCTATCAGTGTCTCTCTCTCTCTGTCAGCGTCTCTCTCTCTCTGTCAGTGTCTCTCTCTCTCTGTCAGTGTCTATCTCTCTCTCTCTCTCTGTCAGTGTCTGTCTCTCTGTCAGTGTCTCTCTCTCTCTCTCTGTCAGTGTCTCTCTCTCTCTGTCAGTGTCACTCTCTCTCTCTGTCAGTGTCACTCTCCCTCTCTCTGTTTTCTGTCAGTGTCTCTCTCTCTCTCTCTGTCAGTGTCTCTCTCTCTCTCTCTGTCAGGGTCTCTCTCTCTCTGTCAGTGTCTCTCTCTCTCTCTCTGCCAGTGTCTCTCTCTCTCTGTCAGTGTCTCTCTCTCTGTCAGTGTCTCTCTCTCTCTCTCTGTCAGTGTCTCCCTCTGTCTGTCAGCGTCTCTCTCTCTCTCTCTCTGTCAGGGTCTCTCTCTCTCTGTCAGTGTCTCTCTCTCTCTCTCTGCCAGTGTCTCTCTCTCTCTGTCAGTGTCTCTCTCTCTGTCAGTGACTCTCTCTCTCTCTCTCTGTCAGTCTCTCTCTCTCTCTCTCTCTCTGTCAGTGTCCCTCTCTCTCTCTCTGTCAGTGTCACTCTCTCTCTCTCTCTCTCTGTCAGTCTCTCTCTCTCTCTCTGTCAGTGTCTCTCTCTCGCTCTCTCTGTCAGTGTCTCTCTCCCTCTCCCTGTCAGTGTCTCTCTCTCTCTGTCAGTGTCTCTCTCTCCCTCTCTCTATGTCAGTGTCTCTCTCTCTCTGTCAGTGTCTCTCTCCCTCACTCTGTCAGTGTCTCTGTCTCTCTCTCAGTGTTTCTCTCTCTCTCTCTCTGTCAGTGTCTCTCTCTCTCTGCCAGTGTCTTTCTCTCTCTGTCATTGTCTCTGTCTCTCTGCCAGTGTCTATTCTTCTCTCTCTGTCAGTGTCTCTCTCTTTCTGTCAGTGTCTCTCTCTCTAACTCAATGTCAGTGTCTCTCTCTCTCTGTCAGTGTCTCTCTCTCTCTGTCAGTGTCTCTCTCTCTCTCTATGTCAGTGTCTCTCTCTCTCTGTCAGTGATTCTCTCCCTCTCTCTGTCAGTGACTCTCTCTCTCTGTCAGTGTCTCTCTCTCTCTGTCAGTGTCTCTCTCTCTCTCTCTGTGAGTGTCTCTCTCTGTGTGTCATTGTCTCTCTCTCTCTGTCAGTGTCTCTCTCTCTCTCTCTCTCTGTCAGTGTCTCTCTCTCTCTGTCAGTGTCTCTCTCCCTCTCTCTCAGTGTCTATCTCTCTCTCTATGTCAGTCTCTCTCTCTCTCTCCGTCAGTGTCTCTCTCCCTCTCTCTGTCAGTCTCTCTCTCTCTCTCTCTCTGTCAGTGTCTGTCTCTCTCTCTGCCAGTGTCTCTCTCTCTCTCTCTCTCTCTCGCTCTCTATCAGTGTCTCTCTCTCTCTGTCAGCGTCTCTCTCTCTCTCTCTTTCAGTGTCCCTCTCTCTCTGTCAGCGTCTCGCTCTCTCTCTCTGTCAGTCCCTCTCTCTCTCTCTGTCAGTGTCTCTCTCTATCTCTCTGTCAGTCTCTCTCTCGCTCTCTCTCTGTCAGTGTCTGTCTCTCTCTCTGTCAGTGTCTCTCTCTCTCTCTCTCTGTCAGTGTCTCTCTCTCTCTGTCAGCGTCTCTCTCTCTCTGTCAGTGTCTCTCTCTCTCTGTCAGTCTCTCTCTCTCTCTGTCAGTGTCTCTCTCTCTCTCTCTCTCTCTGTCAGTGTCTGTCTCTCTGTCAGTGTCTCTCTCTCTCTCTCTCTGTCAGTGTCTCTCTCTCTCTGTCAGTGTCACTCTCTCTCTCTCTGTCAGTGTCTCTCTCTCTCTCTGTCAGTCTCTCTCTCTCTCTCTCTGTCTGTGACTCTCTCTCTCTGTCAGTGTCACTCTCCCGCTCTCTGTTTTCTGTCAGTGTCTCTCTCTCTCTCTCTGTCAGTGTCTCTCTCTCTCTCTCTGTCAGTGTCTCTCTCTCTCTGTCAGTGTCTCTCTCTCTCTCTCTGCCAGTGTCTCTCTCTCTCTGTCAGTGTCTCTCTCTCTGTCAGTGTCTCTCTCTCTCTCTCTGTCAGTGTCTCTCTCTCTCTCTCTCTCTTTCCCTGTCAGTGTCTCTCTCTCTCTGTCAGTGTCTCTCTCTCTCTGTCAGTGTCTCTCTCTCTCTCTCTGTCAGTGTCTCTTTCTCTCTCTGTCAGTGTCTCTCTCTCTCTCTCTGCCAGTGACTCTCTCTCTCTGTCAGTGTCTCTCTCTCTCTCTCTCTCTCTCTGTCAGTGTCTCTCTCTCTCTCTCTCTCTGTCAGTGTCTCCCTCTCTGTCAGTGTCTCTCTCTCTCTCTCTGTAAGTGTCTCTCTGTCTGTAATTGTCCATCTCTCTCTGTCAGTGTCTCTCTCTCTCTCTCTCTCTGTCAGTGTCTCTCTCTCTCTCTGTCAGTGTCACTCTCTCTCTCTCAATAAGTGTCTCTCTCACTCTCTGTCAGTGTCACTCTCTCTGTAATTGTCTCTCTCTCTCTGTCAGTTTCTCTCTCTCTCTCTCTTTGTCAGTGTCTCCCTCTCGGTCAGTGTCTCTCTCTCTCTCTCTCTGTCAATCTCTCTCTCTCTCTGTCAGTGTCCCTCTCTCTCTCTGTCAGTGTCTCTCTCTCTCTGTCAGTGTCTCTCTCTCTCTCTCTCTATGTCAGTGTCTCTCTCTCTCTGTCAGTGTCTCTCTCCCTCTCTCTGTCAGTGTCTCTCTCTCTCTGTCAGTGTCTCTCTCTCTCTCTCTCTGTCAGTGTCTCTCTCCCTCTCTCTGTCAGTGTCTCTCTCACTCTGTCAGTGTCTCTCTCTCTCTCTCTCTGTCAGTGTCTCTCTCCCTCTCTCTGTCAGTGTCTCTCTCTCTCTGTCGTGTCTCTCTCCCTCTCTCTGTCAGTGTCTCTCTCTCTCTGTCATTGTCTCTCTCTAACCTTCTCCCTATGTCAGTGTATCTCTCTCTCTGTCAGTGTCTCTCTCTCTCTGTCAGTGTCTCTCTCTCTCTGTCAGTGACTCTCTCTCTCTATCAGTGTCTCTCTCTCTCTGTCAGTGTCTCTCTCCCTCTCTCTGTCAGTGCCTCTCTCTCTCTCTCTGTCAGTCTCTCTCTCTCTCTCTGTCAGTGTCTCTCTCCCTCTCTCTGTCAGTCTCTCTCTCTCTCTCTATCAGTGTCTGTCTCTCTCTCTGTCAGTATCTCTCTCTCTCTCTCTCTCTCTCTCTGTCAGTGTCTCTCTCTCTCTGTCAGCGTCTCTCTCTCTCTCTCTCTCTGTCAGTGTCTCTCGCTCTCTGTCAGTGTCTCTCTCTCTCTCTGTCAGTGACTCTCTCTGTCTCTGTCTGTCAGTCTCTCTCTCTCTCTGTCAGTGTCTCTCTCTCTCTCTCTCTCTGTCAGTGTCTCTCTCTCTCTCTCTCTCTCTGTCAGTGTCTCTCTCTCTCTGTCAGCGTCTCTCTCTCTCTGTCAGTGTCTCTCTCTCTCTGTCAGTGTCTATCTCTCTCTCTCTCTCTGTCAGTGTCTGTCTCTCTGTCAGTGTCTCTCTCTCTCTCTCTGTCAGTGTCTCTCTCTCTCTGTCAGTGTCACTCTCTCTCTCTGTCAGTGTCACTCTCCCTCTCTCTGTTTTCTGTCAGTGTCTCTCTCTCTCTCTCTGTCAGTGTCTCTCTCTCTCTCTCTGTCAGGGTCTCTCTCTCTCTGTCAGTGTCTCTCTCTCTCTCTCTGCCAGTGTCTCTCTCTCTCTGTCAGTGTCTCTCTCTCTGTCAGTGTCTCTCTCTCTCTCTCTGTCAGTGTCTCCCTCTGTCTGTCAGCGTCTCTCTCTCTCTCTCTGTCAGTGTCTCTCTCTCTCTCTCTCTCTTTCTCTGTCAGTGTCTCTCTCTCTCTGTCAGTGTCTCTCTCTCTCTCTGTCAGTGTCTCTCTCTCTCTCTCTGCCAGTGACTCTCTCTCTCTGTCAGTGTCTCCCTCTCTCTCTCTCTCTCTGTCAGTGTCTCTCTCTCTCTCTCTCTGTCAGTGTCTCTCTCTCTCTGTCAGTGTCTCTCTCTCTCTCTCTGTAAGTGTCTCTCTCTCTGTAATTGTCCATCTCTCTCTGTCAGTGTCTCTCTCTCTCTCTCTCTCTGTCAGTGTCTCTCTCTCTCTCTGTCAGTGTCACTATCTCTCTCTCAATCAGTGTCTCTCTCACTCTCTGTCAGTGTCTCTCTCTCTGTAATTGTCTCTCTCTCTCTGTCAGTGTATCTCTCTCTCTCTCTTTGTCAGTGTCTCTCTCTCTGTCAGTGTCTCTCGCTCTCTCTCTCTGTCAGTCTCTCTCTCTCTCTCTGTCAGTGTCCCTCTCTCTCTCTCTGTCAGTGTCTCTCTCTCTCTGTCAGTGTCTCTCTCTCTCTGTCAGTGTCTCTCTCTCTCTCTCTCTATGTCAGTGTCTCTCTCTCGCTATCTCTGTCAGTGTCTCTCTCCCTCTCTCTGTCAGTGTCTCTCTCTCTCTGTCAGTGTCTCTCTCTCTCTCTGTCAGTGTCTCTCTCTCTCTCTCTCTATGTCAGTGTCTCTCTCTCTCTTTCAGTGTCTCTCTCCCTCTCTCTGTCAGTGTCTCTCTCTCTGTCAGTGTCTCTCTCTCTCTCTCTCTCTGTCAGTGTCTCTCTCCCTCTCTCTGTCAGTGTCTCTCTCACTCTGTCAGTGTCTCTTTCTCTCTCTCTCTGTCAGTGTCTCTCTCCCTCTCTCTGTCAGTGTCTCTCTCTCTCTGTCGTGTCTCTCTCCCTCTCTCTGTCAGTGTCTCTCTCTCTCTGTCATTGTCTCTCTCTCTCTCTCCCTATGTCAGTGTCTCTCTCTCTCTTTCAGTGTCTCTCTCTCTCTGTCAGTGTCCCTCTCTCTCTGTCAGTGACTCTCTCTCTCTGTCAGTGTCTCTCTCTCTCTGTCAGTGTCTCTCTCCCTCTCTCTGTCAGTGCCTCTCTCTCTCTCTCTGTCAGTCTCTCTCTCTCTCTCTCTGTCATTGTCTCTCTCTCTCTCTCCCTATGTCAGTGTCTCTCTCTCTCTTTCAGTGTCTCTCTCTCTCTGTCAGTGTCCCTCTCTCTCTGTCAGTATCTCTCTCTCTCTCTCTCTCTCTCTCTGTCAGTGTCTCTCTCTCTCTGTCAGCGTCTCTCTCTCTCTCTCTCTCTGTCAGTGTCTCTCGCTCTCTGTCAGTGTCTCTCTCTCTCTCTGTCAGTGACTCTCTCTCTCTCTGTCTGTCAGTCTCTCTCTCTCTCTCTCTGTCAGTGTCTCTCTCTCTCTCTCTGTCAGTGTCTCTTTCTCTCTTTCAGTGTCTCTCACTCTCTCTCTCTCTGTCAATGTCTCTCTCTCTCTGTCAGTGTCTCTCTCTCTCTCTCTCTCTCTGTCAGTGTCTCTCGCTCTCTCTCTCTGTCAGTCTCTCTCTCTCTCTCTGTCAGTGTCCCTCTCTCTCTCTCTGTCAGTGTCTCTCTCTCTCTGTCAGTGTCTCTCTCTCTCTCTCTCTATGTCAGTGTCTCTCTCTCGCTTTCTCTGTCAGTGTCTCTCTCCCTCTCTCTGTCAGTGTCTCTCTCTCTCTGTCAGTGTCTCTCTCTCTCTGTCAGTGTCTCTCTCTCTCTCTCTCTATGTCAGTGTCTCTCTCTCTCTTTCAGTGTCTCTCTCCCTCTCTCTGTCAGTGTCTCTCTCTCTCTGTCAGTGTCTCTCTCTCTCTCTCTCTCTGTCAGTGTCTCTCTCCCTCTCTCTGTCAGTGTCTCTCTCACTCTGTCAGTGTCTCTTTCTCTCTCTCTCTGTCAGTGTCTCTCTCCCTCTCTCTGTCAGTGTCTCTCTCTCTCTGTCGTGTCTCTCTCCCTCTCTCTGTCAGTGTCTCTCTCTCTCTGTCATTGTCTCTCTCTCTCTCCCTATGTCAGTGTCTCTCTCTCTCTTTCAGTGTCTCTCTCTCTCTGTCAGTGTCCCTCTCTCTCTGTCAGTGACTCTCTCTCTCTGTCAGTGTCTCTCTCTCTCTCTCTCTCTGTCAGTGTCTCTTTCTCTCTGTCAGTGTCTCTCTCTCTCTCTCTCTCTCTGTGAATGTCTCTCTCTCTCTGTCAGTGTCTCTCTCTCTCTCTCTCTCTCTCTGTCAGTGTCTCTCTCTCTCTGTCAGTGTCTCTCTCTCTCTCTCTCTCTCTGTCAGTGTCTCTCTCTCTCTCTGTCAGTGTCTCTCTCTCTCTCTGCCTGTCAGTCTCTCTCTCTCTCTCTCTGTCAGTGTCTCTCTCTCTCTCTCTCTCTGTCAGTGTCTCTCTCTCTCTGTCAGTGTCTCTCTCACTCTCTCTCTCTCTGTCAGTGTCTCTCTCTCTCTCTCTCTGTCAGTGTCTCTCTCTCTCTCTCTCTGTCATTGTCTCTCTCTCTCTGTCAGTGTCTCTCTTCTCTCAGTGTCTCTCTCTCTCTCTTTCTCTGTCAGTGTCTCTCTCTCTCTGTCAGTGTCTCTCTCTCTCTGTCAGTGTCTCTCTCTCTCTCTCTGTCAGTGTCTCTCTCTCTCTGTCAGCGTCTCTCACTGTCACTCTGTCAGTGTCTCTCTCTCTCTCTCTCTCTCTCTGTCAGTGTCTCTCTCTCTCTGTCAGTGTCTCTCTCTCTCTGTCAGTGTCTCTCTCTCTCTCTCTGTCAGTGTCTCGCTCTCTCTCTGTCAGCGTCTCTCTCTCTCTCTCTGTCAGTCTCTCTCTCTCTCTGTCAGTGTCTCTCTCTCTCTGTCAGTGTCTCTCTCTCTCTCTGTCAGTGTCTCTCTCTCTCTGTCAGTGTCTCTCTCTCTCTCTCTGTCAGTGACTCTCTCTCTCTCTCTCTCTCTCTCTGTCAGTGTCTCTCTCTCTCTGTCAGTGTCTCTCTCTCTCTGTCAGTGTCACTCTCTCTCTCTCTGTCAGTGTCTCTCTCTCTCTGTCAGTGTCTCTCTCTCTCTCTGTCAGTATCTCTCTCTCTTTCAGTGTCTCTCTCTCTCTCTCTGTCAGTGTCTCTCTCTCTCCCTCTGTCTCAGTCAGTGTCTCTCTCTCTCTGTCAGTGTCTCTCTCTCTCTGTGTCAGTCTCTCTCTCTCTCTCTCTGTCAGTGTCTCTCTCTCTCTCTGTCAGTGTCTCTCTCTATCTCTCTGTCAGTGACTCTCTCTCTCTGTCAGTGTCTCTCTCTCTCTCTCTCTCTCTCTCTCTCTCTCTCTCTCTGTCAGTGTCTCTCTCTCTCTCTCTGTCAGTGTCTCTCTCTCTCTGTCAGTGTCTCTCTCTCTCTCTCTGTCAGTGTCTCTCTCTCTGTAATTGTCTCTCTCTCTCTGTCAGTGTCTCTCTCTCTCTCTCTCTGTCTGTGTCTCTCTCTCTCTCTGTCAGTGTCTCTCTCTCTCTCTGTGTCAGTGTCTCTCTCTCTCTCTGTCAGTGTCTCTCTCTCTGTAATTGTCCCTCTCTCTCTGTCAGTGTCTCTCTCTCGCTCTCTTTGTCAATGTCTCTCTCTCTGTCAGTGTCTCTCTCTCTCTCTCTCTGTCAGTCTCTCTCTCTCTCTCTGTCAGTGTCCCTCTCTCTCTCTCTCTGTCAGTGTCTCTCTCCCTCTCTCTGTCAGTGTGTCTCTCTCTCTGTCAGTGTCTCTCTCTCTCTCTCTCTATGTCAGTGTCTCTCTCTCTCTGTCAGTGTCTCTCTCCCTCTCTCTGTCAGTGTCTCTCTCTCTGTCAGTGTCTCTCTCTCTCTCTCTATCTGTCAGTGTCTCTCTCCCTCTCTCTGTCAGTGTCTCTCTCACTCTGTCAGTTTCTCTCTCTCTCTCTCTCTGTCAGTGTCTCTCTCCCTCACTCTGTTAGTGTGTCGCTCTCTCTGTCAGTGTCTCTCTCTCTCTGTCAGTGTCTCTCTCCCTCTCTCTGTCAATGTCTCTCTCTCTCTGTCAATGTCTCTCTCTCTATCTCCCTCTGTCAGTGTCTCTCTCTCTCTGTCAGTGTCTCTCTCTCTCTGTCAGTGACTCTCTCTCTCTGTCAGTGTCTCTCTCTCTCTGTCAGTGTCTCTCTCTCTCTCTCTGTCAGTGTCTCTCTCTCTCTGTCATTGTCTCTCTCTCTCTCTGTCAGTGTCTCTCTCTCTCTGTCAGTGTCTCTCTCTCTCTCTCTCTGTCAGTGTCTCTCTCTCTCTGTCAGTGTCTCTCTCCCTCTCTCTGTCAGTGCCTCTCTCTCTCTCTCTGTCAGTCTCTCTCTCTCTCTCTGACAGTGTCTCTCTCCCTCTCTCTGTCAGTCTCTCTCTCTCTCTCTCTCTGTCAGTGTCTGTCTCTCTCTGTCAGCGTCTCTCACTCTCACTCTGTCAGTGTCTCTCTCTCTCTCTCTCTCTGTCAGTGTCTCTCTTCTCTGTCAATGTCTCTCTCTCTCTCTTTCTCTGTCAGTGTCTCTCTCTCTCTGTCAGTGTCTCTCTCTCTCTGTCAGTCTCTCTCTCTCTCTCTCTGTCAGTGTCTCTCTCTCTCTGTCAGCGTCTCTCACTCTCACTCTGTCAGTGTCTCTCTCTCTCTCTCTCTCTGTCAGTGTCTCTCTCTCTCAGTCAGTGTCTCTCTCTCTCTCTGTCAGTGTCTCTCTCTCTCTCTGTCAGCGTCTCTCTCTCTCTCTCTGTCAGTGTCTCTCTCTCTCTCTCTGTCAGTGTCTCTCTCTCTCTGTCAGTGTCTCTCTCTCTCTCTGTCAGTGTCTCTCTCTCTCTGTCAGTGTCTCTCTCTCTCTCTCTGTCAGTGACTCTCTCTCTCTGTCAGTGTCTCTCTCTCTCTCTCTCTCTCTCTCTCTGTCAGTGTCTCTCTCTCTCTGTCAGTGTCTCTCTCTCTCTGTCAGTGTCACTCTCTCTCTCTCTGTCAGTGTCTCTCTCTCTCTGTCAGTGTCTCTCTCTCTCTGTCAGTGTCTCTCTCTCTTTCAGTGTCTCTCTCTCTCTCTCTGTCAGTGTCTCTCTCTCTCCCTCTGTCTCAGTCAGTGTCTCTCTCTCTGTCAGTTTCTCTCTCTCTCTCTGTCAGTGTCTCTCTCTCTCTCTCTGTCAGTGTCTCTCTCTCTCTCTGTCAGTGTCTCTCTCTATCTCTCTGTCAGTGACTCTCTCTCTCTGTCAGTGTCTCTCTCTCTCTCTCTCTCTCTCTCTCTCTCTCTCTCTCTGTCAGTGTCTCTCTCTCTCTCTCTGTCAGTGTCTCTCTCTCTCTGTCAGTGTCTCTCTCTCTCTCTCTGTCAGTGTCTCTCTCTTAGTAATTGTCTCTCTCTCTCTGTCAGTGTCTCTCTCTCTCTCTCTCTGTCTGTGTCTCTCTCTCTCTCTGTCAGTGTCTCTCTCTCTCTCTGTGTCAGTGTCTCTCTCTCTCTCTGTCAGTGTCTCTCTCTCTGTAATTGTCTCTCTCTCTCTGTCAGTGTCTCTCTCTCGCTCTCTTTGTCAATGTCTCTCTCTCTGTCAGTGTCTCTCTCTCTGTCAGTCTCTCTCTCTCTCTCTGTCAGTGTCCCTCTCTCTCTCTCTGTCAGTGTCTCTCTCCCTCTCTGTGTCAGTGTGTCTCTCTCTCTGTCAGTGTCTCTCTCTCTCTCTCTCTATGTCAGTGTCTCTCTCTCTCTGTCAGTGTCTCTCTCCCTCTCTCTGTCAGTGTCTCTCTCTCTGTCAGTGTCTCTCTCTCTCTCTATCTGTCAGTGTCTCTCTCCCTCTCTCTGTCAATGTCTCTCTCACTCTGTCAGTTTCTCTCTCTCTCTCTCTCTGTCAGTGTCTCTCTCCCTCACTCTGTTAGTGTGTCGCTCTCTCTGTCAGTGTCTCTCTCTCTCTGTCAGTGTCTCTCTCCCTCTCTCTGTCAATGTCTCTCTCTCTCTGTCAATGTCTCTCTCTCTATCTCCCTCTGTCAGTGTCTCTCTCTCTCTGTCAGTGTCTCTCTCTCTCTGTCAGTGACTCTCTCTCTCTGTCAGTGTCTCTCTCTCTCTGTCAGTGTCTCTCTCTCTCTCTCTGTCAGTGTCTCTCTCTCTCTGTCATTGTCTCTCTCTCTCTCTGTCAGTGTCTCTCTCTCTGTCAGTGTCTCTCTCTCTCTCTCTCTCTGTCAGTGTCTCTCTCTCCCTGTCAGTGTCTCTCTCCCTCTCTCTGTCAGTGCCTCTCTCTCTCTCTCTGTCAGTCTCTCTCTCTCTCTCTGACAGTGTCTCTCTCCCTCTCTCTGTCAGTCTCTCTCTCTCTCTCTCTCTGTCAGTGTCTGTCTCTCTCTGTCAGTATCTCTCTCTCTCTCTCTCTCTCTCTCTCTGTCAGTGTCTCTCTCTCTGTCAGCGTCTCTCTCTCTCTCTCTCTGTCAGTGTCTCTCTCTCTCTGTCAGTGTCTCTCTCTCTCTCTGTCAGTGTCTCTCTCTCTGTCTCTGTCTGTCAGTCTCTCTCTCTCTTTCTCTGTCAGTGTCTCTCTCTCTCTCTCTCTCTCTGTCAGTGTCTGTCTCTCTGTCATTGTCTCTCTCTCTCTGTCAGTGTCTCTCTCTCTCTCTCTGTCAATGTTTCTCTCTCTCTGTCAGTGTCTCTCTCTCTCTCTCTCTCTCTGTCAATGTGGCTCTCTCTCTGTCAGTGTCTCTCTCTCTCTCTCTCTGTCAGTGTCTCTCTCTCTCTCTCTCTCTCTCTCTCTCTGTCAGTGTCTCTCTCTCTCTGTCAGTGTCTCTCTCTCTCTCTCTCTCTCTCTGTCAGTGTATCTCTCTCTCTCTGTCAGTGTCTCTCTCTCTCTGTCTGTCAGTCTCTCTCTCTCTCTCTGTCAGTGTCTCTCTCTCTGTCAGTGTCTCTCTCACTCTCTCTCTCTCTGTCAGTGTCTCTCTCTCTCTCTCTCTGTCAGTGTCTCTCTCTCTCTGTCAGTGTCTCTCTCTCTCTTTCTCTGTCAGTGTGTCTCTCTCTCTGTCAGTGTCTATCTCTCTGTCAGTGTCTCTCTCTCTCTCTCTGTCAGTGTCTCTCTCTCTCTCTCTCTCTGTCAGTGTCTCTCTTTCTCTCTCTGTCAGTGTCTCTCTCTCTCTCTGTCAGCGTCTCTCTCTCTTTCTCTGTCAGTGTCTCTCTCTCTCTCTCTGTCAGTGTCTCTCTCTCTCTGTCAGTGTCCCTCTCTCTCTCTGTCAGCGTCTCTCTCTCTCTCTCTGTCAGAGTGTCTCTCTCTCTCTCTGTCAGTGTCTCTCTCCCTCTGTCAGTGTCTCTCTCTCTCTCTCTGTCAGTGTCTATCTCTCTCTGTCTGTGTCTCTCTCTCTCTCTCTGTCAGTGACTCTCTCTCTCTGTCAGTGTCTCTCTCTCTCTCTCTGTCATTGTCTCTCTCTCTCTGTCAGTGTCTCCCTCTCCCTCTCTCTGTCAGTGTCTCTCTCTTTCTCTGTCAGGTCTCTCTCTCTCTCTGTCAGTGTCTCTCTCTCTCTGTCAGTGTCTCTCTCTCTGTAATTGTCTCTCTCTCTCTGTCAGTGTCTCTCTCTCTCTCTCTGTCAGTGTCTCTCTCTCTGTCAGTGACTCTCTCTCTCTCTCTCTGTCAGTCTCTCTCTATCTCTCTCTGTCAGTGTCCCTCTCTCTCTCTCTGTCAGTCTCTCTCTCTCTCTCTCTGTCAGTCTCTCTCTCTCTCTCTGTCAGTGTCTCTCTCTCGCTCTCTCTGTCAGTGTCTCTCTCCCTCTCTCTGTCAGTGTCTCTCTCTCTCTCTCTGTCAGTGTCTCTCTCTTTCTGTCATTGTCTCTCTCTCTCTCTCTCTCTCTCTGTCAGTGTCTCTCTGTCTCTGTCAGTGTCTCTCTCTCTCTGTCAGTGTCTCTCTCTCTCTCTCTGTCAGTGTTTCTCTCTCTCTCTCTGTCAGTGTCCCGAGTTACACTCAGCCTGATCTCATTGATCGCCAGGGTTGCACACTGTGTAATCTAACTAGGCCCCCGGGTTACACACTGTCTGATCTCAAAGGGCCCATTCCATCTCGGTTGCACACTGTACGATCTCACTGCGACCCCGTGTTATGCACTTTCTGATCTCAGAGTGCCCAAACTATTTGGGTTAAACACTGTCTGATTTCAATGAGCCCGGGGTTACACACTGTCTGATCTCACTGGGCCCCTGAGTAAAATACTGTCTGATCTCAATAGGTCCCGGGTTACACACTGTCTGCACACACTAAGGCCAACCCTGTGTTACAGACTGTGTGATCTCACTGGGCCCCCGGGTTACACATTGTCAGATGTAAATGGGACCTCGGGTTACACACTGTCTGATCTCACTGGGCCCCGGGTTAAACATTGTATGACCTCACTGGGCCCCCGGATTACACACTTTCTGATCTCACTGGCCCCCGGATTACACACTTTCTGATCTCACTGGCCTCCGGGTTGCACACCGACTGAACTCACTGGCCCCCGGGTTACAGACTCTCTGATCTCACTGAGACCCCGGGTTACACAATTGTCGATCTCCCTCGGCACCCGAGTTACACTCAGCCTGAGCTCATTGTTCGCCAGGGTTGCACACTGTGTGATCGAACTAGGCCCCCGGGTAACACACTGTCTGATCTCACTGGGCCCCGGGTTAAACATTGTCTGACCTCACTGGGCCCTCGGGTTACACACTCTCTGGTCTCACTGGGCCCGAGTGTTACACACTGTCTGATCTCACTGTGCCCATGGGTTACACACCGTCGGATCTGACTGGGTCCGATGGTTACACACTGTCTGATCTCACTGGGCCCGAGGGTTACATACTGTCTGATCTCACTGGGCCCCCGGGTTACACACTGCTTGATATCACTGGGTCCCCAGGTTAAACACTGTCTGACTCCCTGTGCCTATGTTGCACACTGTCTGATCTCACTGGGCCCCTGAGCTTTACACTGTCTGATCCAACTGGATCCCGGGTTACACACTGTCACATCTTACTGGCCCCCTGAGTTGCAAACTGTCTGATCATACTGTGCCCCCCAGTTACAATTGTCTGATCTCACTGGGCCCCCGGGTTACACCCTGTCTGATCTCACTGGGCCCCCGGGTTACACACTGTCTGATCTCACTGGGCCCCTGGGTTACACACTGTCTGATCTCACTGGGCCCCCGGGTTACACACTATCTGATCTCACTGGGCCACTGGGTTGCACACTGTCTGATTTCACTTGGCCCCGGGTTACGCACTATCTAATCTCACCCCGACCCCAGGTTACACTCTGTCAGTTCTCTCTGTGCCCCCGGGTTACACACTTTCTGATCTCATTGGGCCCCCGGGTTACACACTGTCTACGTCACTGGGACCCCGGGTCCTGTATAGTGAGACAGGAAAAATAAACGATCTCCTCGTAAAAGATCCTCTCGGAATGAGTGATCACAGTATGGTTGAATTTTTAATACAGATTGAGGGTGAGGAAGTCCTGTCTCAGACGAGCGTACTATGCTTACGCAAAGGGGACGACAGTGGGATGAGGGCAGTGTTGGCTAAAGTAGACTGGGAACACAGACTAAACGGTGGCACAATTGAGGATCAGTGGAGGACATTTAAGGAGCTCTTTCATAGTGCTCAATAAAAATATAATCCAGTGAAAAAGAAGGGTGGTAAGACAAGGGATAACCAGCCATGGATAACCAAGGAAATAAAGGAGAGAATCAAATTAAAAACCAATGCTTATAAGGTGGCCAAGGTTAGTGGGAAACTAGAAGATTGGGAAACATTTTAAACGGCAGCAAAGAATGACTAAGAAAGCAATAAAGAAAGGAAAGATAGATCACGAAAGTAAACTTGCTAAAAGCATAAGAACAGATAGTAAAAGCTTTTACCGATATATAAAACGGAAAAGATTAACTAAAGTAAATGCTGGTCCCTTTGAAGATGAGAAGGGGGATTTAATGATGGGAAATGTGGAAATGGCTGATACTTTAAACAATTATTTTGCTTTGGTCGTCACAGTGGAAGAAAGAAAAACCATGCCAAAAATTGCTGGTCACGGGAATGTGGGAAGGGAGGACCTTGAGACAATCATTATTACTAAGGGGTCGTGCTGGACAGGCTAATGGATCTCTAGGTAGACAAGTCCCCTGGTCCTGATGAGATGCATCCCAGGTTATTAAAAGAGATGGCGGAAGTTATCGCAGATACATCCGTTATAATCTATCAAACTTCTCTGGAATCTGGGGAAGGAACCATCGGATTGGAAAGCAGCTAATGTAACGCCTCTGTTTAAAAAAGGGGGCAGGCAAAAGGCAGGTAACTATAGGCCGGTTAGTTTAACATCTGTGGTGGGGAAAATGCTTGACGCTATCATTAAGGAAGAAATAGCGGGATATCTAGATAGGAATAGTGCAAGCAAGCAGACGCAACATGGATACATGAAGGGGAAATCATGTTTAACTAATTTCCTGGAATTATTTATGGATATAACAAGCATGGTGGATCGAGGTGTACCGATGGATGTGGTGTATTTAGATTTCCAAAAGGCATTCGATAAGTTGCCACACTATAGGTTACTGCAGAGGATAAAGGTACGCAGATTCAGAAGAAATGTTTTCGAATGGATGGAGAAATGGCTGTCTAACAGAAAGCAGAGAGTCGGGATGAATGGATCCTTTTCGGGTTGGAAATCGGTGGTTAGTGGTGTGCCACAGGGATCGGTGCTGGGACCACAACTGTTTACAATATACATAGATGACCTGGGAGAGGGGACAGAGTGTAGTGTAACAAAATTTGCAGATGACACAAAGATTATTGGGAAAGCGGATTGTGTAGTGGATACAGAGAGGCTGCAAAGAGATTGAGATAGGTTAAGCGAATGGGTTAAGGTTTGGCAGATGGAATCCAAAATCGGAATATGTGACGTCATCCACCTTGGTAAAAAAAAAGTAAAAGGGAATATTATTTGAATGGTGAGAAATTACAACATGCTGCGGTGCAGAGGGACCTGGAGGTTCTTGTGCATGAATCACAAAAGTTAGTTTGCAGGTGCAGCAGGTAATCAGGAAGGCGAATGGAATGTTGGCCTTCATTGCGAGAGGGATGGAGTACAAAGGCAGGGAGTTCCTGCTGCAACTGTACAGGGTATTGGTGAGGCCGCACCTGGAGTACTGCGGGAAGTTTTGGTCACCTTCCTTAAGGAAGGATATACTAGCTTTGGAGGGGTACAGAGACGATTCTCCAGGCTGACTCGGAGATGAGGGGGTTACCTTATGATGATAGATTGAGTAGACTGGTTCTTTACTCGTTGGATTTCAGAAGGATGAGGGGTTATCTTATAGAAACATTTAAAATAATGAAAGGGATAGACAAGATAGAGGCAGAGGTTGTTTCCACTGGTCGGGGAGACTAGAACCCGGGGGCACAGCCTCAAAATACGGGGGAGCCAATTAGAAACTGAGTTGAGAAGGAATTTCTTCTCCCAGAGGGTTGTGAATCCGGGGAATTCTCTGCCCAGGGGAGCATTTGAGGCTAGCTCATTGAATGTATTCAAATCACAGATAGATACATTTTTAACCAATAAGGGAATTAAGGGTTATGGGTTGCGGGCGGGTAAGTGGAGCTGAGTCCACGGCCAAATCAGCCATGATCTTGTTGAATGGCGGAGTAGGCTCGAGGGGCCAGATGGCCTCCTCCTGCTCCTAATTCTTATGTTCTATGTTCTTCGGCGATCAAGGGGTATGGCGAGAAAGCAGGAATTGGTACTGAAATTGCATGTTCAGCCATGAACTCATTGAATGGCAGTCAGGCTCGAAGGGCCGTATGGCCCACTCCTGCGCCTATTTTCTATGTTTCTATGTTTCTATGTTTCGAGACGGCTGTGGATGCTGAGTCGTTGACTATATTCAAGATAGCGAACAATACATTTTGTGAAATTAACAGAGTTATGGGTTTGGGGAAGTCGAGGAAGCTAGAGTTGAGCTGGACACTCGTGTTGAATGGCAGAGCAGGCTCGACTGGCCAAATGGCCAATGCGGCTCCAATTCCTTATGTAAGTCATCATAACTTATATCAACACAGGTAAATTGACCGAATGCCCTTAAACTGACGAATTGACCATCATATCATCCAGCTTAAGTAAATTACACCAACACACTACCCAAGTTACTAACAACTCATCCAATGAAAGAAAATTGACCAAATTTCCTGAAAATAATCATCAATTAAAGCAACATAAGTTATATGCTCCAACATCTGGAAATTGACCAAGTGGTGGTCACAGAACCAATCACACGGAAACGGTCCTAGAATGCAGAAATGAAGACATGAACAGCATCTAACCAAGCACACATAAACTTATCCACACAGTTTAAAATGACCGCATCACCAGCACATCATCCATTACTGGTTAACTGGCCAACACCCAGAAACTATTCAATTGACCATCTCCTAAATTAGCACATATGAACTAACTCAGTACTCAGTACCAGAAACTGACGAAAGGATCAAAATCAAACACTGCACACATCAACTTAATCAGCACCCAGAAACTGTCCTGGAGATCATTACCAAACAAAACACACATCATCTGACCCAATACACAAAAAGTTATCAATTGGCCATCTCCTACTACAGATGCATCAACTGACACATCGCCCAAAAACTGACAATGTTAACCACAGGCATCGCAGTACATGAAAACTCAACGAGTACCAGTGGACTGGTCAGTTGTTAATCACCGAACTAAGCAGACATAAACTGACACAACTCCCAGGTACTACCAACTTTACATGACCACGCCGGGATAAGAAAACTATCCCAGCACTCAGAATGTGTCTAAGTGACCATCAGCTCAGCCAATACATGTAAGCAGGGCCAGTATGAGGAAACTGATAAGTTGATCACAACCGACCCCAACACATTAAGTTGAACCAGCTTCCTTGAACTAAGCAAGTAACTATCATCTAACACAGGTCACGTAAAGCTACCCAGCACCTAGAAGCTGCTAGGTGAGCAACTAACCGAATGATTGTAAACAGACCCACCGCCAGAAACATGAGCACTTGACCTGCACATCATCAAGCAGCCGTTAACTGACCCTACTTCGAGAAACTAACCAAGTGACCTGTGCCTAACCAAGTGGAACAAAACTGACCAAATAACCTTTAACTGACCAAGTGACAATCACCTCACCCAACACTTGAAAACTAACCAAGTAGCAGAAACAATACAAGTGACCAACACCGAACCCAGCGCATGGAAACTGACCCAGGATCTAGAGGCCGCTGTGGTTCCAATGAACTGAAATTCTTCTTAAATATTAACATGAACCAGAAACAATGAAATTAATCTGAGCTTGGAAATAATGGCCGACCTCCGACTGTGTCAGAGATCTTTACATGTTGAACTAGAACATTAAATAGCAGATGCGGCAGATTCTAACACTATGCCAGTCTGAATAATGCGACCACTTGGAACAAATAGTAAACGGGAAAAACAGGATATTCTGGGCAGTGACTTCACTGAACAGCCGCCTGTTTAAGAAACAGCTCGGAACGAATGGTCTGACATCTCAGATCGCCCGGAGAGAAGCAGATATATATTTACATTGTACGAAGCTGTCCAGAATAAAATTAGAGACCGCACAGGTTGAGGAAATAATCCATAAATCATCTTTAGCAGAAATAACGACCGAAGCTTCGCGCATTTTCTGTGAGAACTGGTGTTTTCTGTTCTTCTTGGAGAGGCTGCTGAGCGCTTGACTGGCTGCCTGATTTACACACAAAGGAAACCTGCACTGAGACTCTCTGGTTACATTCGACTATTAGTGACAGTCGGTTGCACACAGCAGCATTGCTTCCACTTATGGTTACAACCGAACAAAATATATTTAAACGGAAATATTGAAGATGGACACTCAGAATAATTCAACAGTCCATCCAATGTCAATTCAAACATCAAAGTCCCGGATTGGACAAACCCTAAGCCATGTAGATCACACCGAGACAGGTAAACTCACCTGTTTAACTGCGGAAACAGGGTCAGCAATGATTTTAGTTTCCCGGCAGTGGGGGAGGAATTCCTGCTTCTCAAGAAAATGACATTTATGAGTAATGTCTCAGGCACTGAAAAGTTATCCCCCCATCAGTCTGTACTGAGCTGACGAATCGACAATGATTTATATATATGAGCAAGTGAACTGCAGGAAAACCCCTTTCTGCGAGAACAGTGGCGGCTTAGTGCCAGGTACACAGAGAATAGGGAAAAAGACTCTCGCTTGTGTACCTCTGGCATAAACAGGTACCAACAATCGCAGTCATGAAAAATATGGGTTTGCAAATGTTCTCAATATGTTATATATTACTTCGGAGAGGTTAGAATATTTTAATGATTTCTCCGATCCTTTTGGATTTCACAAATTTGCATCAAATTATACATCACGTACACAGCACAATAACCATTGCAGCGATTTAACACACAGTGCTCTATGAGCAATTTGAGAATTCAAACTCGTGGGCGCTGCCTTTGTTTCCCCACACAGGCTCAAACCTTGCTCGCAGCACATCTGCTCATTGTTTGCCTCAATGTGTGTAATCGTTTATATTCTTTAATCCACTTACTCTAGTAGGGTTTAGTCATTTCAATGACGCTTTAAGGGTACGAAAGAATTGTTGTATTGCTGACCTGCTATAGATGCTGAGGTCGTTTACAAGTTTGAATTCAATAAATGAACTGTGAAACTAACTGTTCAAGATGGCTTACTGGGAAGCTTGGCCAATTCCAAAAGCTGGACTCAGGCTGTCTGGAAAGCCATAGATGTGGAGGCCTCACGGGCCTGTGGTGCACCGCTGTCAACAGCAGACACTGTCTGTTAGCTTCAGCATGTGTAGCCATGGGGAAGATAGAATTGACAGTCACTTGTCTTGATGCAATGCACATGTTTCTTTCAGCAGGAATGTTATCACAGCAACCATTCTGAATGGAGAAAGAGACCACATTCCATGGGACAGACCAGGAGAAAGACAAACAGGAGAGAACCTTGAAGAGGCATTAAACATAATTCCAAGGAGGACGTCAACAATTAATGACGTCACTTGAAGCAGATGCATTGCCAATTCTGAGTTATGAATTGTACCACTAACTGAAAGGTTGTCTGAATCGTCATCTGTCTGCCCCGGTTCAGCAGTTTGCGGCTCGCATCAGAATTAGACGGTTCAAGCCCTCGACAAATGTTTTAATTCCCAATAGGTTTTCTTCTTAATTCTTCCAATAACCAGAGAATATAGGTCAATTCTACTCACACTCTACTCATCAGATAGAACAATTGTCCGAGGAATTAATTTAGTAAACCTTCATCTCTGAAGACGATTTTTCACTTTCTTCAGTAAGCAGACTAAAACAGTGCACAGTACACATTCCTATCATTTTCTCGGCACCGATGCGATGGGTCGTAAAGGGAGAGATGGGCCCGTAGACACATTGAGCCAGAGTGACCCCCAGCTGCAGGCGAACATAAATATAGTTTAATCTCCAGCAGCGGGTCTAGGATGAGGGAGATATTTTCAGATCCTGTTGCTTAAACTAACTTATAGTAAACATATCTTGGATTGTACCGAACAATTCAGAGCTGGGGACCATCTGTGAAATCTGCCAAAAATTGGAAAGCTGAAACCGACCAATGGAGGCTTGAACCATTGACGCTGAAATGAAGAGATTCAAGCTCTATCCATTTGAGCGAGCCTGACCTGAACAATACCAGAAAGTTAACAAATGAGCAGGAAATATTCCTGCATACGTAAACAGATCCATCACCTGGAAACTGACCAATTGATCATCATCTAAACCAACACATGTAAGCTTACTCATTACACAGAAACTGAGCGAGTGACCAACATCTAACCCGGCACAAGTAATCTGACCCAGCACACAAACAGTGAAAAATGACCACCTGCCCAAACACATGCAAACTTACCCAACACCAAGAAACTGCTCCTGTATCAATGAACTGAGGCAGAAACATTAAATAACCCATCGCCCGAAAATAATGGCAGACCTTGACCTGAGTCAGAAACCGTTAAAAGTTGAACTAAAACATTAATTACTGATGTTGTAGATTCCAAAGTTATTCCAGCCTGAACAACGCGATCACAAGGAATAAATCATAAAATGTACATCACTATATCCTCGGCACTGGCCTCACTAAACAGCCGCCTGTTTAAGAATCATCTCGGAACGAAGGGGCAGACACCTCAGATCGCCCGGAGAGAAAAAGATAGATATTTACATAGCACAAACTGTGCAGGAAAGCTTACTCGCCTCACTGGTTGAGGCAGAAACGCACATCTTTAGCACAAAAACCAGCGAATCTTCTCGCATTTGCTGTGAGAACTGGTGATTTCTTTGCTTCTTGCAGAGGCTGCTGAGCGCTTGACAGGATGCCTAATTTACACACAAAGGAAACCTGCACTGAGACTCTCAGGTGACATTCCCCTATTAGTGACAGTCGGTTGCACACAGCAGCGTTATTGCCATTCATGTTTATAGCAGAACAAAATATTTAAATGGAAATATTGAGGATGGACACTCAGAGCAATTCAACAGCACAGTCCATGTCACTTCAATCTTCAAAGTCCCGAGTGGAAACCCGAAAACATGTGGATCACACAGAGACAGGAAAATCCATCTGTTTAACTGTGGGAACAGACAAAGCAATGGATCTTAGATTCTCGGCAGTGGAGGACGAATTCCTCTTTCAAAAAATAATTACTTTTAAAAGTAATATCTCACGAAATGGAAAGTTCTCCCGACATCAGTCTCCATGAAGATAAGGATGGAGATTGATTTACCAATAGGAGTAAGTGATCGCGTGGGAAAGCCCTCTCTGGTAGAACAGCGCCAGCTTAGTGTCACGTACACAGACAATAGGAACACAGATTCTCCTCTGTGTACCTATGGCTGACAGAGGGAACAACAATCGCAGTAATGGAAATCATATTGTACCAAATATGAATACAATGTAATGTGTGTTTGTAACTGTTCTCAACATGCAAAATTACTATTTCATTTCAGAGAGGAGAGATTTTAATGGATGCTGCCAATCTTTTCGATATCACGAAACTGCAGCAAATTGAACATCAGGAGCGGAGCACAATAAACAATGCACCGATTTAACAGATAGAGCAGGTCAGCGATTGGAGAATGTAAACTGTTGGGCGCTGCCTTTATTTCCACCCAGAGGTTCAGAACTTGCTCGAAGCGGATCTGCCCAATTCCTGTAATGGTTTATATTCTTTAAACCACTTTCTCTAGAAAGGTGTTGGACATTCCAATAAAGCAGTTAAGGATAATTTAGGATTGTTGTATTAATGACGTTCTAAAGGAGCTGAGGTTAGTTAATTGTAATAACTCAAAAAAGGAACGATTAAACTAACTATACACCAATACATTCTGGGAAGCATGGCCAAAGTCCGAAAGTGTCATTCAATCCGTCTGGAAAGCGAGAGATCAGGAGTATAAATGACACTGTGGAAAAGCGTTTTTAACACCAAATGCGGTCAGGCAGCCTCGGTCTGTGTAACCATGGCAACAAATAAAAAGACACTGGAAAGCTTGTTTTTTCAGTAGGAATGGTATCAAAGCGGACAATCTGAAGTGACAAAGAGAACACATTCCATCGGACAGTCCAGGTGATAGACAATCAGGGAGAAATATTTGAAGACCGATAATAACAGCACCAAAGAGGACATCAACAAGTAACGAACTTCTCTGGCTCCCAAATCAGAAGAATTGGCCGTTTTGAGTTCCGATTTACACCACTGAGATAAAGGTTGCCTGAACCACCATCACTCTTCCGTGGCTCAGCTGGGAGCACAATCTGCTGAGTTAGAAGGTTCATTCCAGCTATAAATTTTACACGTTTCAATGAGATTGCCTCTCATTAAGCAAAACACTTAATGTGGCACTCTGCCCCGAATTGGCCCTGGTGCGGATGAGACAGTAATCCATCTACTTTGCGATTGCCCCTTTGCTAGGCAGGTCTGGATGGAGATGCAGTGGTTGGTGCCGTGGTCCATCCCAAGCAGCTCTGTAACACAGGACTCTGTGCTCTACGGGCAGTTCCCAGGGGCACACACCGAGACAGACATCATCTGCTGCTGGAGGGCCATCAACTCAGTGAAAGACGCATTTTGGCCTTGCCGAAACTTGCTGGTCTTCCAGAGCAAGGAGATGTCCACGTCTGCATGTTGCAGACTGCTGCAATTCAAGGTCCAGGATTACGTGCTGAGGGACGTTCTAAAAATTGGTGCAGTCGCCGCAAAGGCACGGTGGGAAAGAGCCACAGTTTAAAGCCCTTCCGACCAGATAAACCTAAGGGGGTGGAATCAGTACAAAACTCCCCTCGGGCTGTACTAGTAAACTTTTTGTATACATAGAGCACCAGGATCTGAAAAAGCCTGTGCAGTGCCATGTATAATGCAAGTTCTGTTTAGTAATTTATGTTGCAAAGAGATGTAATTGTATCCTCACCCATTCCGTGTACCGTGTAGTGTCACTAGAAAAGCAATATGATGACTGCATTACAATGTATCCTGGATTGTACTGAAATAGACTTCGAAATGTAAAGCAAGCAAATCTATTGAACGGAACTGCCATTAGCATCCAAATGTATTGTAAGGAATTGCTGACTGCATCCAAATGTACTGAACTGTCTACCAATGTATTGTGAAAATATTTATATGAATAAAGTATATTTTGAAATTTAAAAAAATTAAGCAAAACACCAGATAATGTAGGCCCATTCTACTCAATCTCTCCTCGTAAGACAAACCTTTTGGCCCAGAAATAGATCAAGGAATATTTCGTTGCATCCCCACTAAAACAGCGTTTTGGTTCCTCAGGTGAGGAGATCAAAAAGGTGCACAGTACAACTACCCTGCTGATTTCCAGGCAGCGAAGGGTCATGAATGTGGGTTGGTCCACTGACCCCAAGTTCTCCGTGACATTAAATAAACCTCAATCTTGGGCAGCGAGATGCTGGAGAGTGTCACTGATCCGATATATATTTCCTGCTACTGTTCTCAATTATATCAAACAATCTTGACATCTTTGCCCTGGAATTCTTAGGGAACCCCTGTGAATTCAACCTAAAATCACTGAGCTCCAACCATCCAATGAGGGGCTTAAAAGCTACGAGACTGTAAATATGAGTTTTCTGCTCTAGTGACTGAGGGCGCCCGGCCTAATACAATGGTGGACACAGACCAAGTGGCCATCAATAAACCAACGCATGTAAAATGAGCCAGGACCGAGAAACTGAGCAAGTAACCATTACTGAACCCATCGCACTGTAAACCTACCCAGCACCCAGAAACAGTTCCAGACCCAATTAACTGGACCGGATACTTTGAAGTTACCGACCATCCATACATGTTCCCAGAGCTCAGCCTAATTCAGAGTTTGTTAAAAGTTTGGATGAAAACATTAACCTGGTCACCTTACTGATGTTGGAGATTCCAAGATTATTCTAATCTGAATAAGGCGGCCACGAGGAATAATTAATGAAATATAAAAGCACGACACTCTCGGCACTGACATCACTAAACAGCACACCCCACCCACCCAGCCTGTATAAGAAACAACTCAGAACAAAGGTGCTGAATATTCAAAAGGGCAGTAAAGAAGCGATCACACCGTGGCATACATATTTGTAGAATTAGGAACTGCCAAGAAACACTCACTAACCGTGCCGCATGTTGGCATAAGGTAGAAAGATTCTTTGGGCCTATTTATGATTGAATCTTGTCGCATTTTCTCTGAGAAGCTTTGATTTGATTCGTTTTTGCAGAGCCTGCTGATCACTTGACTGGACACCTAATTCACACAAAAAGGAAACCTGCGCTTGGACTGTCAGATATTGTTGCCTTATTAGTGACAGTCAGGTGGGCCCAGCAGCGTGAGATTATATTCCCACAGATGGTTACAACATAGCATAATATATTTAACCAGAGATATTGGGCACGGACATGCAGAGCCATTCAACAGTACAGTCCATCTCACTTCAATCATCAAACTCCCTGAGTGGACATCCCTAAGGCATGTAGATCACACAGAGACAGGTAAACTCACCTGTTTAACTGCAGCAGTCAGGCTCAGTAATGCAGAATAAATTCCAAGCATTGGGGCAGAATTTCTGCTTCTCAAACAACTCCTTTTTACCAATAATGTTTCAAGGTAATATAAATGAACGCAATCTCAGTTGGTCTGAAAATTTAAAACATTTAAATCCACGACTCAGTGTACTGCAGGGAGTGCCCCAGCTGCTAGAACAATGCCAGCTCTGTGTCAGTTAATGCAGATCATGGAATTAGATACTCATTTTTGTACCTGTGGCTTAAAGAAGTGCCACAAATCGCAGTCCTGGAAATCACATCGCAATAAACAAGAATAAAATGAAACGTGGGTTTCAGCTGTTTTCACACATTGTATAGCTGTTACATATGTGAGGGGTTCTGATTATGTTAACTGTCGCTGCAATTCTTTCGCTTTTTATTATTATGCAGAAAAGCAGTTTAATAGTTATTTCTTAGAAACATAGAAACATGTACATTTACAGCACGGAAGGAGGCCATTTCGGTCCATCGTGTCTCTGCCGGCCGACCAAGAGCTATCCAGCCTAATCCCAATTTATAGCTCTTGCTCCGTAGTCCTGTAGGTTACGGCACTTTCCATAGAAATAAAGAAAATATGTTTACGTGTTTATCCACGTAATTCCTGATTGTGGTGAGGTTACATGCCTCTACCCACCTTTCAGGCAGTGGGTTCCAGACCCCCGGCACCATCTGGATGAAGACATTTCCCCTCATATCTCCTCTAATCCTCCCCCCAATTAATGTACATCTCTGTCCCCTGGTTACTGACTCCTCTGCATGGGGAAACAGTCCATTCCTAACCACTATCCAGGCTGCTCATGATTTTATACACTTCGATAATGTCTCCCGTCTGTCTCCTCTGTTCCAAGGAAACAGACCCAGCATCTCCAATATTTCCTCATAGATAAAAGTCTCCAGTCCAGACAACATTCTTGTAAACGTCCTCATCACCCTTTCCAATGCAATCACAGCTTTTCTGTAATGTGGTGACCAGAACTGCAAGCAGTGCACCAGCTGCTGCCTAACCATTCATTTATACAGTTGATGCATAACGTCCTTATTCTTTTATTCCATCCCTCGACTAATAAAGGCAAGCTTTCCATTTGCATTCTTCACAACATTTACTACCTGGCCTGCTTCATTCAGGCATCAGTTGAGCCGCTCTCCAAGGTCCCACTGTTCCGCTGCACTTTTCATTGTCTTAATATTTCAGAGAATTAGCACACAGTGCAGGCTCGATGATTTGTGAATATATAGTATTGGGTGCTGCCTTTCTTTCTCGCCTGGGTTCCAACCTTGCTCGCAGCGGATCTGCTTACTTTTGGACTCAACGCTTGTGATAGTTGATATTCTATAATCACCTTCCTCGTTTACATTTAAAATACTAAATAATTGTATGTCAACCTGCATTACTGCCCTGCTAATGGAGCTGAGTTTGGTTAAAGATATTAATTCAAAAAATGATGTATAAATCAACTGTTCAGGATTGCATTCTGGGAAGCTTGGCCAAAGCCCAATGTGTGATTCAGGCCATGTGGAAAGCTACAGAGAGGGAGGAATCAAAAACTGTGGAGAATTGATTTAAACACCAGGTGCTGTCTGCTCGCGTCAGTCTGTGTAACCCATCGGGGGAGCGAATTGAATGTTACAGGAGAGCTTGTTTATTTCACCAGTAATGGTATCAAAGTAGCTGTTCGAATGTGACCAGGGGAATACTGCCCATGAGGCATTATAGTTTACAGAGAAGCAGGGTGCAGTAGACGGAAAGAGGAAAGCAAAAGACCAAGGAGAAAAGCAACAAGCAATGAACCTTTCCATCTCCCGAAGCAGATGAATTGGCCATTCTGAGGTTCCTGTTGCATCACTGACTTAATATTGTCTGAACCGCCATCTGTCTGCCATGGCTCCACTGGGAGTGCAACCGCCTCTGAGATAGCAGGTTCACGCTTTATATATATTTTTTATACGTTTTAATTAGATCACCTCACATTCATCTCATTTCCTGAGACTATAGATCTATTATACTTAATCTCTAAAGCAAATATTTCCTTTCGTAGGTAATGACACCAAAGCTGTGCCCTAAATGTGACCTTTGTCTTCTCGACACTGGTTTGTTGTCAATGGAGACGTGTCTGAAACCACAGTGAGCCGTACTTACACCGAGCAGGAGGTGAAATTCTATAATGTTCCATCTTTAACAGCGAGATGCTGGAGAGATCCCGAAGCATGTCACCAATTCCTGAAACTGACGTTGAATCTCATTGATATCAAACACTCCTTAAGCTCTATGCTGTGAAATTCAGAGCTGGGAATCAGAGCACAATTTCTTCCGACACAAAGCGGGAGCAAACCCTGCAATCCGCCATTATAAACACCCAACGCAAAACAACCAGACTGACAAGCCGCTCCCTCTCTTCTCTCCACATTGGCTGCTCCTAATTTGTTCCTTGTTTCCAGCCTGTTCTACTCCTCTGTACTTCACTAGTTCGGTTCCAGAGACCGTGGCCGACTCGCTGCCCCTCTCACACCCACAGCCCCTCTGTCCTTTTGCCCCTTCATCCCCTACAAACCTCTTCATTGAACAGCAACTCGCAACTCCTCCTCCGCACCATTAATATAAACGAAATGATTGCCAACCAGACATTTCCAGTTGGTGATGTTTGCATGAAGACAAGTTCCAGAGAAGATTCATTGACTGTAAACACGTGGTTAGGGTCAGATGTGGTTTTACTCCCATCAGTCAGAGAGAAGCGGGGTTAGGAGCAGAAAATGCCCCTTTTGCTTCTCCCCTTTTAGAAGGAGGCACAAAACGAAACCTCTCCGTCGAGGGATAGAAGCAGGGATCTTTACATCCAACGCTCTCCCAATGAACACTTTCTGCCTCAGAGAACTCGAATTATGTTACATGCTCTTGGAGGACAATGATACCCAGGGTAGAATTGTCCCTCCCGCTGCTTCCTCACGGAAGGAGAATTGGCCCCGACCAGATCTCGGAGCTCAGGTTATGCTAGTCTACTGATGATATCGATCTATTGCTTCGTGTTTGGGCCACTTTTAATCAGGTCCATGCACACATTCTTCCATCAACCCATCTCTCACTGTGCTTCACTCTCTCATTAATTATTTTTCCTTTTAATCTAGAAAGAGGCAGGTATCAGAACACAATCCCATAACAGCTGCACACACAAACCCGTCTGTTCCCTGTTCTAGCCACGAGATCTTTCAATAAATGGTCTTTAGCACATGACCTGCCTCACAGTGTTTGGCACGGAGCGAAATACAGATTTCATCTCACGAGGTCTGCTTCTGGTCCCAACAGAGCATTAAGAACGAAGTTTACATCCTTGGCAGGCAGCGACAGAGAGATTAGTGGCTGCAGTGCATCAGCAAATAAGTTAAAAGAGGAAATAATAGTAAACCACGTTTGTAACAAAATCGTCGAATCCGTGCCAAGGATAGAAATAAATAGCTTTGATTTAATAGCCATTAAAGAGAAATGTTTGCAAGATGAACATGGTTGGGAACCAATTAATCGAGGGTTCTTGATATTTCCAAAAGACAGGCAGAATATAAAATGACTGTGGTTGCCCTGTTAATTACGGATGACATATTCTCAGTAGTGATAAAGTATCATGGCTCAGAAGACCAGGAGGTAGAATCAGTAAGGAAAAAGATAATACATTACAAGGGGCAGAAAACACTAATGGGATGTGTGTCTGAACTATACCATTGGACAAACTATTAATCTACAAAAAATTGGAGCTTGTTACAAAGGTAATACATTAATCTTGGGGAACATGAATCTACAGATAGACTAGGCAAATAAAATTGGCAAGGGTAGTCTGGGGGTTGAGTTCATGGAATGCGTTCGAGGCAGTTTCCTGGAATAATACGTCATGGAACCAGCCAGCGAACAGGTTGTTTTACAGGGTGTTTTGTTAGAAAAGACGGGGTTAATTATTCATCTCATAGTAAAGGATCCGCTGTGGAGGAATGATCACATTATGATAGAATTTCACGCTGATTTTGAGAGTGAATTATTAGTTCTGAAACGAGATTCGTAAAAATAAATAAAACCAATGATATCGTTTGTTTATATTTCAGATTCAAGTACCCGCGATATTTTGTTTTTATATAGTTTGAGGGGTGAGCTGCTATTGTAGGTTGAAAAATGTGATTACAATTTAAGACTGCAGATAAACAGTTGTATTCTTTCACAGTCCACTCCCACAGGGGTCACAGTCCAGTTCCACAGGGGTCACAGTCCAGTCCCACAGGGATCACTGCCATGTCCCACAGCTGTGGCAGGACAGTCCACAGGGATCGCAAGCCAGTCTCACTGGAATCACAGTCGACCACAGACCAGTCCCACAGAGCTCACACTCCAGTTCCATAGGGATTAGAGTCGAGTCCCACAGGGATCACAGTCCAGTCCCACAGGGATCACAGTCCAGTCCCATTGGGATCACAGTCTAGTCCCACTGGGATCACAGTCCAGTCCCACAGGGATGACAGTTCGGTCCCACAGGGGTCACAGTCCAGTCCCACAGGGATCACAGTTCAGTCCCACAGGGGTCACAGTTCAGTCCCACAGGGGTCACAGTCCAGTCCCACAGGGATCACAGTCCAATCCAATAGAGATCACAGCCTTGTCCCACAACAACTGCAGTCCTGTTCCACAGGATTCAAATTGCATGTCCCACAGGGCTCGCAGTCCAATCCCACAGGGATCACAACCCAGTCCCACAGGGTCACTGTCCATTCCCACAGGGATCACAGTCCAGTGCCATATGCATCACAGTCCATTCCCACAGGAGTCACAGTCCAGTCCCACCGGGGTCACAGTCATATCCCACTGCTGTCATAGTTCAGTTCCACATGGATCACAGACCAGTCCTAAAGGGAAAACATTCCAGTCCCACAGGGCTCGCAGTCCAATCCCACAGGGATCACAGTCCAATCCCACAGGGATCACAGTCCAGTTCCACAGGGGTCACCTTTCAGAACCACAGGGGTCACAATCCAGTCCCATAGGTGTCATATTTCTGTCCTGCAGGGATCACAGTCCAATCCCACAGGGATCACATTCTGTCCCACAGGGATCACAGTCCAGTCCCACTGGGATCACAGTCCAGACCCACAGGGGTCACAGTCCAGTCCCACAGGGGTCACATTTCTGTCCCACTGGGATCACAGTCCATTCCCACAGAAATCACAGTCCAGTCAAAAGGGGGTCACAGTGCATTCCAACAGGGGAATCACTCCAGTTTCACAGGTATCACAGTCCAGTTCCAGAGGGATTAAAGTCGAGTCCCACAGGGATCACTGTCCAGTCCCACAGGGGCCACACTCCAGTCCCACAGGGTTCACAGCCCACTCCCAAAGTGATTGCAGTCCTGTACCACAGGGGTCAGAGACCAGTCCCACAGGGATTGCAGTCCTGTCCCACAGGGTTCACAGTCCAGTCCCACAGGGGTCAGAGACCAGTCCCACAGGGATCACAGTCCAGTCCCATATACATCACAGTCCATTCCCACAGTGGTCACAGTCCAGTCCCACAGGAATCATAGTCCAGTCCCACAGTGGTCACAGTCATGTCCCACAGCTGTCACAGTTCAGTCCCACAGGGGTCACAGTTCAGTTCCACAGGGATCACAGTCCAGTCCCTCAGGGATCATAGTCCAGTCTGACAGGGATCATAGACTAGTCCCACAGGGCTCACAATACAATTGCACGGGGATCACAGTCCAGTCAACAGCGGTCACAGTCCAGTCCCACAGGGATAACAGTCCAGTCCCACAGGGATCAACAGTTCTGTCCCACAGCGATCACAGTCCTGTCCTTCAGGTTCACATTCCAGACCCACTGGGTAAACTGTCAATTTCCACAGGGTTCACAGTCCAGTCCCACAGGGGTCACAGTCCAGTTCCACAGGCGTCACAGTCCAGTCCACCAGGGGACGCAGTCCAGTTTTACTGGGATCACTGCCCAGTTCCACAGGGATTACAGTCGAGTCCCACAGGGATATCAGCCCTCTCCCACATGGTCACGGTCCAGTCCCACAGGGTTCACAGTCCAGTCCCTCAGGGTTCACAGTCCAATCGCACAGTGATCACAGTCCAGTCCAACAGGGATCACAGTCAAGTCCCACAGGGGTTACAGTACAGACAAAAAGGGGTCACAGTCCAGTCCCACAGGGGTCACAGTCAAGTCCCACAGGGGTTACAGTACAGTCCTACAGGGATCACAATGCAATCCCACTAGGATCACAGTCGATCATATTCCAGTCCCACAGAGATCAGAGTCCTGTCCCTCAGGGGTCACAGTCCTGTCCCTCAGAGGTCACGGTCCAGTCCATAGGGATGACAGTTTTGTCCCACAGGGATCATATTCCAGTCCAACAGGGATCACAGCCCCGCCCCACAGGGATCACAGTCCAGTCCCACAGGGGTCACAGTCCAGCCCCACAGTGGTCACAATCCAGTCGCACAAGGATTTCTGTCCTGTCCCACAGGGGTCAAATTGCAGTCCCACAGGGGTCACAGTCCAATCCAACAGGGTCCACAGTACATTACCACAGGGATCACAGTCCGGTCCTACAGGGCTCATAATCCTGTCCCACAGGGATCACTGTCCAGTCCCACAGGGATCACAATCCAGTCCAACAGGATCCACAGTCCAGTCTCACAGGGATCACAGTCCAGTCCCACAGGGGTCGCAGCTCAGTCGCACAGGGATCACAGTCCATTCCGACAGGGATCACAGTCCAGTCCCACAGGGAGCACAGCCATGTCCCACAGGGATCATATTCCAGGCTCACAGCGATCACAGTCAAGTCCTACAGGGATCACAGTCCAGTCCCACCGGGATCAGAGTCCTGTCCCACAGGCATCACAGTCCAGTACCACAGGGGTCACATTTCAATCCCACTGGGATCACAATCGTTTACCACAGGGGTCACATTTCTGTCCCACTGGGATCACAGTCCAGTCCCACAGGGATCACAGTCCTGTTCCACAGGGATCACAGTCCAGTCCCATTGGGATCACAGTACAGTCCAACAGGGATCACAATCCAGTCCCACAGGATCACATTCCAGTCCCACAGGGGTCACAATCCAGTCCAACTGGGATCACAGTCCAGTCCCACAGGGATCACAGTCCAGTCCCATATGGATCACAGTCCAGTTCCACAGGGATCACAGTCCAGTCCCATTGGGATCACAGTCCAGTCCCACAGGGATAACAGTCCTGTCCCACAGGATCACATTCCAGTCCCACAGGAATTACAGTCCAGTCCAACTGGGATCACAATCCAGTCCCACAGGGATCACAGTCCACTCTCACAGGGGTCACAGTTCAGTACCACATGGTTCACAGACCAGTCCCACAGGGATCATATTTCTCTCCCACAGGAATCACAGTCCAGTCCACAGGTGTCACAGTCCAGTCAAATTTGGGTCACAGTCCAGTCCACAGGGATCACATTCCAGGCCCACAGGGGTCACGGTCCAGTCCCACAGGGGTCACAGTCCAGTTCCACTGGGGCAAAGTCCATTCCCACAGGGGTGACATTTCTGCCCTCAGGGATGACTGTCCGGTCCCACCAGCGTCACTGTCCAGTCGAACAGAGGACTCATTCCAGTTTCACAGGGATCACAGTCCAGTTCCAGAGGGATTACAGTCGAGTCCCACAGGGATCCCTGTATAGTCACACAGGGGTCATACTTCTGTCCCACTGGGATCACAGTCCAGTCCCACAGGATCACAGTCCAGTCCCACAGGGGTCACAGTCCAGTTCCAAACGGATCACAGTCCAGTCCCAGAGGGGTCGCAGTCCAGTCCCACAGGGATCACAGTCCAGTCCCACAGGATTCGCAGTCCAATCCCACATGTATCACAGACAATCCTCGCAGGGATCACATTCCAGTCCAACAGGGTTCACAGCCCAGTCCCACAAGGATCACAGTCCAGTCCGACTGGGATCATAGACCAATCCCATAAGGCTTACAGTACAATCCCACAGGGATCACAGTCCAGTCGCACAGGGATCACAGTCCAGGCTCACAGGGGTCACAGTCCAATCCCACAGGGATCGCAGTCCAGTCCCACAGGGATCACTGTTCAGTCCCACAGAGATCACAGTCCAGTACCACAGGGATCAGAGTCCTGTCCCACAGGGATCACAGTCCAGTTCCACAGGGATCACAGTCCAGTCCCTCAGGGGTCACAATCCAGTCCAACAGGGACCACAGTCCAGTCCCACATGGCTCACACTCGAGTCCCACAGGGGTCACATTTCTGTCCCACTGGCATCACAGCCCAGTCCCACAGGGATCACAGTCCAGTCCCACAGGGATCACAGTGCTGTCCCACAGTGATCACAGTCCAGTCCAACTGTGGTCACAGTCCATTCCAACTGAGATCACAGTCCAGTGCCACAGGGATCACAGTCCAGTCCCACAGGGATCACAGTCCAGTCCCACAGGGATCGCAGTCCAGTCCCACAGGGATCACTGTCCACTCCCACAGGGATCACAGTCCAGTCCCACAGGGATCACAGTCTACTCCCACAGGGATCACAGTCCAGTCCACAGGTATCACATTCCAATCTCGCAGGGGTCACAGTCCTATCCCACAGGGATCACAGTCCACTCCCACAGGGATCACAATCCAGTCCACACGCATCACAGTCCAGTCCCGCAGGGGTCACAGTCCTATCCCACAGGGATCACAGTCCAGTCCCACAGGGGTCACAGTCCAGTCCAACAGGGGTCACAGTCCATTCCCACAGGGATCACCATCCATTCCCAAAGGGGTCACATTTCTGCCCACAGGGATCACAGTCCGGTCTCACCGGCGTCATAGTCCATTCCAACAGCGGACTCACTCTAGTTTCACAGGATTCACAGTCCAGTTCGAGAGGGATTACAGTCGAGTGCCACAGGATCACTTTCCAGTCCCACAGGGGTCACAGTCCGGTCCCACAGGGGTCACAGTCCAGTCCCACAGCGATCACTGTCCTGTCCCACAGCGGTCACAGTCCGGTCCCACAGGGGTCACAATCCAGTCGCACAGGGATCACAGTCCAGTCCCACAGGGGTCACAGTCCGTACCACAGGGGTCACAGTCCAGTCCTTGAGGGAACACAGTCCAGTCCCACAGTGGTCACAGTCTAGTCCCACACGGATCACAGTCCAGTCCCACTGGGAGCACAGTCCTGTCCCACAGGGGTCACAGTCCAGTCCCACAGGGTTCACAGTCCAGTCCCACTGGTATCACAGTCCTGTCCCACAGGGGTCACAGTCCAGTCCCACAGGGATCACAGTCCTCTCCCACACGGATCACAGTCCTGTCCCACAGGGGTCACAGTCCAGTCCCACAGGGATCATAGTCCTGTCCCACACGGATCACAGTCCAGTCCCACTGGGATCACAGTCCTGTCCCACAGGGGTCACATTCCAGTCCCACAGGGGTTACAGTCCAGTCCCACAGTGCCGTGGCCCAGTCCTGACTGTGGCCGGGGTCCAAACACTACAGTGACTCGTGATTCAGGTTCTCCATGGGCTTGACACTCAGAGAAACACACACACACACACACACACACCTTTCGGATTAGAAGTTGGAGGGGAAATATTATCTAGTTATTCACAATAATGATGTGTTTTGATCCGGTAAATGCAGGGAAAACATTTCACCTTGTAGAAGAACACTGAATAATGTGTAATAATATTAAACTAAGATCTGGGCCATTCAGTCGTGAAATCAGAAACTTAACCCTTTGAATGCTGTGTGTCAATTGTGCTTTCAATGCTGTGAACATGTTTTTTTTTATTTGATAAATAAACGGTTTGATTCAACCGTGTCTTTCGCAACCCTGAAACGTCGCATAGAGCATTAATACAATACATCTGTTTAGAAATGTATTCAATGTTGTAATGTAGGAAACGTACCGAACCAATTTACGTACAGCGAGCTCCCTCAAAGACAAATGTGAGGAGACCATATAATCATCTTTTAGTGATGTTTATTGAGAGACGGACGATGGTCCAGAACTTAAAGAAGGGTAACTTTGAAGGTATGAGGCGTGTATTGGCCAAGATAGATTGGCGAATGATACTTAAGGGGTTGACTGTGGATGGGCAATGGCAGTCATTTAGAGACCGCATGGATGAATTACAACAATTGTACATTCCTGTCTGGCGTAAACATAAAAAAGGGAAGGTGGCTCAACCGTGGCTATCTAGGGAAATCAGGGATAGTAAAAAAAGCCAAGAAAGTGGCATACAAATTGACCAGAAATAGCAGCGAACCCGGAGACTGGGAGAAATTTAGAACTCAGCAGAGGAGGACAAAGGTTTGATTAGGGCAGGGAAAATGGAGTACGAGAAGAAGCTTGCAGGGGACATTAAGGCGGATTGTAAAAGTTTCTATAGGTATGTAAAGAGAAAAAGGTTAGTAAAGACAAACGTAGGTCCCCTGCAGTCAGAATCAGGGGAAGTCATAACCGGGAACAAAGAAATGGCAGACCAAATGAACAAGTGCTTTGGTTCGGTATTCACGAAGGAGGACACAACCAACCTTCCGGATATAAAAGGGGTCAGAGGGTCTATTAAGGAGGAGGAACTGAGGAAAATCTTTATTAGTCGGGAAATTGTGTTGTGGAAATTGATGGGATTGAAGGCCGATAAATCCCCAGGGCCTGATGGACTGCATCCCAGAGTACTTAAGGAGGTGGCCTTGGAAATAGCGGATGCATTGACAGTCATTTTCCAACATTCCATTGACTCTGGATCAGTTCCTATCGATTGAAGGGTAGCCAATGTAACCACACTTTTTTAAAAAGGAGGTAGAGAGAAAACAGGGAATTATAGACCGGTCAGCCTGACATTGGTAGTGGGTAAGATGATGAATCATTTATTAAGGATGTCATAGCATCGCATTTGGAAAGAGGTGACATGATAGGTCCAAGTCAGCATGGATTTGTGAAAGGTAAATCTAGCTTGACAAATCTTCTGGAATTTTTTGAGGATGTTTCCAATAGAGTGGACAGGGCAGAACCCGTTGATGTGGTATATTTGGACTTTCAGAAAGTTTTTGACAAGGTCCCACACAAGAGATTAATGTGCAAAGTTAAAGCACATGGGATTGGGGGTAGTGTGCTGACGTGGATTGAGAACTGGTTGTCAGACAGGAAGCAAAGAGTGGGAGTAAATGTGTACTTTTCAGAATGGCAGGCAGTGACTAGTGGGGTACCGCAAGGTTCTGTGCTGGGGCCCCAGCTGTTTACATTGTACATTAATGATTTAGACGAGGGGATTAAATGTTGTATCTCCAAATTTGAAGATGACACTAAGTTGGGTGGCAGTGTGAGCTGCGAGGAGAATGCTATGAGGCAGCAGAGTGACTTGGATAGGTTAGGTGAGTGTGCAAATGAATGGCAGATGAAGTATAATGTGGATAAATGTGAGGGTATCCACTTTGGTGGTAAAAACAGAGAGACAGACTATTATCTGAATGATGACATATTAGGAAAAGGGAAGGTGCAACGAGACCTGGGTGTCATGGTATATCAGTCATTGAAGGTTGGCATGCAGGTACAGCAGGTGGTTAAGAAAGCAAATGGCATGTTGGCCTTCATAGCGAGGGGATTTGAGTACAGGGGCAGGGACGTGTTGCTACCGTTGTACAGGGCCTTGGTGAGGCCACACCTGGAGTATTGTGTAGAGTTTTGGTCTCGGAACTTGAGGAAGGACATTCTTGCTATTGAGGTAGTGCAGCGAAGATTCACCAGACTGATTCCCGGAATGGTGGGACTGATCTATCAAGAAAGTCTGGATCAACTTGGCTTGTATTCACTGGAGTTCATAAGAATGAGAGGGAACCTCATAGAAAGGTTTAAAATTCTGACGGATTTAGACAGGTTGGATGCAAAATGAATGTTCCCAATATTGGGGAAGTCCAGAACCAGGGGTCACAGTCTAAGGATAAGGGGTAAGCCATTTAGGAACGAGATGAGGACAAACCTCTTCACCCAGAGAGTGGTGAACATGTGGAATTCTCTCCCACAGAAAGTAGTTGAGGCCAATTCACGAAGTATATTCAAAAGGGAGTTAGATGAAGTCCTTACTACTCGGGGGATCAAGGGGTATGGCGAGAACGCAGGAAGGGGGTACTGAAGTTGCATGTTCAGCCATGAACTCATTGAATGGCGGTGCAGGCTAGAAGGGCTGAATGGCCTGCTCCTGCACCTATTTTCCATGTTTCAATGTTTCTAAAACACCGGGGATAAGTCCGCTGCTTTTCTTTGAAATAGTACCATGGGAAGATTTATCTCCAGCTCAAAGAGCCGAAGTTTCTCACCATCGGAAGTGCAGCACTGCGTTAGTCCGGCACTGGAGTGTCAGACTAGAATTGTGTTCTTAGTTTATTATACTGTGAATTGAACCGACAGACTTGCTTACTCAGAATCGGGAGTGCTGCCCACTGAGCCACAGCTGACACAGGATTAGTTATATTTATTAAGTGATATGGAGTAAAGCGATATCATTGTATTTGAGCTACAGATCAGCAATGATCTAATTGAGTTATTGAACAGACTGGAGGGGTTGAATTGCCAAATCCTGTTGCTATGACTCACCAGCACTGGGCAGTGCCAGTAACAACTGAGCCATTGGGGCACAGTCCGGTGAACCTGTTGGGAACAGCACTTGTCAGGATTCAGCTGACGACAGGGGAAGAGCTTTCAGTATTTATCTGTCTAGTTTCACACATGTAGATTGGGAATATGGGTCACATATCGGAGAGAAAATGGTGAGTGTTGAACTGAATCCAGCCAGAGCCAGTCCCTTCAATGAAGGTGAAGCGGGGAACCAACACACACAGATCTGAATTCAGCAAGAGTCAGCAGTTCAGGGGGGATTAGAGGGGGGAACCCGTGAGTGTAGAACTGAACCCAGCATCGGTCATTGACATCACAGATGTAGAGGGAGGGGAACCAGTGAGTGTAGAACTGAACCCAGCCAGAGTCAGCACCTTCAGGGGAGGAGAGAGAGGGAAGCCAGTGAGTGTAGAACTAAACCCAGCCAAAATCAGCACCTTCAGGAGAGGGGAACCAGTGAGTATAGAACTGAACCCAGCCAGACACAGCACCTTCAGAGAAGGAGATAGAGGGGAACCAGTGAGTGTAGAACAGAACCCAGCCAGAGTCAGCACCTTCAGGGGAGGAGCGGGAGGCGTACTGATAAGCATAGAAATTAAACCAACCATGGAGATTAAATAATTTGCAGCATACATAGCGAGAAAGTATTCCTTCTGGTTATGAAGTCCAGAACAAGGGGGCGTCAATTAAAGTTAGAGTTAGGCCTAGTGCCCCTCCCTCTCATCCCCGTAAGGTACTGAATCTCGCTGAATTTATTTCACCACTCATTTCTTCCCGTCCTCGCCTTCCTTCAAGGAACTGACTCTGGCTGGGTTCAGTTCAACACTCACCATTTTCTCTCCAATATGAGACCCATATGCCTAATTTACATGTGTGACACTCGACAGAGAAATTCGGAAATCTCTTCCCTTTTTCAGTGGTGATGCCAGAAAGCACATCTTCACACAAAGGGTAGTAAAGATCTGGCACTCTCCACTATCTTCCTCATTGCTTCCAACCGCCACGCCAACAAATGCATGTCGATCCACGCAGACTTGAGCAACCGAACATCAACCCGTCTCAAATCTAGAAGGCCATTTTGGACTGTCACTGAAGCCCTTCTGCGGTCTGCCATCAGCCTTGTGGATCGATGGTGGAATACTGAAGAGCTGGGAAATACGGAATGGATTCCTTATGGAGATCCCACAGTACAGCCTTAAGGATCAAATGTTCCTCGCCAACAGTCCAGAAACATCAACCGCCTTTGAACCAGTCATGGTAGAAGCTCCAACCTTCTCTATCGGTGGACAATTAAAGCATTCCCAGCATGAGACTGGAGCTCCTAATCAGATCCTGGAGTACATCATTAAGCACTGGCCTCAGAGAAAATTTGCAGGCATTGTACACTATTCCCTCACTATCACACCGGATGCTGTGGTTTGGATATCCAACTTAGATATTGACATTTGATTTGCTTTGCTACTAACGTACGAAAGAAGAAGATTGTTCACCACATTTCTAAGTTTTGTGTCATCCGTAAATGTTGAATTTATGGCTCCTAGGTGCAGTTTACTAAAATATATCAAAAAACGCAGTGCTCCTAATACCTCCCTCTGGGGGACACCTCTCTTTACGTTTCTTTCTTCTGAGAAAAGTACCCGATCACCACTGCTCTCTGCTTTCTGTCCCTTACCAATTTTGTTTCAATGGTACCTCATTATTCCCATGGGCCTCCTTTTTACTTATGATTCAATAACATGAGACGTTAGAAAATACTTTTTGAAAGTCCATATACACATTAATCACAATACATCCACCAGTACTCTCTGTTATTTCATCAATGGACTAAATCAAGTTGTCCAGCATGTCACAATTGCAACGCTCCAGTTTTCTAACACCACTCCTGTATCAAAGGAAGGTTGGAAAATTGTGGCCAGAGCCTGCGCTATTTCAACCCTTTCTCCCCTCAACAACCTACGATGCATCCCAGTCGGACCGGGAGACTTATCCACTCTAATCAATGCCAAACCATTCATCTATTTTAATGCATCCAATTGTTCCAGCCCTCTCCTTTACCGTGACATTGGCAGATATCTCCTCTTTTGCAAAGACAGAATCAAAGCAATCACATATTATCAGCATTTAATGTAAGTCTTCAATTAATGTACATTATAAATCAATGCATGATGATAACTATATATAATCAATTCTAAAACTGCCTGGTATTAGTAATGAACTTGTGTTCCCACCAACATATATAGACAACAGCCTAGCGATTATACATCAGTGGTTCTCAAACTTTTTGCGTTGGCGGCACACTTTTGAATACTAGAATTTTTGCTGGCACACTTGAAGGGATTAAAAGCTGAACACAGGTTAAAAAAAATGCATGTTTCAGAAAATTTAATTTTTTTTTATTAATCACAGTATATGAAGGAATTTGATGTATACAATAATGTTATGTTATTAATCATTTTTTATTCTGAAAGAACATTAAAATAATAAACTATAATAATAATTCTTACGTTAATTATAGATTAATTAGTATTTTAACGTGATACTTGAGTCTAACGTTTTTTAGTTGTGTCACTAATATTAGGGCCTATAACCGATAAGGCGACTCTCATTTCGTGTTCATGTTCGCTACGTTTTTCCCGTTTTTGCATTTGATGTTCGTAATAGTTGATAATCCTAATGCACAGAGATATGATGCTCAAAACTGCATCAGAATTATCAAGGCTGTTTTTGATATTGCAGGATATTCTTCTTTAATAGAAATAGAGAACGCATCAAAAGCCATATCTGAATGTTTCATTTTAAGACCACGGTCTGAAGAAATAGAAGTCAATTCTTGTTCTCCTAGCAATTTAAAATGAAAATCTGACACACTAATTGGAGGAAATGGATTTCTTACCGAATCATACCTTTCTACAGCCAAGGATGAACATATGTTTTGAAGTTGTCTTCCAGTGATGCCAAATGCTCTTTCTCGATAGGAGCAATTTTTTAAATGCTGTGATTTGGTATCAAAGGGAACCTTTCAAGGTTTTTTCTGTTGCTCTCTTTTTCCAGTTAGAATTTATTTCTCAAAAGCTAATAGCTTGTCTGTAGAGGTGCGAATGTTTTCATTTCGCCCTTGAATACTGGTGTTAACGCTGTTAAGACAATTAAATATACCTGACAACTATGCCAACTTAGCAGACCACATTTCACTCTTACAGTATTTGCAAATGGTATTGTTTCCTTCTCTTTCAAAAAATCCTGACAATTCTTCTTTAAGTTTAAATACACGACAGAAGACTTTTCCCCTTGAAAGCCATCTTACCTCTGTATTCAAAAGTAAACATTCGTGCTGTGTATCCATAGCATAGCTGTTTAAACAAGCGAGTTTTTAAAGGTCTTGATTTAATATAATTTAAAATATTAACAACTTGATCTAAAACAGATTATAATTCTAGCAGTAATGTCTTTGTCATGTCTCAGTAATGTTAACTGCTTCTCTTTTCAAAAAGCAATGGGTGAATAATATATTTGGATTATGTTTTTTTGCGAGCATAATATATCCTATGACACATTCCACCATAGATGGACCACTGTCACATGAAATTCTTAAGTCTTCTAAATATGAATTGACAGAATCAAATAAGTCTTGATCGCTAGTATTTTCTGGAAGTTCTCTGCAGCACAGAAATTGGTTTAATATCTCGTTTTCATGAATGAAGCAAACAATTGCTAATAATTGTGCTTTACCACTAATGTTGGTGGACTCGTCGATTTGCAAAGCAAAATTCGTGTTTCCTATTTTCTCGGCTACATTTCTTCAATGTTAGATGACATATCATTTATCCTTCTCCGAATTGAATATTCAGACAGCAGAATTTTTGCAATTTCTTCCTCCGCTTCATCACCAGGCATTATGTTGACAATTTTACGACATTCAGGCAAAGTAAATGACTCAGCTATAGTATGAGGCTTCATTTTCTGCGCTATTCATTCAGCAACTTCATAAGAAGCAATTTGAACCTTATCTGACACCTTAACATTTTTTTCAAAATATTTCACTTGTTTTGATTGCATTCCCATAAATCTCTTAAAATAACTCTGATCTTTTGCTGCAAGATGTGCATGTTTCGTAGTAAAATGACGTTTCAATTTACTGGGAACCATTGCACTTTTCGAAATTTTTTTGCCGCACACAACACATAGTGGAATGGGGCATTCTTCTTCTCCTGTCCATGAAAAAGTGAACCTCAAATAATCCTCCATATATTGACGATGAATTTTGATTTTTTTCGGATTTGGTTCGGCACCGCTTGTACTGGTGTTGGTTGTAGGCCTATTAGTGCCACTTGTAGTGGCACTGTCATTGATGTCTCCTTGATCATTTTTACATATTCTTATGATGAATTTTATCCATTGTGGGGGATAAACTTTATTAGTCTGAGTGATCCAAACACCAGACAGACATGAACTGAGTCTTCCAATTTCCAAACTCCAGAGAGTCCAGACAGAAATGAAACTAGAGTTGAAAAGGAAGTTTTGTTTTTGACTATGGTCAAAATATGCTAAAAGCCAACACTCAAAAATCAAAGAAATCGCTCGGGCGGCTGGGCCAGGTCAAATTGGATGCCACATACATCAAAGGATCCGCAAATTGGCGCTATATCAGGTCAAACGTCAAAGATGCCGCCTGTCCCGGCCACACATCAAGCTGCAGATCAATAACCAAAAATAGCAAAATATAAATAATAATGTGGTTAAATGTAATTAAATAGTTTTTGACATTTTATTATAAAAACTCTACTTTTAACTGCCTATATGTTAGACTCGTCTTTCATTTCTTTCATACAAATTAACAATCAAATTTAAAGCTTTTCACATGAACAATTTAATACTATTATTTTGGATTGGGGGTGGCCATGGCCCAAGTCCCCCCCCCCCCGCGGCCTAAGCCCTTGGTCCAGACGGACGTACACACACAAACGTAAATGTACACACACACGCTTGTACACACACACACAAACACACACACACACACACACACACACACACACACACACACACACACACACACACACACACACACACACACACACAGTCTTATTCGGTGGTAGGCACTGGCACTTCTCTATCAGTAATGGGAGGGAGTAAGGGAGGTGAGAGGGGAGGGTCGGTGTCGAGTACTCAAAGGAAACACGTTTTGCCAAAGGATTTTCTTCTGAGAATGGACATTTAATTTGCTTGTGTGTTTTGTCTCTTGACATTATTACTTGTACAACTCATGAGCATAGTTTTTTTGTTAATAGTAGAGATAAATAGATAGTTATTTGTCAATATTGGCAATGTTTACTACAGCAGTGGCGTCATACATATAGGTAGATGACATATGTGTCTGTCTATCTCTGTCTCTTCCCCCTCCCCTTCTGTTTCAGAGATGCATTGCGTTTCATTGTGAAATCAGCTAAAGTCCACCATATTTTTAGACAATTTGGTGGCACACCTGTGAAGGGTTCACGGCACACCAATGTGCCGTGGAACACCAGTTGAGAACCACTGATCTAAACTCTCTGATATTTAACATGATGAGAACAGTTACAATACTACATTGCATGGTATTCATATTTGATGCGATGTGATGCCCGGCACAGCGATTTTTCGTACTCTTTTAAGTAACAGGTAGACAGATGAGAATCTGTTTCTTCATTATGAATGTACCTGACACTGAGCTCGCACAGTTCCTGCAGAAAGCGCTCTCCCTGCAGCTCTTACTCGTGGGTTGAAATCATTTTCCATTTTTACGCAATAAAAACTGAGGTTTGGGTTAAGTTCTCATTCCCTGAGACATTAATACATAAGAACTGAAGATTTAGGAGTGGGAGTTGGTCACATGGCCCCTCGACACTGCTCCGCCATTCAATTAAGATGATGGTTTATTATCGAATTCAACCCCACTTTCCCCATCCCCATAATCCTTGATTTTCTGAGAGTCTAAATCATTACTATTATAAAGCTGTTTTAGAGAAATTTTCCAACACTGCAGGGAATTGAATCTTCATTACTGAGGTTGACTGTCGTGCGTAAACAGGTCAGGTTCCCTGTTGCAGACCGATCGAAATCCCTTAAAGTTCTGCAGTCAGGGAGTTTGATGATTGAAGGGACATTGATTCAATTATTGGATTGCTCTGAGTGTTCCTTCTCAATATCTCTATTTAATTATGTTCTGTTCTATTGTCACAATGAAACGGAACAAAGTTTCACACTGCTGTGCCCACCAGACTAGCATTAATAGCATGATCTAACCTGAGCGTCTCAGTGCAGGTTCCCTTTGTGTGCAAATCAGGCATTCAATCAAGCGATCAGCAGCTGCCCACGAACAATAGAAGTCTCCACTTCTCACACAGAATTCAGCCGGATCTGATGGATATAAGAAATAAATATGATTTTTAACTTACACGATCAACCTCTATGGGTAGTCAATTTTCCTGGACAATCTCTAACTTGTATAAATATGTATCTACGGTAAGACGGATTCTATCCCGTCTGTTTGTGGGTTCGGCCCGATTGTTCTGAGTTCTTATTTATACAGGCCGATCACTGGCATCATTTTCGGGTGGTGGATAATTAACATGTGTTGGGTTCGGTGATGGTCACTTGGTCAGTTTTTGGGTGATGGGTCAGTTTACATGTGTTTGGTTATGTGAGTTCACTTGGTCAGTTTCTAGGTGATGGGTCAGTTTACAGGTGTTGAATTATGTGAGGGTCACTTCATCAGTTTCTGGGTGATTAGTCAGTTTACATGTGTTGGGTTATGTGAGGATCACTTGGTCAGTTTCTGGGTGATGTGTCTGTTTACATGTGTTGGGTTATGTGAGGGTCACTTGATCATTTTCTGGGTGATTGGTCAGTTTACATGTGTTGGTTATGTGAGGGTCACTTGGTCAGTTTCTGGCTGATGGGTCAGTTTACATGTGTTGGATTATGTGAGGGACCCATGGTCAGTTTCTGGATGATGGGTCAGTTTACATGTGTTGGGTAATGTGAGGGCCACTTCGTCAGTTTCTGTGTGATGGGTCAGTTTACATGTGTTGGGTTATGTGAGGGTCACTTGGTCAGTTTCTAGGTGATGGGTCAGTTTTCATGTGTTGGTTTATGTAATGGTCTCTTGGTATATTTTGGGTGATGGGTCGGTTTACATATGTTGGGTTATCTGAGGGTCACTTGGTCAGTTTCTGTGTGATTTGTCAGTTTACATGTGTTGGGTTCGGTGAGGATCACTTGGTCAGTTTCTGGGTGATGGGTGAGTTTACATGTTTTGGGTTCGGTGATGGTCACTTGGCCAGTTTCTGGGTGATGGGGCAGTATACATGTGTTGGGTTATGTTAAGGACATTTAGCCAGTTTCTTGGTAATGGGTCTGTTTTCATGTGTTGGGTTATGTGATGGTCACTTCGTCAGTTTCTCGGTGCTGGGTCAGTTTACATGTGTTGGTTATATGATGGTCACTTGGTCAGTTTCTGGGTGATGGGTCAGTTTACTTATTTTGGATTTGGTGACGGTCACTTGGTCAGTTTCTGGGTGATCGTTCAGTTTACATGTGTTGGTTTTGGTAATGGTCAATTGATCAGTTTCTGGCGGATGGGTCTGTTTTCATGTGTTGGTTTATGTGAGGGTCGCTTCGTCAGTTTGTGGATGATGGGTCAGTTTATATGTGTTGGGTTATGTGAGGGTTACTTGGTCAGTTTCTGGGTGATGGGTCAGTTTACATGTGTTGGGATATGTGCTGGTCACTTGGTCAGTTTCTGTGTCTGCGGCAGGTTACATATGTTGGGTTATGTGATGATCACTTGGTCAGTTTCTGGGTGATAGATCAGTTTACATGTGTTGAGTTATGTGAGGGTCTCTTGGTCAGTTTCTGGGTGATGGGTAAGTTTACAAGTGTTCGGTTATGTGATGATTACTTGGTGATTTCTGGTTAATTGGTCAGTTTACATGTGTTGGGATATGTGAGGGTCACATTGGTCAGTTTCTGGATGATGGGTCAGTTTACATGTGTTGGGTTATGTGAGGGTCACTTGGTCAGTTTCTGGTTGATCGGTCAGTTTACATGTGATGGGTTATGTGATGATCACTTGGTCAGTTTCTGGGTGATGGGGCAGTTTACATGTGTTGGGTTACGTGAGGGTCACTTGGTTAGTTTCTGGGTGATGGGTCAGTTTACATGTGTTGGGTTATGTGAGGGTCACTTGGTCAGTTTCTGGGTCTGGGGCAGGTTACATATGTTGGGTTATTTGAAGGTCACTTGGTCAGTTTCTAGGTGATGGGTGAGTTTACATGTGTTGGTTTATGTAATGGTCTCTTGGTAGATTTTGGGTGATGGGTCGGTTTACATATGTTGGGTTATCTGAGGGTCACTTGGTCAGTTTCTGTGTGATGGGTCAGTTTACATATGTTGGGTTCGGTGAGGGTCAGTTGGTCAGTTTCTGGGTGATGGGTCAGTTTACATGTGTTGGGTTATGTGAGGGTCACTTGGTCAGTTTCTGTGTGATGGGTCAGTTTACATATGTTGGGTTCGGTGAGGGTCAGTTGGTCAGTTTCTGGGTGATGGGTCAGTTTACATGTGTTGGGTTATGTGAGGTTCACTTGGTCAGTTTCTGCGTGATTGGTCAGTTTACATGTGTTGGGATCAGTGACCGTCAGTTGGTCAGTTTCTGCTGATGGGTGAGTTTATATGTGTTGGGTTATTTGTGGGTCACTTGGTCAGTTTCTGTGTGATGGGTCAGTTTACATGTTTTGGGTTCGGTGATGGTCACTTGGCCAGTTTCTGGGTGATGGGGCAGTATACATGTGTTGGTTATGTTAAGGACATTTGGTCAGTTTCTGGGTGATGGGTCTGTTTTCATGTGTTGGGTTATGTGATGGCCACTTCTTCAGTTTCTCGGTGCTCGGTCTGTTTACATGTGTTGGGTTATATGATGGTCACTTGGTCAGTTTCTGGGTGATGGGTCAGTTTACATATTTTGGATTTGGTGATGGTCACTTGGTCAGTTTCTGGCTGATCGGTCAGTTTACATGTGTTGGTTTTGCTAATGGTCAATTGGTCAGTTTCTGGCTGATGGGTCTGTTTTCATGTGTTGGGTTATGTGAGGGTCGCTTCGTCAGTTTGAGGATGATGGGTCAGTTTATTTGTGTTGGGTTATGTGAGGGTTACTTGGTCAGTTTCTGGGTGATGGGTAAGTTTACAAGTGTTCGGTTATGTGATGATTACTTGGTCAGTTTCTGGTTGATGGGTTCGTTTACATGTGTTGGGTTCGGTGATGGTCACTTTGGTCAATTTCTGGGTGATGGGTCAGCTTACATGTGTTGGGTTATGTGATGGTTACTAGGTCAGTTTCTGGCTGATTGGTCAGTTTACTTGTGCTGGGTTTGGTGATGGTCAGTGGCCCAGTCTCCCCTTTTGGTTTGGATGTGCCTGGCTTATTTGCTGGACCAATATTCTCTTACCTTCGGAGTCCTGGGATTAAGGTGCTATTTGGCGGTTTGAGCTTTTGCTTATTTCGCTGACTTCAGAGGCGATCCCCAGCTCTAAATTGCTCGCAAAGATTTCAAGAAATTGTTGATATCAATGCGATTCAACATCAGTTTCAGCAAATCTCTCGCTGACTCGAAGCACTCTCCATCATCTCGCTGCTCAAGATCGAATTTGCTTTAATTTTACCCACAGCTCTGAGTCATTTCGGCTCACTTAGCCATCGGGCTGTCGGTCGCTTCTTGATCTATCGGTGTGAGAAAACAAGGGCTAATTTGCATTGTGTACATTTCTGGTTTCCTAGAATAAGGAAGGAAATAATTGGCTTTAAATGGTGGGCAATCTGTATTGACCATGTTGATTCCTGGGATGCGGGGTCTGTCCTATGAGGAGAGATTACGTAGAATGTGCCAATATTCTGGATTTTAGAAGAATGAGAGCTGATGTGTTGAATGAATGAAACTCATAGCGGTCCTGAACATTCTGACTAAGAGGCGAGATCGCTCCCAGCAGAGCCATATCAGACAGATGGCGATTAAACAATATTTAAGTCAGTGGTGCACATTGCACCTCAGAAAGGTCAATTCATCTGCTTTGGGAGACTAAGATTTTCATTACTTGTTAAAATCCACCTTGGTGTTTGCCGTCACCCTTTGCAAGTTCTCCTCCCGATGTCTGTCTCCAGGACACTTTCGTGGGTTGTATTCCTTTTGACACTTTGGAGCGGCTGCTCTGACACCATTCGTTTTGATCAAAACAAGTGTCTTTCAATTCTCTATCTCCCGTGGTCACACAGACTGAGACCACCACAGAGCGTCTTTAATGACAGCGGTTCCCCCACATTTTCTCGAGGCCTCCTTACCTGTTGCTGTCCTCACAGCCAGAATTATACTTCTAGAATGTGCTCAAGATTCCCAGCATGCCTTCTTCAACATTCAGTTTCAACTTTCCTTTGTTGAATTAAAACCTTCAACGAAACTCAGCTCCTTTAGCAGAACAATAATCCAGGTTCCCATCCAATCCATTATTGTCAGTAAAAGCGGTATTGAAATGTCTAAAACCCTTCTGGGGAAGCAGAAAAAAGAATACAAATTATTGCAGCCATTGGTTCCAACACTGAGCACGTCCTCTGCGAGCAAGGCTCAAACTTGCCCGTGTAAACAAAGGCAGTGCCCAAAAGTTAAATTCTCAAATCTCCCACCCTGCATTGTATATTAAATCTCCTCAATGACTATTGCGCAGCTCTTGCTCGTGGGTTTATATCGTTGTCCATTTTCCAGCTCAGTAAGGAACGAGTTTGATTTATGTTCTCATTCCCTGACAAGAAGAACTTAGGAATAAGGATCGGGATTTGGACACACGGCCCATCGAGCCAGTTCCACGTTTCAATAAGTTCCTGGCAGATCATGGAACACTACCCCACTCTCCCGCCCAATCCCCCTACTCCTTGATGCCCTCAGAGTCTAAAACCATGACGTTTATAAGGCTGCCCACCTGACTGGCGCTCAGAGGATAATGCAACCTGAGTGTCTCTGTGCAGATTTCCTTTGTGTGCAAGTGTTCCAGTCAAGTGTTCAGCAGCTGTGCATGGAGCACATAAATCAGCACTTCTCACGGAGAAATCAGCCAAAATGGATGGATATTGGGCTAAATACGATTTCTAGCTTCCGCATTCAAGCCCTCTGATCAGTCAGTGATTCTAGACAATCTCAAACTGTGTAACTATATATCGACGGGATGACGGTTTCTGTCCCGTCTGTTTTATGGATTCTACCCGAAGGTTGTGAGCTGTTTCTTACACAGACCGAGCGCTGGCAACATATTCGCGTGGTGGATAATTAACCTGTGTTCGGTTCCGTGATGGTCACTTATTCAGTTTCTGGGCGATGGGTCAGTTTACATATGTTGGGTTATGTGTCGGTCATTTGGTCAGTTTCTGGGTGATGGGTCAGTTTACATGTGTTGGGTTCGGTGATGGTCACTTGGTCAGTTTCTGGGTGATGGGTCAGTTTATATGTGTTGGGTTTGGTAATGGTCACTTGGTCAGTTTCTGGTTGATGGGTCAGTTTATATGTGTTAGATTATGTGATGGTCACTTGGTCAGTTTCTGGCTGATGGGTCCGTTTACATGTGTTGTGGTATGTAAGGGTCACTTGGTCAGTTTCTGGGTGATGTGTCAGTTTACATGTGTTGGGTTATGTGATGATCACTTGGTCAGTTTCCGGGTGATGGGTCAGTTTACATGTGTTGGGTTCACTGATGGTCACTTGGTCAATTTCTGGGTGATGTGTCAGTTTACATCTGTTGGATTATGTGAGGGTCACTTTGTCAGTTTCTGGGTGCTGGGTAAGTTTACGTGTGTTGGGATATGTGTAGTTCACTTGTTCAGTTTCTGGGTCTGGGGCAGGTTACATGTGTTGGGTAACGTGATGTTCACTTGGTCAGTTTCTGGGTGATGGGTCATTTTACAAGTTGTGGGTTCGGTGATGGTCATTTTGTCAGTTTCTGGGTGATGGGTCAGTTTACATGTGCTGGGTTCGGTGATGGTCAATGGCCCAGTCTCCACTATTGATTTGGATGTGTCTGGCTTATTTGCAGGACGAATATTCTCTTACTTTCGGAGTCGTGGGATTAAGGTGCTATTTGGTGGTTTGAGCTTTTGCTTATTAGGCTGACTTCAGCGGCGATCCCCAGCTCTAAATTGCTAGCAAGGATTTCAAGAAATTTTTGATATCAATGCGATTCAACATCAGTTTCAGCAAATCTCTCCCTGACTCGAAGCCCTCTCCATCATCTTGCTGCTAAAGATCGAATTTGCTTTAATTTTACCAACAGCTAAGTCATTTCGGCTCACTTAGACATCGGGCTGTCGGCCACTTCTTGATGTATTGGTGTGAGAAAACAAGGCCTAATTTGTATTGTGTACATTTCTGGTTTTCTAGCATAAGGAATGAAATAAGTGGCTTTAAATGGTGGGCAATCTGTATTGACCACGTTGATTCCTGGGATGCGGGGTCTGTCCTGTGAGCAGAGATTACGTAGAATGTGCCAATATTCTGGATTTTAGAAGAATGAGAGCTGATGTGTTGAATGAATAAAAGTCATAGCTGGCCTGGACATTCTTACGAAGAGGCGAGATCGCTGCCAGCAGAGCCATATCAGACAGATGGCGATTAAACAATATTTAAGTCAGTGGTGCACATTGCACCTCAGAAAGTTCAATTCCTCTGCTTCGGGAGACGGAGAGTTTCATTACTTGTTAAAATCCACCTTGGTGTTTGCCGTCACCCTTTTCAAGTTCTCCTCCCGATGTCTGTGTCCAGGACATTTTCGTGCGTTGTGCTCCTTTTGACAAATTGGAGCGGCTGCTCTAACACCATTCGTGGTGATAAATACAAGTGTCATTCAATTCCCTGCATCCCGTGGTCACACAGACTGAGACCACCAGACAACATCTTTAATGACAGCGGTTCCCCTGCACTTTCTCGAGGCCTCCTTACCTGTAGCTGTTCACACAGCCAGAATTACACTACTAGAATGTGCTCAAGATTCCCAGAATGACTTCGTGAACATTCAGTGTAAACTTTCCTTTCAGTAAATAAAACCTTCAAGGAAACTCAGCTCCATTTGCAGAACAATAATCCATGATTCCATCCAGTGTTTTCCTGTCCTTAAAAGCGGTATTGAAATGTCTAAAACCCTTCTGGGGAAGCAGATAAAAAATACAAATGATTGCAGGCATTGGTTCCAACATTGAGTCCGTCCACTGCGAGCAAGGCTCAAACCTGCCCGTGTAAACAAAGGCGGTGCTCAAAAGTTAAATTCGCAAATCTCCCACCCTGCATTGTGTGTTAAATCTCCTCAATGACGATGGCGCAGCTCTTGCTCGTGGGTTTATATCGTTGTCCTTTTTCCAGCTCAGTAAGGAACGAGTTTGATTTATGTTCTCATTCCCTGACAAGAAGAACTTAGGAATAAGTATCGGGATTTGGACACACGGCCCATCGAGCCTGATCCCAGTTTCAATAAGTTCCTGGCTGATCATGGAATTCAACACCACTCTCCCGCCCAATCCCCCTACTCCTTGATTCCCTCAGAGTCTAAAAGCATGACATTTATAAGTCTGCCCACCTGACTGGCGCTAAGAGGATAATGCAACCTGAGCGTCTCTGTGCAGATTTCCTTTGTGTGCAAATTAGCCATCCAGTCAAGTGTTCAGCAGCTGTGCATGAAGCACATAAATCAGCACTTCTCCCGGGGAAAGCAGACAAAATGGATGGATATTGGGACTAAAGACGATTTCTACCTTAAGCAATCAAGCTCTCTGGTCAGTCAGTGTTTCAAACAATCTCTACCTGTGTAAATACATATCAACGGTATGACCGTTTGTGTTCCGGCTGTTTTATGGGTTCTACCCGATGGTTCTAAGCTGTTTCTTTCACAGGTTGGCAACATGTTCGCGTGGTGGATAATTAACATGTGTTGTGTTTGGTGATTGTGACTTGGTCAGTTTCTGGGTGATAGGTCAGTTTACATGTGTTGGGTTATGTGATGGTCACTTGGTCGGTTTCTGGGTGATGGGTCAGTTTACATGTGTTGAGTTATTTGAGGGTCACTTGGTCAGTTTCTGGATGATGGACCAGTTTACATGTTTTGGGTTCGGTGGCGGTCACTTGGTCAGTTCCTGGGTGATGGGTCAGTTTACATGTGTTGGTTTTGGTGGCGGTCAATTGGTCAGTTTCTGGGTGATGCGTCAGTTTACATCTTTTGGGTTATGTGCGGGTCACGTGTTCAGTTTCTGGGTGATGGGTCACTTTGCATGTGTTGGGTTATGTGCGGGTCACTTGGTCAGTTACTGGATGATGGGTCTGTTTACATGTGTTTGATTCGCTAATGGTCAATTGCCCAGTCACCACTATTGGTTTGGGCCTGGCTGGCTTATTTGTTGTGGCAATATTATCTTACTTTCAAAGATTCGTGGGATTAAGGTGCTGTTTGACGGTATGAGATTTAGAAAATTAGGCTGATTTCACGGGCAATCCCCAGCTCTGAATTGCTGTGCAAAGATTTCCAGAGTGGTTATATGTATCCGATTCAACATCAGTTTCATGGAACTTCTCACTGATGAGATCTCTCCTTCATCTCGCCGCTAAAGATTGAATTGGCTTTAATTTGACCCGCAGCTTGGAGTCATTTCGGCTCGCTGCGACTTCGGACAGTCGCTCCCTTCATGATCCATCGGTGCGAGAAAACAACAGAAAATTCCTACTTCTGGTCACCTCGCATAAGAACATAAAATAAGTTCCTTTAGATAGTGTGCAATCTGTGTTCACCATATTGATTCCTAGGTTGTTGGGCCTGTCCTCTGACAGTAATTACGTAGAATATGCCAATATTCTGGATTTTAGAACATTGATAGTTGATGTGATTGAAATGAATTAAATTCATAGCGGGCTTACAGCCAATATTTGTGTCCTAACTCAGAGGCGAGTTGGATCGAAGCAAAGCCATGGCAGACAGATGGTGCTTCAGACAATATTTCAGTCATTGTTGAAAGGCCAACTCCTCTGTTCGGGAGACGGAGAGTTTCATTACTTGTTAATATCCACCTTGGTGTTTGTCTTCACCCTCTTCAAGGTCTGCTCCCGATGTCTGCCTCCGGGACACTGCCCTGGGCTGATATCCCTTTGTCACTTTGGAACGTCTGCTCTGACACCATTCCTGCTTGACAAAAAGCAGTGTGTCGCAATTCTCTTTCCCCTATGGTTACACAGACTGACGCTAGCAGACAGCGTCTGTTGCTGACAGCTGTTCCCCACGGTCTCTCGCGTCCTCCTTGCATGTAGCTTTCCACACAGCTTGAATAACACTTGGCGAATTTGGTCAAGATTCCCAGTATGCCTTCTTGAACAGTCAGCTTAACATTTCCTTTGTAGAAGTTAACCTTCAATTAACTCCAGCTCCATTAGTAGATCAGTAATGCAGCTTACAACCAATATTTTAGTATCCTTAACAGCAGTAATGAAATGTCTACAAAGCTCCAATAGGAAGCGGATCAAAGAATACAAACTCTTGCAGGCATTCAGTCCAACACTGAGCAGATCCGCTGCGAGGAAGTTTCAAACCTGCCCGGGTAAACAAAGGCAGTGCCCAACATTAAAATTCTCAAATCGCAGACCCTGCACTATGTGTTAAATCTCCTCAATGACCATTGCACTGCAAATTTATCAAATCGCAAAGAATCGCAGCCATCAGCAAAATAATCTAACACCTCCGATATTTACCTGTTATATAACATAGACACATAGAAAATAGGTGCAGGAGTAGGCCATTCGACCCTTCGAGCCTGCACCACCATTCAATAAGATCATTGCTGATCATTCCCTCAGTACCCCTTTCCTGCTTTCTCTCCATACACCTTGATCACTTTAGCCGTAAGGGCCATATCTAACTCCCTCTTGAATATATCCAATGAACTGGCATCAACAACACACTGCGTTAGTGAATTCCACAGGTTAACAACTCTCTGAGTGAAGAAGTTTCTCCTCATCTCAGCCCTAAATGGGTTACCGCTTATCCTTAGTCGCTGACCGCTGGTTTTGGACTTCCCCAACATCAGGAACATTCTTCCCGCATCTAACTTGTCCAGTCCCGTCAGAATTTTATATGTTTCTATGAGATCCCCATCATCCTTCTAAACCCGTGTGAATAAAGTCCCAGGTGATCCAGTCTCTCCTCATATGTCAGTCCTGTCATCCCTGGAATCAGTCTGTTGAACCTACGCTGCACTCCCTCAATAGCAAGAACGACCTTCCTCAGATTAGGAGCCGAAATCTGAAGGCAATATTCCAGGTGACGCGTCAATAAGGCCCTGTACAACAGCAGTAAGGCCTCCCTGCTCCTGTACACAAATCCCGTAGCTATGAAGGCCAACAACCATTTGCCTTCTTCACCGCCTGCTGTACCTGCATGCCAACTTTCAATGAATGATGTACCATGACACCCAGGTCCCGTTGCCCCTCCCCTTGTCCTCATCTGCCGCCATTCAGATAATATTCTGCCTTCGTGTTTTTGCCACCAGAGTGGATAACCTCACATTTAGCCACATAATACTGCATCTGCCATGCATTTGCCGACAGAGCTAACCTGTCCAAGTCAACCAGCAGCTCTTAGCATCCTCCTCACAGCTCACACCGCCCACCCAGATTAGTGCCTCTGGAAACCTGGAGACATTACACTCAATTTCTTCATCTAAATCATTGACGTATAATTTAAATAGCTGGGATCCCAGCAATGCAACCTGCGGCACCCGACTAGTCACTGCCTGCCATTCAGAAAATGACCTGTTTTTCCAGACACTCTGCTTCCTATCTTCCAACCAGTTATCTATCTACATCAGTACCTTACCCCCAATACCATCTGCTTTAATTTTGCACACCAATATCTTGTGTGGGACCTTGTCAAAAGACTTTTGAAAGTCCAGAAACACCACATCCACTGGTTCCCCCTTGTGCACTCTACTAGTTACATCCTCAAAAATCCCAGAAGGTTTGTCAAGCATAATTTCCTTTTCATAAATCCATGCTGACTTGGACCGATCATGCAACTGCTTTCCAAATGCCCTGCTATTTCATCTTTAAGTATTGATTCCAATAATTTCCCCACTAATGATGTCAGGTTAACCGGTCTATAATTTCTTGTTTTTTCTCTCCCTCATGTTTTAAATAGAAGCATTAGATTAGCTACCCTCCAATCTTTAGAACTGATCCAGAGTCGCTAGACTGCTGGAAAATTATCACTAATGCATCCACTATTTCTCGGGCCACTTACTTAAGTAATCTGGGATGCAGACTATCAGGTCCCGGGGATTTATCGGCCTCCTTCTCGCTAGACCCTCGGTCCCCTCGTATTTCTGGAAGTTTATTTGAATCTTCCTTCTTGAAGATATGATGACATGATGAGAACAGTTGCATTTCAACTTTGCTTGTAATTCATATCTGATGCGATGTGAAATCCAGCACATCGATTTGTGGTACCTTTTTTTTATCCACAGGTACAGAGATGAGAATCTATTTCCCTGTTATGAATGTACCTGACGCTGAGCTGGCAGCTTTCCAGCAGAAAAGGCTCTCCCTGCAGCTATTACTGGTGGGATTAAATCTTTTTTTATTTTCAGCAAAATAAAGACTGAGTTTCGTTTAAGTTCTCATTCCCTGAGACATTAAGTACATAAGAACATAAGAATTAAGAGCGGTAGTTGGTCACACGGCCCATCGAGGCTGCTCCTCCATTAAATATTATGGCTGATCATCGAATTCAAACCCACTTTCCCGCCCGATCCCCATAATCCTTCATTCTCTTACAGTCCAAACATTACTTTTCTAAAGCTGTTTTAAATAACTGTTCCAGCATAGCACAGATTTGAATCTTCATTACTGAACCTGACTGTCGCGGGTAAACAGGTCAGGTTAACTGTCGTAGTCTGATCCAAATCCCGTAGAGTTGTCCAGTCAGGGAGTTTGAAGATTGAATGGATATTTATTAAATTATTGGATTGCTCTGAGTGGTCATCCTACATATCTCTGTTGAACTATATTCTATTCCATTGTAACCATGAAACTGAATAAAGTTTCACACTGCTGTGCCCAGCAGACTGGCACTAATAGGATAATGTAACCTGAGCGGCTCAGTGCAGATTCCCTTTGTGTGCAAATCAGGCATTCAGTCAAGCGATCAACAGCTGTCCATGAAGGATACAAAGCACCACTTCTCACGGAGAATGCAGCCAGATTTGATGGATATTAGAACTCATGATGGTTTCTACCTTACACAATCAACTCTGTGGTCAGTCAATGTCTCAGAACAATCTCTAACTGTGTAAATATGTATCTATGGTATGACAGTTTCTGTCCCGTCTGTTTGTGGGTTCTGCCCGATTTTTCTGAGCTGTTTCTTACACAGGCCAAGCGCTGGCATCATATTCGGGTGGTGGATAAATAACATCTGTTGGGTTCAGTGAAGGTCACTTGATCAGTTTCTGGTTGACGGGTCAGTTTACATGTGTTGGGTTCTGTGAGGGTCACTTGGTCAGTTTCTGGGTCATGGGTTAGTTTACTTGTGTTGGGTTATATGATGGTCACTTGGTCAGTTTCTGGGTGATGGGTCAGTTTACTTGTGTTGGGATATGTGATGGTCACTTGGTCATTTTCTGGGGGATGGGTCTGTTTATTTGTGTTGAGGTATGTGAGGGTCATTTGGTCAGTTTCTGGGGGATGGGTCAGTTTACATGTGTTGGGTTATGTGATGGTCACTTGGTCAGTTTCTGGGGGATGGGTCTGTTTACATGTTTTGGAGTATGTGATGGTCGATTGGTCAGTTTTTGTGTGATGGGTCAGTTTACTTGTGTTGGCTAATGTGAGGGTCACTTGTTCAGTTTCTGCGTGATGGGTCAGTTTACATGTGTTCAGTAATCTGATGGTAACTTGGTCACATTCTGGGGGAATGGGTCTGTTTACATGTGATGCGTTATGTGATGGTCATTTGGTCAGTTTCTGGGGGATAGTCAATGTCAAACATTTAAAGTTCAAATGGATGAGCATCAAAAATTGTACATCCCTGTCTGGAGTTAAAATAAAACGGGGAAAGAGGCTCAACTTTGGCGAACAAGGGAAATTAAGGATAGTGTTAAATCCAAGGAAGAGGCATAATAATTTATCAGAAAAAGCAGTCAACCTGAGGACTGGGAGAAATTTAGAATTCAGCAGAGGAGGACAAAGGTTTTAATTGGGAATGGGAAAATAGAATATGAGAGGAAGCTTGCTGGGAACATAAAAACTGATTTCAAAATTCTATAGATAAGTGAATAGAAAAAATAGTGAAGACAAACGTAGGTCCATTGCAGTCAAATTCAGGTGCATTTATAATGGGGATAAAAGAAATGGCAGACCAGTGGAAAAAATACTTTGGTTCTGTCTTCAAGAAAGAATACTCAAATAATCTTCCAGAAATACTCGAGGAACTAGGGTCTAGAGTGAAGGGGGAACTGAAGGAAATCTGTATTAGGCAGGAAATTGTGTTAGGGTAATTGATGGTATTGAAGGCCAATAAATCCCCAAGGCCTGATAGTCTGCATCCCAGAGTACTTAAGAAAGTGGCCCTAGTAATAATGGAAACATTGGTGATCATTTTCCAACAGTCTATAGAATCTGGATCAGTTCCTATGTACTGAACGGTAGCTAATGTAATACCTTTTTAAAAAAATTATGGAGAGAGAAAACGGGTAATTATAAACTGGTTAGGCTGGCATCAGTAGTGGGGAAAACTTTGGAATCATTTGTTCAAGATGAAATTGCAGCGCATTTGGATTGCAGTGACAGGATCGTTCCAATTCAGCATGGAATTATGAAAGGGAAATCATGCTTGACAAATCTTCTGGAATTTTTTGAGGATGTAACTAGTAGAGTGGACAAGGGAGAACCAGTGGACGTGTTGTATTTGGACTTTCAAAAGGCTTTTGACAAAGTCCCACACAAGAGACTGGTGTTCAAAATTAAAGCACATGGTATTGGGGGTAAGGTACTGATGTAGATAGAGAACTGGTTGGCAGACAGGAAGCAGAATGTCGAGATAAACGCGTCATTTTCAGAATGGCAGGCAGTGACTAGTTGGGTGCCACAAGTTTCAGTGCTGGGACCCCAGCTATTTACAATATACATCAATGATTTAGATGAAGAAATTGAGTGTAATATCTCCAAGTTTGCAGATGACACTAAACTGGGTGGCAGTGTGAGCTGGGAGGAGGACGCTTAGAGGTTGCTGGGTGAGTGGGCAGGTTATATGAGTGGGCAAATGCATGGCAGATGCAGTATAATGTGGATAAATGTGAGGTTATCTTCTTTGGTGGCAAAAACGCGAAGACAGAATAATATCTGAATGGCAGAAGATTAGGAAAATGTGAGGTGCAACGACATCTGGGTGTCATGGTACATCAGTCATTGAAAGTTGGCATGTAGATACAGCAGACGGTGAAGAAGGCAAATGGTATGTTGGCCTTCATAGCTAGGGGATTTGAGGATAGGAGCAGGCTGGTCTTAATGCAATAGTACAGGGCCTTGGTGAAGCTTCACCTGGGATATTGTGTTTAGTTTTGTTCCCCTAATCTGAGGAAGGATGTTCTTGCTATTGAGGGAGTGCAGCGAAGGTTCACCAGACTGATTCCCCGGATGGCTGGACTGACATTTTATGAGCAACTGGATCGATATTGCCTGTATTCACTGGAGTTTAGAAGGATTAGAGGGGATCACAAAGAAAGATAAAAACATTCTGAGGCGACTGGACAGGTTAGATGCAGGTAGAATCTTTCCGATGTTGGAGAATTCCAGAACTAGGGGACACAGACTAAGGATAAGCAGTAAGCCATTTAGGACTGAGATGAGGAGATCTTCTTTCATCAGAGAGTTATTATCCTCAGGAATTCCCTACCGCAGAGAGTTGTTGAGTCCAGTTCATGGATATGTTCAAGAGGGAATTAGATAAGGCCCGTACGGCTAAAGGGATCAAGGGGTATGGAGCGAAAGCAGGAAAGGGGTACCGAGATGAATGATCAGCCATGATCTTATTGAATGGTGGTGCAGGCTCGAAGGGCCGAATGGCCGACTCCTGCACCTATTTTCTTTGTTTCTATGGACTGGTTTGGAAAATGTAGATTGTCTGTGCCAATGGATTAAATGCTGTATTTCATAAAATCATAGAAATTTACTGCACAGAAGGATCCCATTTCGTGCCATCTTGTCCGCGTCGGCCGAACAGGAGCACTCCAGCCTAATCCCATTTTGCAGCTCTTTGTCCGTATCCTTGTTACGGCATTATTGCACATCCAATAATTTTTGCAACGTGGTGGTGTTTTCTGCCTCTCCCATCCTTTCAGGCCGTGAGCTCTAGAACACTGTCACCATCTGGAAGACTATATTTCCCGTCATATCTCCTCTAATACTCCACCTAATTACTTTCAATCTATGCTGTCTGGATGTTGATCCCTCTGACAAGGGAAACAGGTCCTTTCTATCCACTCTGTCCAGGACCTTCATATTTGTAGAGACCTCAATCAATTCTCCCCTCAGCCTCCTCTGTTCCAAAGTACAAAGACCCAGCATCAACAATCTTATCTCATGGCTAACATTCTTGGACATCTCTTCTACTCTTTTCTAGTGCAATCACATCTGTCCTGTGATGTGGGGACCAGAGTTTTATTCAGTTCAGTCTTAACTACCGTGCTCTTGTATTCAATGCCTGGACTAATAAAGGCAAGTATCCCATATGCCTTCTTAAACAACTGAACTACCTGGGCTGCTTCCTTAAGGGGTCAGTGGAACTGAACTTCAAGTTCATAAGAAGAACAGAAGAACATAGAAATAAGAGCAGGAATCGGCCGATTGGCACGTCGAGCCTACTCTACCATTGAATAAGATCATGGCTGATCTCACAATGCACTCAGCTCCAGTTCCGTGCCCACTCCCCAGAACCCTTTATGCCCGTTTCGCTCAAATATTTGTCTATCTCCGCCTTAAATATATTCAATGACCAGCCTGCACTGTTTTCTGGAGCAGAGAAAACAACAGATTTGTTCCCTTTATCCTTTTGTTCCACTAAACTTCTCAGTGTCCTAAATTGAATGTGTATTCCCTTACATTGTTAGACCTCCCCAAATGCATTACCTCTTATTTCTCTGGAGTGAATACCATTTGCTACTGTTCTGCCAACCAGACAGTTACATTGATATGTACCTGCCGTCCGCAGCTTTCTTCTTAATTTTCAACCATGCAACCTATTTTAGTGTCATCTCCAAACTTCGTAATCCTACCGCCAACATTCAAGTCCATATCATTGAATTACATCATAAAAAGCAAGAAACCCAAAACTGAGCCCTGCGCAACCCCACTGGATACAGATTTTGCGGAACACCAATCAACCTTTGCTCTTTGCTTCCTGTCTCTGAGCGAATTTTGGATCCATCTTGCCACTTTTCCATGAATCCCTTTGGCAGTTACTATCGTGACCAGTCTGCCATATGGGACATTATGAAAAGCTTTGCTAAAATCCATATAAACCACATCATACGCGCTGCCCTCCTCGCCCCTCCAGGTAACCTCCTCGAAAAATGCAATCAAGTTTGCATTTCAGAAATCTATGATGTCTTTCCTTGATTTAATCCATGTCTTTCCAAATTAATATTTATACTTTTCATCATGTTTTTTCCAATAATTATCCAACCACTGAGACCAAGCTATAATTACTCGGTGTATCGCTTTCTCCCTTTTTCAACAAGGGTACAACTTTAGCAGTCCTCCGCACCCTTGGCACCACAGCGTAAGCCAGAGAGTACTGCAAACTGAGGGTCAGAGCATCTGTAATTTGCTCTCTTGCTTCTCTTAAAAGCCTGGGATACATTTAGAAACATAGAAACAGAAACATAGAAAATAGCTGCAAGAGTAGGCCATGCGGCCCTTCGAGTCTGCACCGCCATTCAATAAGATCATGGCTGATCATTCCCTCAGTAACCCTTTCCTGCTTTCTCTCCATATCTCTTGATCCCCTTAACCGTAATGGCCATATCTATCTCCCTCTTCAATATATCCAATGAACTGGCATCAACAACTCTCTGCGGCAGGTAATTTCACCAGGTAACCACTCTCTGAGTCAAGAAGCTTCTCCTTATCGCATTCCTAAATGGCATACCCCTTATCATAAGACTGTACCATGGTATGGACTTCCCCAACATCGGGAACAATCTATCCGCATCTAACCTGTCCAGTCCCGTCACAATTTTATACGTTTCTTTGAGATCCCCTCTCATCCTTCGAAACGCCAATGTATAAAGGCCCAGTTGATCCAGTACCTCCTCATATGTCATTCCAGCCATCCCGGCAATCAGTCTGGTGAACATTCGCTGCACTCCCTCAATACCAAGAACGTCCTTCCTCAGATTAGTAGATCAAAACTGAACACAATATTCCAGGTGAGGTCTCACCAAGGCCCTGTACACCTGCAGTACGACCTGCCTGCTCCTATACACAAATCACCGAGCTATGAAGGCCAATATGCCATTGGCCTTCTTCACCACCTGCTGTTCCTGCATGCCATCTTTCAATGACTGATGTACAATGACACCCAGGTGTCGTTGCACCTCCCTTTTCATAAACTGCTGCCATTTGGATAATATTCTGTCTTCGTGTTTTTGCAACCATCGTGGATAACCTCACGTGTATCCACATTTACTGCATCTGCCATGCATTTGCCCACTCAGATAACCTGTCCAAGTCAACCTGCAGCCTTTTGCGTCCCCCTCACAGCTCACACCACCACACAGTTTAGTGTCATCTGCAAACTTGTAGATATTCCACTCAATTCATTCATCTGAATCATTGATGTATATTGTAAAGAGCTGGGGTCCCAGCACTGAGCCCTGTGAAACTCCACCCGTCACTGCCTGCCATTCTGAATAGAACCCGTTTATCCCGACTCTCTGCTTCCTGTCTGCCAAACAGTTCTCTAACCACGTCAGTACATTACCCCCAATACCATGTGCTTTGGTTTTGCACACCAACCTCTTGTGTGGGACCTTGTCAAAAGCCTTTTGAACGTCCAAATACACCACATCCACTGGTTGTCCCTTGTCCACTCTACCCGTTACATTCTCAAAAAATTCTAGAAGATTTTTAGGCATGATTTACCTTTCATAAATCCATGCTGACTTGGACCGATCCTGTCACTGCTTTCCAAATGCGCTATTATTTCATCTTTATAATAATTGATTACGATATTTTCCAAACTACTGATGTCAGGCTAACCTGTCTATAATTACCCCTTTTCACTCTCCCTCCTTTCTTAAAAACAGTTGTTTCTATAATTATCCTTCAGTCCATAGGAACTGATCCAGATTCACTAGACTGTTGGAAAATGATCACCAATGCATCCACTATTTCTAGGACTACATCTTGAAGTTCCCTGGGAGGCATACTATCAGGCCCCTGGGAAATATCGGCCTTCAATCCCATCAATTTCCCTAACACCATTTCCCACCTAATAAGGATTTCCTTCAGACCCTCCTTCTCACTATATCCTGAGTCCCCCAGTATTTCCGGAAGTTTATTTGTGTCTTCCTACGTCAAGACAGAACCAAATTATTTATTCAACTGGTCTGCCATTTTTTTTGTTCCCCATTATACATTCACCTGAATCTGACTGCAAGGGACCGACGTGTCTTCACAAATCTTTTTCTCTTCACATATCTATAGAAGTTTTTGCAGTTAGTTTTAAGGTTCTCTGAAGCTTCCTCTCATACACTAGTTTCCCCCTCCAAATTAAACCCTTTGTCCTCTTCTGCTGAATTATAAAATTATCCCTGTCCTCAGGTTTGCTGCATTTTCTGCCAATTTATATGCATTTTCCTTGGATTTAACACTTTCCTTTGTTTCCCTTGTTAGCCACGGTTGAGCGACCTTCCCCGTTTTATTTTTACTCCAGAGAATGAACGTTGTATCCAGAATATATTTTTTCTGTAAGTTAGCCAATCATCTGTGAATGTATATTACCCCCAGCCGCATGAATTTTTATCTTGTGCAGGCACCTTGTTAAATGCCTGCTGGTAGTCCAAATGCACCACTTCCACTTGCTCCCCTTTATCCACCCTATACGTTTCTTCCTAAAATAATTCCAGCAAATTGGTCAAACATGAATTCCCCTTCCCAAATCCATGCTAACCGTGCCTGACTGCATTATGCTTTTCCACATGTCCTGCTATTGCTGATTTAATAATGGATTCCAACATTTTCCCAACCACAGATGTTATGCTAACTGGTCTATACGTCCCTGCTTCTTTTTCTGCCTCCTTTTTTAAATAGAGGCGTTAGTGTTTCCAGTTTTCCAATCTGCTGGGATTTCCCCAGAATCCAAGAAAGTTTGTTACATTACAACCAGGGTATCCAGTATCCCTGCCCCGAATTCTCTGCTGACCCTCGGATGCAAGCCATCAGGTCCAGTTGATTTTTCCGCATTTAGTTCCATTATTTGACTAGTACCACCTATTTAGTGATTGTGATTGTGTTAAGTCCCACCCCCACCCCACCCTATAGCCCCTTGACTATTCACTGTTGGGATATTTTTAGTGTCCTCTACCATAAAGACTGATGCAAAATATTTGTTCAAATTTTCTGCCATCTCCATGTTATTCATCATTAATTCCCGATCTCGTCCTCTCATCGATTAAAATTTACTTTAGCCACTCTTTTCCTTTTTATATACCTGCAGAGACTCTTGCTATCTGTTCTTTTGTATTTCCTGCTAGTTTAATTTCATAGTGTATCCTGCCTTTCCTTGTTTACCTGCCTTTGTTTCAACCATGTCTAAGTTATAGCTATAATACCGGACTCCAAATTTTCTATCTGTGCTCTCAGCTCATCTGCCTTATTCCTTTTAGTACATCCATTGATGTATATAACAGTTACTTTTGTTTATTTTCCAGCCCGTGCTTCCTCTGTTTTCTAAATTCACTTTCTAGTTTTCTTCAGGCCAATTCAATATTCGCTTCACTCCCCACTGATTCTATTTTCAGCTTCTCCTCCCCCTGGGTTGTGTAGTAACTCGTGGCTATCTGTGCCCAAGTCAAACCTTTCTGCTTCTGTGCAGTAGCTGTCTGGATTGTGTAGTCGCACACTGGGCCTGTTTGTCTCTGCCGATTCGCTGTCTGCTTTATGTAGTAGCTGTCAATGGCCAAATAGGACCTGTCTGGGTCTGTGTACTAGCCCTGTGTTTCTGTGTAGTAGCTGGCTGGTTTGTGTAGTTGATAGCTGCCCCGATTTGCACCTGCTGCGGCTATGGAATAGATGTCTTGGTCAGTGAGGTAGTGGCCTGGGCCCGAGTAGGATCTGTGAGGATCTGTGTAGTAGTTGTCTGGGTCAGTTAATTGCTGTCTATTTTGTGTAAGACATGTCTGTGTCTATGTGTTAGTTGGCTGGGACGATGTAGTTATTGTGTGGATCTGTGAAGTAGCTTTGTCTGTTGTGCATTAGCTGTCTGGTTCCGAGTAGGAGCAATCTGGATTAAGTACTTGTTGTTTGATTCTGTATAGTAGCAATATGGGTTGTTTATTAGTTGCCTGGGTCTGTGTAGCTGTCTGGATCTGTGTGGTGGTTGTCTGTGTTTGTTTCGGGGTTTCCCGTTTGTGTGTCAGCTCTCTGGGAGCCAATAGTAGCGGTCTGTTTTGTGTAGTTTCTGTCTGGGACTGTGTATGAGCTGTCTGTTTATGTGCATTAATTTCTGTTTCTATGCAGTCGCTCTCTGCGCCTCTTAAGAATCTGCCTAAGCCTGTTTGTTGTTGTCTGTGTCTGTGTAGTAGGTCTGTTTGTTTTGTAGTAGCTATCTGGCTGTGTGTAGTAATTTTCTGTGTTGACTTAGAACGTGCTTGGTTTGTCCAGCAGCTATCTGCACCCGAGCAGGAGCTATCTGATCTGTGTCATTGTTATCTGCATTTGGGCATTAGTTCTTTGGGTCTGTATCCTAGTTGTATGGGTTGTGTAGTAGCTGCCTGGGTCCGAGTCGGACCTGTGTGAGATTGTTAAGTATCGGTATCGATCTGTTTAGTAACTGACTCTTTTTTGTAGGAGCTCTCTCCCGTGTAGTCGATGTCGGGGCCCGATTACGACTTGTGTGGTTCTGTGAAGTAGCTGGTTGTTCTGTTTAGCAGCTGTCTGTGTTGTGTAGGAGCTGCCTGTGTCTGTGTAATTGATGTCTGGATGGTCCAGTTGATGTCTGCGCCCGAGGAGGCCCTGTCTGTGTCTGTGTAGGAACTATATGTTTCTGTGTTGTAGCTCGCTGCCTTGTGTAACAAATGTCTGTTCCCGAATAGGACCTGTCTGGGTATGTGTTGTAGCTGTCTGCCTCCCAGCATGACCTGTCTACGTCTATGTAGCAGCAGACTGTGTCTGTGCAGCAGTTTGTCTTGGTTTGTTTAATAGCTGCCTATATATGTAGCAGCTTCTCGGTCCCAGCGTAGCGGTCTGGTTAGTGCAATATCTCTCAGGGCCGAGTATGTCCTGCCTGGTACTATGTGATAGTTGACATTGTTATGTAGTATCTGTCTGGGCCCCAGTGGGACCTGACTGGGTCTGTGTCGTTACTGCCCGGTCTGTGCAGTAGCTGTCTGCGCCCGTGTAGTACATGTCTCCTTCTGTGTAGTAGCTCTTTGGCTCTGTGTATTAGTTGTATGATTCTGTGCAGTAGCAGTAGGAGCCGTAGAAAGAGCTATCTGTTTGCGGTATAGGAGCGGTCTGGGTCTGTGTAATCGTTGTCTGGGTCTGTGCAGTTGCTGTCTCGGTTGTTTAGAAGATAAGTGTGTCTGTGATGGAGCTGTTTGGGTTGTGTAGTATTGTCTGGGTCTGTGTAAAAGTGGTCTAGGTTATGTATTAGTTCTCTGTATCAGCATATCAGCTGTTGGCATTGTGTAGTAATGTCTGGACACGAGTAGGTTCAGTCAGTGTCTCGGTCTGTCTAGTAGTTTTATGGGTTGTCTTTTAGTCCACATAGGACCTGTCTGGGCCTGTGCAGTAGCTGAATGGTAGGAGTTGGAACTGTTGGGCAAGATTAGGACCTGTCTGGACCAGCAGAGTAGCAGGAGAGTAAGCGATTCTACAGGTACATAAAAAGAAAAAGAGTGGCTTAGATAAATGTAGGTCCCTTAGAGGATCAGCCTCGGGAATTAATAATGGGAAATAGGGTAATGGCAGAGATTTTGAACAAATATATTGTATCGTTCTTCACGGTGGAATAATCTAAAGACATCCGAATAATGGATAATCAAGGGGCTATAGGAAGGGAGGGTATTCAAGTTATCACGTTCACTGAAGAAACTTTTTCAGTAAAATAATGGAACTAATGATGGGCAAGTCTCCTATACCTGATGGATTGCATCCTATGGTCTTAAAAGTTAAGTGTCTGCAGTGATCGTGAATGCATTGGTTGTAATCTACCAAAAGGTCCTTAAATCTGGTGAGGTCCCAGCGCATTAGAAAACCGCAAAGGAGGCATAGAGAAAGCAAGAAACTGTAGACCAGTTAGCCTTACATCTATCGTTGGTAAAATGGTGCACTCCGTGATCTATATTCATGAATTCGATGACGGGACCGATTGTAATGTAGTCAAGTTTGCTGATGATATAAAGATGGGTGGAAAAGCAAATTCTGAAGACTACACGGAAGTCCTGCAAACTGATGTAGATTTATTACTTTATCACTCAAAAATAAGAACCTATATAGGTTGTTCTAGTTGCGTTTAGTTGCTCGTTAGTTCTGTGTAGGAGGTCCTCTGTCAGCAGAGGTCATTCATGCGTCAGCGTGGATGGTCCTGGTTCTGTGTGGATGGTCCCTGGGTCAGTAAACGTGGTCCCGGCTCTGTTTGTGTGGTCCTGGGTCTGTGCGCATGGACCTAGGTCGGTGCGGGTGTCCCTGGGTCAGTGTGGCTGGTCCCTGCGTCTGTGTGGATGGTCCTGGACCTGTGTGCATGGACCAAGGTCGGTGCGGGTGTCCCTGGGTCAGTGTAGGTGGTCCCTGGTTCTATGTGTGTGGTCACTCGGTCTGTGTGGGTGGTCCTGGGCTGTGTAGGTGGTCCTGTGTCAGTATATGTGGTCCCTCGGTCTGTGTGGGTGGACGTGTGTCAGTATAGGTGCTCTTGTATCAGCTTAAGTGTTCCGTGGCTCTGTGTCGGTGGTCCTTGTTCTTTTTGGTTAGTCTTGGGTCAGTATAGGGGCTCCCTGGGTCTGTGTGGTTGGTTCCTGTGTCAGCATTGATGTCCCCTGGGTCTGAGTGAGTGGTCCTTGTTCAGTATAAGTTTACCCTGGATCTGTGTGGCTTGGCCTTGTTCTGTGTGTGAAGTCCTGGGTCAGTTTCGGGGCTACCTGGATCTGCGTTGGTGGTCCCTGGGTCAGTAAAGATGTTCCTGTGTATGTCTGGTTGATCCCTGGATCTGACTGTGTTGTCCTGGTTCAGTATAGGGTCTCCCTGAGTCTGTGCGGGTGGTCATGCGTCAGTATAGGGTCTCCCTGGGTCTGACTGTGTTGTCCTGGTTCAGTATAGGGGCTCCCTGTGTCTGTGCGGTTGGTCCTGGGTCAGTATAGGGGAGCCCTGAGTCTGTACGGGTGTTCCTGTGTCAGTATAGGGGCTCCCTGAGTCTGTGCGGGTGGTCCTGAGTCAGTATAAGGGTTCCCTGAGTCTGTGCTGGTGGTCCAGGGTCAGTACAGGCGCTCCCCGGGTCTATGTGGGTGATACTGTGTGAGTATAGGTGTTGCCGGTGTCTGTAAGTTTGGTCTCGAGTTTGTGTGGGTGTTCCCGAGTTCTGGGTGCTCCCTGGGTCGGACTGGGTTGTCCTGGTTCTGTATAGATGTTCACTGGACCAGTATAGGTGGTCCTTGGGCCTGTCTAGCATGTCCTCAGTCAGTATAGGAGCACCCGCGATCAGTATAGGTTAACACTTTTTTTTAATTTCAAAATATACTTTATTCATATAAAAATTTGTATAGTACATTCAAAAGCAGTTCAGTACATTTAGCTGCGGTCAGCAATACATTACTTTACATTTGGGTGCTGACGGCAGTTCCGTTCGATACATTTCCTTGCTTTTCATTTCAAGTATAGGTTAATATTGCGTCAGTATTGGTGCTCGCTGTGTCTGTGTTGGTCGTCCAGGGTCTGTGTGGATGGTCCATGGGTCTTTGCCAATGGTCCATGGGTTTGTGTTGGTGGCCTACACAATGGTCCACAGTATTAACCTATGGCTCTGTGTCAGTAGTTCATGGGTCTGTGTGGGTGGTCCTGGGTCTGTGTGGGTGGTCCCTGTGTCTGTGTGGGTGGTCCTGAGTCTGTATGGGTGGTCCTGGGTCTGTGTGGGTGGTCCTGAGTCTGGATGGGTGGTCCTGGGTCTGTGTGGGTGGTCCTGGATCTGTATGGGTGGTGTATGGGTCTGTGTGGGTGGTCCTGAGTCTGTATGGGTGGTCCTGGGTCTGTGTGGGTGGTCCTGGGTCTGTGTGGGTGGTCCCTGTGTCTGTGCGGGTGGTCCTGGGTCTGTGTGGGTGGTCCTGAGTCTGTATGGGTGGTCCTGGGTCTGTGTGGGTTGTCCCCGTATCTGTATGGGTGGTCCTGGGTCTGTGTGGGTGGTCCTGGGTCTGTGTGGGTGGTCCCTGTGTCTGTATGGGTGGTCCTGGGTCTGTGTGGGTGGTCCTGGGTCTGTATGGGTGGTGTATGGGTCTGTGTGGGTTGTCCTGGGTCTGTGTGGGTGGTCCTGAGTCTGTGTGGGTGGTCCTGGGTCTGTATGGGTGGTGTATGGGTCTGTGTGGGTGGTCCTGGGACTGTGTGGGTGGTCCTGGGTCTGTGTGGGTGGTCCTGAGTCTGGATGGGTGGTCCTTGGTCTGTGTGGGTGGTCCTGGGTCTGTGTGGGTGGTCCTGGGTCTGTGTGGGTGGTCCTGAGTCTGTATGGGTGGTCCTGGGTCTGTGTGGGTGGTCCTGGGTCTGTGTGGGTGGCCCTGAGTCTGTATGGGTGGTCCTGGGTCTGTGTGGGTGGTCCTGAGTCTGTATGGGTGGTCCTGAGTCTGTGTGGGTGGTCCATGGTCTGTGTCGGTGGTCCTGAGTCTGTATGGGTGGTCCTGGGTCTGTGTGGGTGCTCCCTGGGTCAGTATAGGTGCTTCCTGGGTTTGTGTGGGTGGTCACGTGTGTGAGTTTCAGCTCCCTCGTTCAAGAGTGCTGTTGTCTGTCTCTGTCTCGGACCAGCTAGATCTGTGTAGGAGCTGCTGGTGTATGTGTTGGAGCTGTCTGCGTCTCCAAAATGAGCTGTCTGCCTATTTGTAGGTGCAGCCTAGGTCTGTGTAGAAGTTGTGCCCTTTTGTGTGGGAGTTCCCTCTAACAGTGTAGGGATTGTCTGGGTTTGTGCAGGTGAAGTCTGGATCTCTTGCTATCTTCCCGTCCGTCTCAGCGTTTTTTACCTGCCTGTCATGCAAATCTTTCTCCCAAGTCCATCTGCCTCGCTATCATCCCATTCTGTCTACTCCGTATGTCTCTCTCTCTGTCTCCCCTGTCTCCCTCCTGTATCTCTGTCCCGGTTGTCTCCCCCCCTCTCTGTCTCCCCTCTCTCCCTCCCGTATCTCTGCCCCCATCTCTCTCTCTCTCTCTCTCTCTCTCTCTCTCTCTCTCTCTCTCTCTCTCTCTCTCTCTCTCTCTCTCTCTCTCTCTCTCTCTCTCTCTCTCTCTCTCTCACTGTCTCCCCTGTCTCCCTCCCGCATCTCTATCCCCGATCTGTCTCTCTCCCTCTCACTCTCTCCCCTCTCTCCCTCCTGTATCTCTATCCCAGCCTGTCTCTCTCCCTTCCTCTGTCTGCCCCATCTCCCTCCAGTTTCTGTCCCTGTCTCTGTCTCTCACTCTGTGTCTCCCCTGACTCCATCCCTTATCCTTATCTCTCTCTGTCTCTCTCTCTCGCTCTCTGTCTCACCTCTCTCCCTCCTGTATCACTTTTCCCGTCTGTCTCTCTCTCTCCCTCTCGCTCTCTCTCTCTCCCTCTTACTCTCTCTCCCTCTCTCTCTCTGTCTTCCCCGTTTCACTCCTGTATCTCTGTCCCCGTCTCCCTCACCCTCTCTCTCCCCTCTCTCCCTCCCGTATCTCTGTCCCCATCTCTCTCTCTCTCTCTGTCTCCCCTCTCTCCCTCCCGTATCTCTGTCCCCGTCTCTCTCGCTCTCTCTCTCTCTCACTGTCTCCGCTCTCTCCCTCCTGTATCTGTGACCCCGTCTCGCTCTCTCTCTCTCACTGTCTCCCCTCTCTCCCTCCTGTATCTCTGTCCCCGTCTTTCTCCCTCTCTCCCTCTATCTCCCCTCTCTCCCTCCCGTAATCTGTCCCCGTCTGTCTCTCTGTCTCTCTCTCACTCTCTCTCTCTGTCTCTTTCTCTCTCTCATTTTCTCCCCTCTCTCCCTCCCGTATTCCTGTCCCCGTCACTCTCTCTCTCTCTCTCTGTCTCCCATCTCTCCCTCCCGTAACTCTGTCCCCGTCTGTCTCTCTGTCTCTCTCTCTCTCTCTCTCCAACTCTCTCTCACTGTCTCCCCTCTCTCCCTCCCGTATCTCTGTCCCCGTCTGTCTCTCTCTCTCTCTCTCTCTCTCTCTCTCTCTCTCTCTCTCTCTCTCTCTCTCTCTCTCTCTCTCTCTCTCTCTCTCCATCTCTCTGTCTCCCCTCTCTCCCTTCCGTATCTCTGTCCCCGTCTCTCTCTCTCTCTCTCCCTCTCTCTGTCTCCCCTCTCTCCCTTCCGTATCTCTGTCCCCGTCTCTCTCTCTCTCTCTCCCTCTCTCTGTCTCCCCTCTCTCCCTTACGTATCTGTGTCCCCGTCTCTCTCTCTCTCTCTCTCACTGTCTCCCCTCTCTCCCTCCCGTATCTCTGGCACCGTCTCTCTCTCTCCCTCTCTCTCACTGTCTCCCCTCTCTCGCTCCCCTACCTCTGTTCCGTCTCTCTCTCTCTCTCCCTCTCTCTGTCTCCCCTCTCTCCCTTCCGTATCACTGTCCCTGTCTCTCTCCCTCGCTCTCTCTGTCTCTCTCTCTCTCACTGTCTCCCCTCTCTCCTTTCTCCTTTCCGTATCTCTGTCCCCGTCTCTCTCTCTCTCTCTCTCTCACTGTCTCCCCTCTCTCCCTCCCGTATCTCTGTCCCCATCTTTCTCTCTCTCTCTTTCTCTCTGTCTCCCTCCCGGATCTCTCTCCCCATCTGTCCCTCTCTCTCTCTCTCTCTCTGTCTCTCTGTCTCCCTCCGGGATCTCTCTCCCCGTCTCCCTCTATCTCTCTCTCTGTGACATATCTCTGTCTCTCACTTCCCTTCTATCTGTCTCGACCCCGTCTAATCTCTTTCTGCCACGTACCGTCTCACTCTCTCTCTGTCTGCCTTCCATGTGTCTCGCCTGTCTGCCGCCTCTCTCTCTTTGTCCCCACCATCTGTCTCGCCTCAGTCTGACTCTGTCCGTCCCTCTCCCCGTTGGTGTTTCTGAAACCTCCCTCTCTCCCACGTTCTAACGTATGCACATAAAAACATAAGAAATAGGAGCAGGACTAGGCCAAATGTCGAAGTGGCCTACTCCTGGACCTATTTCTCATGTTTATATTTAGACCCTCGAGCCAGCTCCGCCATTCAATAAGATCATGGACGTAGCTCCACTTCCCTGCCGGCTCCGCTTAACCCTTGACTCTATCTCTCTCTCTTTGTCCCCATGTCTGCCTCACCATCAGGCCACTCGGTTTGTTTATGCTGCATCAGTCACCCTGTATTTAACTCTCTGTCCGTCTGTCTAACTGTCTCTCTCTCTGTTTCCACTGTCTCTCTTTCGTCAGGTCACTTTCTCTCTCTGTCGTCTCCCATCCGCCCCGCTCCCCCCTTTCATCTGTTTCTCTTCCGTCTGTTTCCCGAGTCTGTGTCTTTCTTTCTCTGTCTCTCCAGCATATGGATCACTACATTTATATCTCTAACTAGCTCTCAACAAAACCCCGTCTAGCTTTCTATCTGTTTCAAAAAACTTTAGGCAGTGCTCAAAATGTCGTCTCACCAACTGCCCTGTGCAGTTGCAGAAGGACCTCCCTACATTTATACTTCATTCCCCTTGCAATAAAGGCAAATATTTCATTTGCCTTGCTAATTACTTGCTGTACCTGCATACTCACTATATGTGTTTCATGTACAATACCCAGATTCCCCTTCACCGCAAAATGTTGTACTCTCGCCCTATTCAAATGATAGTTAGATTTTTTTATTTTCCCTACCAAAGTGGATAACTTCACATTTTCCCACATTATATTCCATCCGCCCAATTATTGCCTACTCAATTAGTCTATTGATATACCTTTGCAGATTATTTACATCCTCCTCACAACTTGTTTTCCCACATATCTTTGCATTGTCAACAAATTTGGTTAAATTCCACTCGTTCCTTTCATCCAAGTCATTAATATAGAATGTAAATAGTAGGCCCCAGCAATGATCCCGGGGACACCCCGCTAGTTACAGTTTGCCAACTTGAAAATGACCCATTTATCCCGAATCTGTTTTCTGTTCGTTAGCAATTCCTTTTCCATGTTAATATATTACCCCCGAACCCATTACCTTTATCTTGTGCAGTAACCTTTTATAATGTGGCAACTTATCGAATGTCCTTTGCAAAGTCATCTCCATGACATCTACTGGTTCCACTTTATCCACCCTGCTCGGTTCATCCTCAAAGATCTGCAAAAAATTTGTCACACGTGATTTCTCGTTCTAAAACCATGCTGATTTGCTCGACTCTATGATCATTTTCTTATTGTCCTGCTACAACTTCCTTAATACCGGAATCTAGCACTATCCCAACGGCCGAAGTTATGTTAACTGGTCTATAGTTTCCTGTTTACTATCTCACTCCTTCCTTAAATAGGGTAGTTACTTTTGCGGTTTTCGAATCAGTTGGGATCTCTCCAGAATCCAGGGAATTTTAGTAAATTACAACCAAATCATCCACTATCTCTGTATCCAATTCATTTCACACTCACGGATGCAGGCCATCAAATGCAGAGGTGTTTTGTTCCTTTTGTCCCATTAGTTTGCCTAGTACTTTGTGTCTAGTGATAGTGATTGTTGTAAGGCCCACACACCCCATTAGCCCCTTGATTATTAATTATTGGGATTCCTTCTACTATGAAGACTGATGTAAAATGTTTGGTCAGATAATCTGCCAATTACCTGTTTCCCATTATTATTTCCACATCCTCATAGTCTCAGGGATAAAGGTTTACATTAGCTACTCTGATCATTTTGATATACCGGTAGGGATTCTTACTGGCTATTTTTATATTTATTCCCAGTTTAACCTCATAATTTTTCTTCTCTCTCGTTGTTAATTTTAATCGTCCTTTCCTGATTTCTAAAGATTTCCCAATCCTTTGGCCTTCCACTGTACTTCACAACATCGTATGCCTTTGTTTTAAATGTGGTACCATCCTTTACTTCCTCAGCTGGCCAGGGATAGTTCGTCCTTCTCGTGGAGACTTTCCTTCTCACACCAAAGCTGGGAAAGGAATTCACAAATCTATGAGAATAAAGAATTGTTAATAATATACTTGTTAATTCATTTCAAGAAAACATTTACGTCAAATAAATTACACTGAAACATATGTTAAACCGATTGATAATGTCTCATAAAGAATAAGGTTTTGTCCTGTTAGTGAAACACACCTGGCCATCTTAAGGTGAAACATACATTTGGCAATCTGCAGGTGGCACATGGCCATCTGAACGTGATACAAACATTGACATCTATAGGTCTCACACACATAGACATCTGTAGGTGACACACACATGGATATCTATTGGTGAAGCACAAATAGCCTCCCCGGTTTGAAAAGCCACTTTAGGACATTCTGAGCCAGAGAATGGCACTAAATCAATCCACTTTATTACAATTATTTCAGCATTACAAATTGACTCTCCCAAACCACGATAATTCCTGAAGAAATGGATCCAAATTCAAGTCATCATTAATGTTCCATTCAAAATGATCAGTAATGAATGAAGAACACAGTTTGCAAAACTACTTGTGCTGCACAAATATCTTGGGTAAAAATAAATAATATTTCCAGGTTACACTGAGAAAAATGCAGTGCCGGGGCCAGACGCTCATTATCCGCAATGTGACCCATGGAACACAGAGGGAGATCAGAGGCTTAACATTGTTATCCGCATGTGGAATATAGTCTATGTAAATTGTAAAACACAACTGAAGGTTTTCGGTTAGGTTGGGTGCAATTTACTATCACGGATGCCTTTTAGATGGAACAACAGCAAATTCCTCTGAAGGATTTGGAATTCGAAGCAAGAACAGGAATGTCCATGAAAGTTCACAGAAGGACAGTGTGTGTCTGACAGCTGTACACAGGGTGCAGGTATCAGTGCAGGAATTTCCCTGACCATTATCAGGAGGTGTGTGTGAGAATGACAGCAGTACACTGGATGCAGGAATCAGTGCAGGAAGTTCCCTGACCATTATCAGGAGGAGAGTGTGTGATTGCCAGCTGTACACTAGGTGCAATTATCAGTGCAGGAATTTCCCTGACCATTATCAGGAGGTGTGCGTGTGACTGACAGCTGGTTTCTGGGTGCAGGTATCTGTGCAGGAAGTTCCCTGACCATTATCAGGAGGAGAGTGTGTGACCGATAGCTGCAGATTGGGTGCAGTAATCAGTGCAGGAAAATCCCTGACAGTTCAGGATGGAGAATGAACTTTCTACACTTATTTATGCCAACAGTCTATAGCTGTCAATCAGATACTCTGCCCCAGGCACTGTCAGAGAGAACATAAGAAGAAAAGAAATGGGTCATTTGGCCACTGGAGCCTGCTCCGACATTCAGTATGTTCATGGCTGATCTGATGGTGTGCTCAGTTCCACTTCCCTGCCCGCTACCCAGAACCATTTATTGTATTATCATTCAAAAATTTGTCTATCTCCGCTTTAAATATATTTAATGACCGCTGCTTCACCGCTTTCGGGGGCAGAGAATTCCACAGATTTACCACTCTCTGAGAGAAGAACTTCCTCCTTATCTCTGTTCTAAATGGGCGACAATTATTCTGAAACTATGCCCCCTTTTTCTAGCTTCCACTAAGAAACGAGGCATCCTCTCAGCACCGAACTCGTCGAGCCCCTATAGTATCTTATACATTTCAATCAAATCACCTATCATTCTTCTAAACTCCAATGTGTATCGGCCCAACCTGATCAACCTTTCTTCAGAAGTCAACCCCCTAATCTCAGGAAGCGACATAGTGAACCTTCTCTGAACTGCCTCCAATCCAAGTATATCCTTCATTAAATAAGGAGACCAAAACTGTACGCAGGACTCTCGATCAGGAGCATCATGCACTTCTCTCTCTCCACACGGTAGGCAGCAGGCACTCGCACACGCTCCTCATCAGAACAGTAAGCACATTCCTGCTGTTTCACCAAAGTATTGTCAGGAGGATGCTGTTGTTATATCTGGTTGATAAAATATGATTGTCCGTCCCACCCGCTAGATTGAGAGCTGAAGACTTTATGTACAAGCTCGTGCAGTAAATTCCTTGACAGTTCTCCAAAGGAGATTATGTGATTGACAGCAGCAGACACTATGCACAAGTAAGTGAAGAGATGTTGAGAATGCGAGGTGGACTTGGGCTGTAGCTGATAATATGAGATGGTTTATGGAGGAGCTGAGGACCACAGATTGGGGAGGGGAAGGAGATGAGGATATCATGCTGGGGAGGAGCTGAGGATATTATGTGGGGTGGGTTGGAGCTGAGGATATTGGGTTTCTTGAGGAGAAACTGGGGATATATGGTGGGGTGATGTGGAGCAGGGGTTGTGTTTAGTTGGTCCGTTTCTGGCTATTCATTCAAGTTGTGCACAATTGGTGAATGCTTTGGCTGCTCTGTCTCTATGTGGTCAATTGGTCGGATTCTGTCTTCTCCATCAAGATGTGGTCAGTTTGTCAGTTTTCAGATTTTCGGTGGTTATAGTCAATTTGACCTTTTGTTGGTGTTGGTCAGTTTCATGATGGTCAGTCAGGTTTTGGTCAGTATTTTATTCTCTGGGTCTTCTGTCAGGTAGTTGTGAATTGGTCAGTGTCTGGGGGTCGGTCATTCAATGCTCAGTGAGTCAGTGTCTGAAGCTCCTTCCATTTCAGCTCAGTTGTTAAGTTTCTGGATGTCACGTCATATTGTGGCAAACTTATCACTTTCGTTTGCACGGTCAGGGTGTTTTTAGTTTACCAGTTTCTGGTCATCTGTCAGTTTCTGAGTGCATGGTCACACAGCGGTCAGTTAATCAATTTCTGTAAGTTCCCTTCGGTTGTAGGTCAGTTTCAAGGCGATCGATCAGGTCATGGGCAGATTCTCAGTTTCTGGATGCTCGGTCAGGCTGTGGTCAGTTGGTTAGTTATTGGTTCCGAGGGCAGACTGTGGTCAGTTGGTCAGTTTCTGTTGTCTCGGTCATGCTGTGGTCAGTTGGTCAGTTTCTAGTTGATCGATCAGACTGTGGTCGGTTGGTCAGTTTCTAGTTCCGAGGTCGGACTGTGGTCAGTTGCTCAGTTTCTGGTTCCTAGGTCAGACTGTGGTCGGTTGGTCAGTTTCTGTTTTCTAGGTCACACTGTGGTCAGTTGCTCAGTTTCTGGTTTCTATGCCAGACGGTGGTCAGTTGGTCAGTTTTTGGTTTCTAGTCAGACTGTGGTCAGTTGGTCAGTTTCTGGTTTCGAGGTCAGACTGTGGTCAGTTGGTCAGTTTCTGGTTTCTATGTCAGACTGTGGTCAGTTGGTCAGTTTCTGGTTTCTTGGTCAGAATGTGGCCAGTTGGTCAGTTTCTAGTTGATCGATCAGACTGTGGTCGGTTGGTCAGTTTCTCGTTCCTAGGTCGGACTGTGGTCAGTTGCTCAGTTTCTGGTTCCTAGGTCAGACTGTGGTCAATTGGTCAGTTTCTGGTTTCTAGGTCAGACTGTGGGTCAGTTGGTCAGTTTCTGGTTTCTAGTCAGACTGTGGTCAGTTGGTCAGTTTCTGGTTTCTAGGTCAGACCGTGGTCAGTTGGTCAGTTTCTGGTTTCTAGATCAGACTGTGGTCAGTTGGTCAGTTTCTGGTTTCTTGGTCAGAATGTGGCCAGTTGGTCAGTTTCGGGTTTCTAGGTCAGACTGTGGTCAGTTGGTCAGTTTCTGGATTCTAGGTCAGACTGTCGTCAGTTGGTCAGTTTCTGGTTTCCAGGTCAGATTGTGGTCAGTTGCTCAGTTTAGGGTTTCTAGGTCAGAATGTGGTCAGTTTGTCAGTTTCGGTTTTCTCGGTCAGGCTGCGGTCAGTTGGTCAGTTTCTGGTTTCTAGGTCAGACTGTGGACAGTTGGTCAGTTACTGGTTGCTAGGTCAGAATGTGGCCAGTTTGTCAGTTTCTGGTTTCTAGGTCAGACTGTGGTCAGTGGGTCAGTTTCTGATATCTAGGTCAGACTGTGGTCAGTTTGTCAGTGTCAGGTTGTCTAGGTCAGATTGTGGTCAGTGAGTCAGTTTCGCGTTTCTAGGTCAGACTGTGGTCAGTTGGTAAGTTTCGGGTTTCTAGGTCAGACTGTGGTCATTTGGTCAGTTTCTGGTTTCTAGGTCAGACTGGTCAGTTGGTCAGTTTCTGGTTTCCAGGTCAGATTGTGGTCAGTTGGTCAGTTTCGGGTTTCTATGTCAGAACGTTGTCGGTTGGTCAGTTCGGTTTTCGTGTTCAGACTGTGGTCAGTTGGTCCGTTTCTGGTTTCGAGGTCAGATTATTGTCAGTTGGTCAGTTTCGGGTTTCGAGGTCAGAATGTGGTCAATTGTTCAGGTTCTGGTTTCTAGGTCAGACTGTGGTCAGTTTGTCAGTTTTTGGTTTCTAGGTCAAGCTGTGGTCAGTTGGTCAGTTTCTGGTTTCTATGTCAGACTGTGGACAGTTGGTCAGTTATTGGTTGCTAGGTCAGAATGTGGCCAGTTGGTCATTTTCTGGTGGCGAGGTCAGAATGTGCTCAGTTGATCAGTTTATGTTTGTCTCGGTCAGACTGTGGTCAGTGGGTCATTTTTTGATTTCGATGTCAGACTGTTTTCAGTTGGTCATTTTAGGTCGTCTAAGTCAGACTGTGGTCAGTTTGTCAGTTTCTGGTTTCTATGTCAGACTGTGGTCAGCTGGTCAGTTTCATGTTGTCCAGGTCAGATTGTGTTCAGTTGGTCAATTTCCAGTTTCTAAGTCAGACTGTGTTCAGTTGTTCAGTTTCGGGTTTCTAGGTCAGACTGTGGTCAGTTGGTCAGTTTCTGGTTTCTATATCAGACTGTGGTCAGTTGGTCAGTTTCTGGTTTCTAGGTCAGACTGTGGGCAGTAGGTCAGTTTCTGGTTGCCTCGGTAAGACTGTGGTAAGTTGTTCAGTTTCTGGTACCTTGGTCAAACTGTGGTCACTTGGTCAGTTTCTGGTTATCTAGGTCAGTTTCTGTGGTCAGTTTCTTACTTTTATTTCTAGGTCATCCTGTGGTCAGTTGGTCACTTGCTTGTTGTTCGGTCATCCTGTGGTCAGTTGCTCAGTTGCTGTTTTCTAGGTCAGACTGTGGTTGTTTGGTCAGTTTCGGGTTGTCTCTGTCAGACTTTGGTCAGTTGGTCAGTTTCGGATTTCGAGCTCATAGTGTGGTCAGTTGGTCAGTTGCTGGTGCCTAAGTCAGACTGTGGTCAGTTCGTCAGTTTCTGGTTGTCTCAGTCAGACTGTGGTCAGAAGGTCAGTTTCAGGTTTCTAGTTCAGGCTGTGGTCAGTTGGTCTGTTTCAGGTTGTCTCGGTCAGACAGTTCGCAGTTGGTCAGTTTCTGGTTTCTAGATCAGAAATTGGTCAGTTTGTCAGTTTCAGGTTGTCGAGGTCAGATTGTGGTAAGTTGGTCAGTTCAGGTTTCTAGGTCAGACTGTGGTCAGTTGTTCAGCTTCGGGTTTCTAGGTCAGACTGTGGTCAGTTGGTCAGTTTCTTATTTCTATGTCAGACTGTGGTCAGTTGGTCAGTTTCAGGTTGTCTAGAACAGATTGTGGTCAGTTGCTCAGTTTCCGGTTTCTAGGTCAGACTGTGAACAGTTGGTCAGTTTCTGGTTGCTAGGTCAGAATGTGGTCAGTTGGTCAGTTTCTGGTTTCTAGGTCAGACTGTGGGCAGTAGGTCAGTTTCTAGTTGTCTCGGTAAGACTGTGGTAAGCTGTTCAGTTTCTGGTACCTTGGTCAAACTGTGGTCACTTGGTCAGTTTCTGGTTATCTAGGTCAGTTTCTGTGGTCAGTTTCTTACTTTTATTTCTAGGTCATCCTGTGGTCAGTTGGTCACTTGCTTGTTGTTCGGTCAGACTGTGGTCAGTTGCTCAGTTGCTGTTTTCTAGGTCAGACTGTGGTTGTTTGGTCAGTTTCGGGTTGTTTCTGTCAGACTTTGGTCAGTTGGTCAGTTTCGGGTTTCGAGCTCATAGTGTGGTCAGTTGGTCAGTTGCTGGTGCCTAAGTCAGACTGTGGTCAGTTCGTCAGTTTCTGGTTGTCTCAGTCAGACTGTGGTCAGAAGGTCAGTTTCAGGTTTCTAGTTCAGGCTGTGGTCAGTTGGTCTGTTTCAGGTTGTCTTGGTCAGACAGTTCGCAGTTGGTCAGTTTCTGGTTTCTAGGCCAGATTGTGGTCAGTTTGTCAGTTTCAGGTTGTCGAGGTCAGATTGTGGTCAGTTGGTCAGTTCAGGTTTCTAGGTCAGACTGTGGTCAGTTTGTCAGTTTCAGGTTGTCGAGGTCAGATTGTGGTAAGTTGGTCAGTTCAGGTTTCTAGGTCAGACTGTGGTCAGTTGTTCTGCTTCGGGTTTCTAGGTCAGACTGTGGTCAGTTGGTCAGTTTCTGGTTTCTAGGACAGACTGTGGTCAGTTGGTCAGTTTCTGGTTTCCAGGTCAGATTGTGGTCAGTTGCTCAGTTTCGGGTTTCGAGGTCAGAATCTGGTCAGTTGGTCAGTTTTGGGTTTCTAGGTCAGGCTCTGGTCAGTTGGTCAGTTTCTGGTTTCTAGGTCAGACTGCGGACCTTTGGTCAGTTACTTGTTGCTAGGTCTAAATATGGGCAGTTGGTCAGTTTCTGGTTTCTAGGTCAGACTGTGGTCAGTTGTTCAGTTTCTGGTTTTTAGGTCAGACTGTGGTCAGTGGGTCAGCTTCTGGTTTCTAGTTCAGACTGTGGTCAGATTTTCAGTTTCAGGTTGTCTAGGTCAGATTGTGGTCAGTTGGTCAGTTTTGGGTTTCTAGATAAGAGTGTGTTCAGTTGGTCAGTTTCTGGTTTCCAGGTCAGATTTTGGTCAATTGCTCAGTTTCGGGTTTCTAGGTCAGAATATGGTCAGTTTGTCAGTTTCGGTTTTCTCGGTCAGGCTGCGGTCAGTTGGTCAGTTTCTGGTTTCTAGGTCAGACTGTGGACAGTTGGTCAGTTACTGGTTGCTATGTCAGAATGTGGCCAGTTTGTCAGTTTCTGGTTTCTAGGTCAGACTTTGGTCAGTTGTTCAGTTTCTGGTTTCTAGGTCAGACTGTGGTCAGTGGGTCAGTTTCTGATATCTAGGTCAGACTGTGGTCAGTTTGTCAGTGTCAGGTTGTCTAGGTCAGATTGTGGTGAGTGGGTCAGTTCCGGGTTTCTAGGTCAGACTGTGGTCAGTTGGTAAGTTTCGGGTTTCTTGGTCAGACTGTGCTCATTTGGTCAGTTTCTGGTTTCTAGGTCAGACTGGTCAGTTGGTCAGTTTCTGGTTTCCAGGTCAGATTGTGGTCAGTTGGTCAGTTTCGAGTTTCTATGTCAGAACGTTGTCAGTTGGTCAGTTTCGGTTTTCGTGTTCAGACTGTGGTCAGTTGGTCAGTTTCTGGTTTCGAGGTCAGATTATTGTCAGTTGGTCAGTTTCGGGTTTCTAGGTCAGAATGTGGTCAATTGTTCAGGTTCTGGTTTCTAGGTCAGACTGTGGTCAGTGGGTCAGCTTCTGGTTTCTAGTTCAGACTGTGGTCAGATTTTCAGTTTCAGGTTGTCTAGGTCAGATTGTGGTCAGTTGGTCAGTTTTGGGTTTCTAGATAAGAGTGTGTTCAGTTGGTCAGTTTCTGGTTTCCAGGTCAGATTTAGGTCAGTTGCTCAGTTTCGGGTTTCTAGGTCAGAATGTGGTCAGTTTGTCAGTTTCGGTTTTCTCGGTCAGGCTGCGGTCAGTTGGTCAGTTTCTGGTTTCTAGGTCAGACTGTGGACAGTTCGTCAGTTACTGGTTGCTATGTCATAATGTGGCCAGTTTGTCAGTTTCTGGTTGCTAGGTCAGACTGTGGTCGGTTGTTCAGTTTCTGGTTTCTAGGTGAGACTGTGGTCAGTGGGCCAGTTTCTGATATCTAGGTCAGACTGTGGTCAGTTTGTCAGTGTCAGGTTGCCTAGGTCAGATTGTGGTGAGTGGGTCAGTTTCGGGTTTCTAGGACATACTGTGTTCAGTTGGTAAGTTTCGGGTTTCTTGGTCAAACTGTGGTCATTTGGTCAGTTTCTGGTTTCTAGGTCAGACTGGTCACGTGGTCAAGTTTCTGGTTTCCAGGTCAGATTGTGGTCAGTTGGTCAGTTTCGGGTTTCTATGAGAGAACGTTGTCAGTTGGTCAGTTTCGGTTTTCGTGTTCAGACTGTGGTCAGTTCGTCAGTTTCTGGTTTCGAGGTCAGATTATTGTCAGTTGGTCAGTTTCGGGTTTCTAGGTCAGAATGTGGTCAATTGTTCAGGTTCTGGTTTCTAGGTCAGACTGTGGTCAGTTGGTCAGTTTCTGGTTTCTATGTCAGACTGTGAACAGTTGGTCAGTTATTGGTTGCTCGGTCAGAATGTGGCCAGTTGGTCATTTTGTGGTTGCGAGGTTAGACTGTGGTCAGTTGGTCAGTTTCTGAGTTCTATGTCAGACTGTGGTCAGTTGGTCAGTTTCAGGTTGTCTAGATCAGATTGTGGTCAGTTGCTCAGTTTCGGGTTTCTAGGTCAGACTGTGAACAGTTGGTCAGTTTCTGGTTGCTAGGTCAGAATGTGGTGAGTTGGTCAGTTTCTGGATTCTAGGTCAGACTGTGGGCAGTAGGTCAGTTTCTGGTTGTATCGGTAAGACTGTGGTAAGTTGTTCAGTTTCTGGTACCTTGGTCAAACTGTGGTCACTTGGTCAGTTTCTGGTTATCTAGGTCAGTTTCTGTGGTCAGTTTCTTACTTTTATTTCGAGGTCATCCTGTGGTCAGTTGGTCACTTGCTTGTTGTTCGGTCAGACTGTTGTCAGTTGCTCAGTTGCTGTTTTCTAGGTCAGACTGTGGTTGTTTGGTCAGTTTCGGGTTGTCTCTGTCAGACTTTGGTCAGTTGGTCAGTTTCGGGTTTCGAGCTCATAGTGTGGTCAGTTGGTCAGTTTCAGGTTGTCTCTGTCAGAGAGTTCGCAGTTGGTCAGTTTCTGGTTTCTAGGTCAGACTGTGGTCAGTTTGTCAGTTTCAGGTTGTCGAGGTCAGTTTATGGTAAGTTGGTCAGTTCAGGTTTCTAGGTCAGACTGTGGTCAGTTGTTCAGCTTCGGGTTTCTAGGTCAGACTGTGGTCAATTGGTCAGTTTCTGGTTTCTAGGACAGACTGTGGTCAGTTGGTCAGTTTCTGGTTTCCAGGTCGGATTGTGGTCAGTTGCTCAGTTTCGGGTTTCGAGGTCAGAATCTGGTCAGTTGGTCAGTTTCGGGTTTCTAGGTCAGGCTGTGGTCAGTTGGTCAGTTTCTGGTTTCTAGGTCAGACTGTGGACCGTTGGTCAGTTACTGGTTGCTAGGTCTAAATATGGGCAGTTGGTCAGTTTCTGGTTTCTAGGTCAGACTGTGGTCAGTTGTTCAGTTTCTGGTTTATAGGTCACACTGTGGCCAGTGGGTCAGTTTCTGGTTTCTAGTTCAGACTGTGGTCAGATTTTCAGTTTCAGGTTGTCTAGGTCAGATTGTGGTCAGTTGGTCAGTTTCGGGTTTCTAGATAAGAGTGTGTTCAATTGGTCAGTTTCTGGTTTCTAGGTCAGACTGTGGTCAGTTAGTCAGTTTCTGGTTTCCAGGTCAGATTGTGGTCAGTTGGTCAGTTGGTCAGTTTAGGGTTTCGAGGTCAGAACGTGGTCAGTTGGTCAGTTTCGGGTTTCTAGGTCATCCTGTGGTCATTTGGTCAGATTCTGGTTTCAAGGACCGATTATGTTCAGTTGGTCAGTTTCGGCTTTCTAGGTCAGTATGTGGTCAGTTGTTCAGGTTCTGGTTTCTAGGTCAGGCTGTGGCGAGTGGATCATTTTCTGGTTTCGAGGTCAGACTGTATACAGTTGGTCATTGTAGGTTGTCTAATTCAGACTGTGGTCATTTGGTCAATTTCTGGTTTCTCTGTCAGACTGTGGTCAGTTGGTCAGTTTCTGGTTTCTATGTCAGACTGTGGTCAGTTGGTCAGATTCAGGTTGTCTAGGACAGATTGTGGTCAGTTGGTCAGTTTCGGGTTCTAGATAAGACTGTGGTCAGTTGTTCAGTTTCGGGTTTCTAGGTCAGACTGTGGTCAGTTGGTCAGTTTCTGGTTTCAATTCAGTCTGTGGAAAGTTTGTCAGTTTCTGAGTTCCAGGTCAGATTGTGGTCAGTTGCTCAGTTTCGGTTTCTCGGTCAGACTGTGGACAGTTGGTCTGTTTCTGGTTTCTAGGTCAGACTGTGCTCAGTTGGTCAGATTCTGGTTGCGAGGTCAGACTGTGGACAGTTGGTCTGTTTCTGGTTTCTAGGTCAGACTGTGCTCAGTTGGTCAGATTCTGGTTGCGAGGTCAGACTCTAGTCAGTTGTTCAGTTTCTGGTTTCTAGGTCAGACTGTGCTCAGTTGGTCAATTTATGGTTATCTCGGTCAGATTGTGGTCAGTATTTCAGTTTCTGGTTTCTAGGTCAGACTGTGGTCAGTTGGTCATTTTTGGGTTGTCTAAGTCAGATTGTGGTAAGTTGGTCAGTTTCTGGTTTCCAGTTCAGTTTTTGGTCAGTTGGTCAGTTTCTGGTTCCTAGGTCAAACTGTGGTCAGTTTCGGGTTTCTAGATCAGACTGTGGTTAGTTGGTCAGTTTCTGGTTTCAAGGTCAGACTGTGGTTAGTTGGTCAGTTTCTGGTTGTCTCGGTAAGACTGTGGTAAGTTGTTCAGTTTCTGGTATCGAGGTCAAACTGTGGTCAGTTGGTCAGTTTCTGGTTATCTGGGTCAGTTTCTGTGGTCAGTTTCTTACTTTGGTTTGCTAGTTCATCCTGTGGTCAGTTGGTCACTTGCTTGTTGCTCGGTCAGACTGTGGTCAGTTGCTCAGTTGCTGTTTTCTAGGTCATACTGTGGTTAGTTGGTCAGTTTCTGGTTTCTAGGTCAGACGTGGTCATTTGGTCAGTTTCGGGTTGTCTCTGTCAGACTTTGGTCAGTTGGTCAGTTTCGGGTTTCGAGCTCATACTGTGGTCAGTTGGTCAGTTTCTGGTTTCTAGTTCAGTTTTTGGTCAGTTGGTCAGTTTCTGGTTCCTAGGTCAAACTGTGGTCAGTTTCGGGTTTCTAGATCAGACTGTGGTTAGTTGGTCAGTTTCTGGTTTCAAGGTCAGACTGTGGTTAGTTGGTCAGTTTCTGGTTGTCTCGGTAAGACTGTGGTAAGTTGTTCAGTTTCTGGTATCGAGGTCAAACTGTGGTCAGTTGGTCAGTTTCTGGTTATCTGGGTCAGTTTCTGTGGTCAGTTTCTTACTTTGGTTTGCTAGGTCATCCTGTGGTCAGTTGGTCACTTGCTTGTTGCTCGGTCAGACTGTGGTCAGTTGCTCAGTTGCTGTTTTCTAGGTCATACTGTGGTTAGTTGGTCAGTTTCTGGTTTCTAGGTCAGACTGTGGTCATTTGGTCAGTTTCGGGTTGTCTCTGTCAGAATTTGGTCAGTTGGTCAGTTTCGGGTTTCGAGCTCATACTGTGGTCAGTTGGTCAGTTGCTGGTGTCTAAGTCAGACTGTGGTCAGTTCGTCAGTTTCTGGTTGACTCATTCAGACTGTGGTCAGTTGGTCTGTTTCAGGTTTCTAGTTCAGACCCTGCTCAGTTGGTCAGTTTCAGGTTGTCTTGGTCAGACTGTGCGCAGTTGGTGAGTTTCTGGATTCTCGGGCAGACTTTGGCCAGTTGCTCAGTTTTTGGTTGGCTCGGTCAGACAGTGGTCAGTTGGACAATTCCAGGTGGTTTAGGTCAGACTGTGGTCAGTTGGTCAGTTGCTGGTTCCTAGGTCATACTGTGCTCAGTTGTTCAGTTTCAGGTTGTCTCGGTCAGACTGTGGTCAATTGGTTAGTTTCAGGTTTCGAGGTCAGACTGTGGTCAGTTGGATATCTTCAAGTTGTCTAGGTCAGACTGTGGTCAGTTGGTCAGTTTATGGTTATCTCGGTCAGATTATGGTCAGTTGGTCAGTTTCGGCTTTTTAGGTCAGAATGTGGTCAGTTGTTCAGGTTCTGGTTTCTCGGTCAGGCTGTGGTCAGTTGGTCAGCTTCTGGTTTCTAGGTCAGACTGTGGATAGTTGGTCAGTAATTGGTTGCTAAGTCAGAATGTGGCCAGTTGGTCAGTTTATGGTTGTCTCGGTCAGACTTTGGCCAGTGGATAATTTTCTGGTTTCGAGGTCAGACTGTATACAGTTGGTCATTGTAGGTTGTCTAAGTCATACTGTGGTCAGTTGGTCAATTTCTGGTTTCACTGTCAGACTGTGGTCAGTTGGTCAGTTTCTGGTTTCTATGTCAGACTGTGGTCAGTTGGTCAGATTCAGGTTGTCCAGGTCAGATTGTGGTCAGTTGGTCAGTTTCGGGTTCTAGGTAAGACTGTGGTCAGTTGTTCAGTTTCGGGTTTCTAGGTCAGACTGTGGTCAGTTGGTCAGTTTCTGGTTTCTAGTTCAGACTGTGCTCAGTTGGTCAGATTCTGGTTGCGAGGTCAGACTGTGGACAGTTGGTCTGTTTCTGGTGTCTAGGTCAGATTGTGCTCAGTTGGTCAGATTCTGGTTGCGAGGTCAGACTGTGGTCAGTTGTTCAGTTTCTGGTTTCTAGGTCAGACTGTGCTCAGTTGGTCAGTTTATGGTTATCTCGGTCAGATTGTGGTCAGATGTTCAGTTTCTGGTTTCTAGGTCAGACTGTTGTCAGTTGGTCATTTTAGGGTTGTCTAAGTCAGATTGTGGTAAGTTGTTCAGTTTCTGGTTTCCAGATCAGTTTTTGGTCAGTTGGTCAGTTTCTGGTTCCTAGGTCAAACTGTGGTCAGTTTCGGGTTTCTAGATCAGACTGTGGTTAGTTGGTCAGTTTCTGGTTTCAAGGTCAGACTGTGGGAAGTTGGTCAGTTTCTGGTTGTCTCGGTAAGACTGTGGTAAGTTGTTCAGTTTCTGGTATCGAGGTCAAACTGTGGTCAGTTGGTCAGTTTCTGGTTATCTGGGTCAGTTTCTGTGGTCAGTTTCTTACTTTTGTTTGCTAGGTCATCCTGTGGTCAGTTGGTCACTTGCTTGTTGCTCGGTCAGACTGTGGTCAGTTGCTCAGTTGCTGTTTCTAGGTCATACTTTGGTTAGTTGATCAGTTTCTGGTTTCTAGGTCAGACTGTGGTCATTTGGTCAGTTTCGGGTTGTCTCTGTCAGACTTTGGTCAGTTGGTCAGATTCCGGTTTCGAGCTCATACTGTGGTCAGTTGGTCAGTTGCTGGTGTCTAAGTCAGACTGTGGTCAGTTGGTCAGTTTCTGGTTGTCTCATTCAGACTGTGGGCAGTTGGTCAGTTTCTGCTTTCTCGGTCAGACAATGGTCAGTTGGTCAGTTTCTGATTGTCTCGGCCAGACTGTGCACAGTTGCACAGTTTCTGCTTGCTAGGTCATCCTGTGATCAATAGGTCAGTTGCTGGTTTCTTGATCAGAGTGAGGTCAGTTGGTCAGTTTTTGGTTCCTAGCTCAGACTGTGGCAGTTGGTCCGTTCTGGTTTCTCGCTCAGATTGTGCTCAGTTGGTCAGTTTCAAAGTTTTTAGGTCAGACTTTGGTCAGTCGGTCAGTTTCTGGTTCTGAGGTCAGACTCTGGGCAGTTGCACAGTTTATGCTTTCTAGATCGGAATGTGGTCAGTTGGTCAGTTGCTATGATTCCCGTTGTCTCGGTGAGACTGTGCTCAGTTTGTCAGTTTCGGGTTTCTAGATCAGACTGTGGTTGGTTGGGCGGTTTCTGGTTTCCAGGTCAGACTGTGGGCAGTTGGTCAGTTTCTGGTTGTCTCGGTAAGACTGGTAAGTTGTTCAGTTGCTGGTATCTAGGTCAAACTGTAGTCAGTTGGGAAGTTTCTGGTTATCTAGCTCAATTTCTGTGGTCAGTTTCTGACTATTGTTTTCTAGGTCATCCTGTGGTCAGTTGGTCACTTGCTTGTGGCTCGGTCAGACTGTGGTCATGTGGTCAGTTACTGTTTTGTAGGTTAGACTGTGGTCAGTTGGTAAGTTTCTGGTTTCTCGGTCAGACTGTGGTCAGTTGGTCAGTTTCGGGTTGTCTCTGTCAGACTTTGGTCAGTTGGTCAGTTTCGGGTTTCGAGCTCATACTGTGGTCAGTTGGTCAGTTGCTGGTGTCTAAGTCAGACTGTGGTCAGTTGGTCAGTTTCTAATTGTCTAGGTAAGACTGTGTTCAGTTGGTCAGTTCCTGTTTTCTCGGACAGATTGTGGTCAGTTTGTCAGTTTCTGGTTTCTAGTTCAGACTGTGATCATTTGGTCAGTTTGTGGTTTCTGTATCAGACTGTGGTCAGTTGGTCAGTTTCTGGTTTCGAGCTCAGACTGTGGGCAGTTGGTCAATTTCTGGTTTCTCGGTCAAACTGTGGGCAGTTGGTCAGTTTCTGGTTGTCTCGGTGAGACTGTGGTAAGTTGTTCAGTTTCTGGTTTCTAGGTCAGACTGTGGTCAAATGGTCAGTTTCTGGTTTCTGGTCAGACTGTGGTCAGTTGGTCAGTTTCGGGTTGTCTCTGACAGACTTTGGTCAGTTGGTCAGATTCGGGTTTCGAGCTCATACTGTGGTCAGTTGGTCAGTGGCTGATGCCAAATTGAGACTGTGGTCAGTTTTTTCAGTTTCTGGTTGTCTCGGTCAGACCGTGGTCAGTTGGTCAGTTTCAGGTTTCCACTTCAGACTGTGGTCAGTTGGTCAGTTTCAGTTTGTCTCGGTCAGACTGTGCACAGTGGTCAGTTTCTGCTTGCTAGATCATCCTGTGATCAATTGGTCAGTTGCTGGTTTTTTGATCAGACTGTGGTCAGCTCCGTCAGTTTCTGGTTCTGAGGTCAGATTCTGGGCAGTTGCACAGTTTCTGGTTTCTGGGCCAGACTGTGGTGAGTTGTTCAGTTTCTGGTTTCGAGTTCAGATTGTGGGTTGCTCTTCAGTTTCTGGTGTCTAGATCAGTTTCTGTGGTCAGTTTCTTACTTTTGTTTGCTAGGTCATCCTGTGGTCATTTGGTCACTTGCTTGTTGTTTGGTCAGATGTGGTCAGTAGCGCAGTTGCTGTTTTCTAGGTCAGACTGTGGTCAGTTGGTCAATTTCTGGTTTCTAGTTCAGACTGTTGTCAGTTGGTCAGTTTCACATTCTCTCTGTCAGACTTTTGTCAGTTGGTCAGTTTCGTGTTTCGAGCTCATACTGTGGTCAGTTGGTCAGTTGCTGGTGTCTAAGTCAGACTGTGGTCAGTTGGTCAGTTTCAGGTTGTGTCGTTCATACTGCGGGCAGTTGGTTGGTTTTCTGGATTCTAGGGCAGACTTTGGTATGTTGCTCAGTTTTTGGTTGTATCGGTCAGACAGTGGTCAGTTGGTCAGTTTCAGGTTGTCTCGCTCAGACTGTGGTCAATTGGTTAGTTTCAGGTTTCTAGGTCAGACTGTGGTCAGTTGGATAGCTTCAAGTTGTCTCAGTCCGACTGTGGGCAGTTGGTCAGTTTCTGCTTTCTTGGTCAGACAGTGGTCAGTTGTTCAGTTTCTGCTTGATCGGTCATCCTGTGATCAATTGGTCAGTTGCTGGTTTCTTGATCAGACTGTGGTCAGCTCTGTCTGTTTCTGGATTCTAGGTCAGACTGTGGTCAGTTGGTCCGTTATGGGTTCGCGCTAAGATTGTGGTCAGCTGGTCATTTTCAAAGATTTTAGGTCAGACTTTGGTCAGTTGGTCAGTTTCTGGTTCTGAGGTCAGGCTCTGGGCAGTTGCTCAGTTTCTTGTTTCTAGTCAAGACTGTGGTCAGTTGGTCAGTTTCGGGTCGTCTAGGTCAGTTTCTGTGGTCAGTTTCTTACTTCTGTTTGCTAGGTCATCCAGTGGTAAGTTGGTCACTTGCTTGTTGCTCGGTCAGACTGTGGTCAGTTTCTCAGTTGCTGTTTTCAAGGTCAGACTGTGGTCAGCTGGTCAGTTTCTTGTTTCTATGTCAGTCTGTGGTCAGTTTGTCAGTTTCTGGTCAGAATGTGGTCAGTTGGTCAGTTTCTGGTTTCTCGTTCAGACTGTGGTCAGTTGGTCAGTTTCGGAGTTTTTAGGTCAGACTTTGGTCAGTTGGTCAGTTTCTGGTTCTGAGGTCAGACTCTGGGCAGTTGCTCAGTGTCTGGTTTCTCGGCAAGACTGTGTTCAGTTGGTCAGTTTCGCGTTGTCTCGGTCAGACTGTGGTGAGTTGGTCAGTTTCTGGTTTCTAGGTCAGACTGTGGGCAGTTGGTCAGTTTGTGGTTTCTAGGTTAGAACGTGGGCAGGTGGTCAGTTTCTGGTTTCGAGGTCAGACTGTGGTAAATTGTTCAGTTTCTGGTTTCTAGGTCAGACTGTGGTCAGTTGATCAGTTTCTGGTCGCCTGTGTCAGTTTATGTGGTCAGTTTCTTACTTCTCTTTGCTAGGTCATCCTGTGGTCAGTTGGTCACTTGCTTGTTGCTCGGTCAGACTGTGGTCAGTTTTTCAGTTGCTGTTTTCAAGGTCAGACTGTGGTCAGTTTGTCAGTTTCTTCTTTCTAGGTCAGAATATGGTCAGTTGGTCAGTTTCTGGTTTCTCGGTCAGACTGTGGTCAGTTGGACAGTTTCGGGTTCCTAGTCAGACTGTGGTCAGTTGATCAGTTTCTGGTTTCAGGATCTGACTGTGATCAGTTGGTCAGTTTCTGGTTTCTAGGTCAGACTGTGGGCAGTTGGGCAGTTTCTGGTTTCTCGGTCAGACTGTGGGCAGTTGGTCAGTTTCTTGTTGTCTCGGTAAGACTGTGGTAAGTTGTCAGTTTCTGGTTTTTAGGTCAGACTTGGTCAGTTGGTCAGTTTCTCGTTGCTTTTAGGTCAGTTTCTTTGGTCAGTTTCTTACTTTTGTATGCTAGTTCCTCCTGTGGTCAGTTGCTCACTTGCTTGTTGCTCGGTCAGACTGTGGTCAGTTGGTCAGTTTCTGGTTTCTCGGTCAGACTGGGGTCTGTTGGGAAGTTTCGGGTTGTCTCTGTCAGACTTTGGTCAGTTGCTCAGTTTCAGGTAGGTCTCGGTCAGACTGTGGGCAGTTGGTTGGTGTTCTGGATTCGAGGGCAGACTTTGGTCAGTTGCTCAGTTTTTGGTTGTCTCGTTCAGACAGTGGTCAGTTGGTCAGTTTCAGGTTTTTTAGGTCAGACTGTTGTCAGTTGGTCAGTTGCTGGTTCCTAGGTCATACTGTGCTCAGTTGGTCAGTTTCAGGTTGTCTCTGTCAGACTGTGGTCAAGTGGTTAATTTCAGGTTTCTCGGTCTGACTGTGGTCAGTTGGATAGCTTCAAGCTGTCTCAGTCAGTCTGTGGGCAGTTGGTCAGTTTCTGCTTTCTAAGTCAGACAGTGGTCGGTTGGTCAGTTTCTCGTTGTCTCAGTCAGACAGTGCACAGTTGGTCAGTTTCTGCTTGCGCTGGTCATCCTGTGATCAATTGGTCAGTTGGTGGTTTCTTGATCAGACTGTGGTCAGCTCTGTCAGTTTCTGGTTTCTAGGTCAGACTGTGGGCAGTTGGTCAGTTTCTGGTTTCTAGGTCAGACTGTTGTAAATTGTTCAGTTTCTGGTTTCTAGGTCAGAATGTGGTCAGTTGATCAGATTCTGGTCGTCCAGGTCAGTTACTGTGGTCAGTTTCTTACTTCTGTTTGCTAGTTCATCCTATGGTCAGTTGGTCACTTGATTGTTGCTCGGTCAGACTGTGGTCAGTTTCTCAGTTGCTGTTTTCTAGCTCAGACTGTGGTCAGTTGGTCAGTTTCTGGTTTCTATGTCAGAATGAGGTCAGTTGGTCAGTTTCTGGTTTCTCGGCCAGATTGTGGTCAGTTGGTCAGTTTCGGGTTCCTGGACAAACTGTAGTCAGTTGGTCAGTTTCTGGTATCAGGATCAGACTGTGATCAGTTGGTCAGTTTCTGGTTTGCAGGTCAGACTCTGGGCAGTTGCACAGTTACTGGCTTCTAGGCAAGACTGTGGTGAGTTGTTCAGTTTCTGGTTTCTAGTTCAGACTGTGGGTAGTTGGTCAGTTTCTGGTGTCTAGATCAGTTTCTGTGGTCAGTTTCTTACTTTTGTTTGCTAGATCATCCTGTGGTCAGTTGGTCACTTGCTTGTTATTTGGTCAGACTATGGTCAGTTGCGCAGTTGCTGTTTTCTAGGTCAGACTGTGGTCAGTATGTCAGTTTCTGGTTTCTCGGTCAGACTGTGGTCATTTGGTCAGTTTCGCATTCTCTCTGTCAGACTTTGGTCAGTTGGTCAGTTTCGGGTTTCGAGCTCATACTGTGGTCAGTTGGTCAGTTGCTGGTGTCGAAGTCAGACTGTGGTCAGTTTGTCAGTTTCTGGTTGTCTCGGTCTGACTGTGGTCAGTTGGTCAGTTTCAAGTTTCTAGTTCAGACTGTGGTCAGTTGGTCAGTTTCAGGTTGTCTGGGTCAGACTGCGGGCAGTTGGTTGGTTTTCTGGATTCTAGGGCAGACTTTGGTCAGTTGCTCAGTTTATGGTTGTCTCGGTCAGACAGTGATCAGTTGGTCAATTTCAGGTTGTTTAGGTCAGACTGTGGTCAGTTGGTCAGTTGCTGGTTCCTAGGTCATACTGCGCTCAGTTGGTCAGTTTCAGGTTGTCTCGTTCAGACTGTGGTCAATTGGTTAGTTTCAGGTTTCTAGGTCAGACTGTGGTCAGTTGGATAGCTTCAAGTTTTCTCAGTCAGGCTCTGGGCAGTTGCTCAGTGTCTGGTTTCTCGGCAAGACTGTGTTCAGTTGGTCAGTTTCGCGTTGTCTCGGTCAGACTGTGGTGAGTTGGTCAGTTTCTGGTTTCTAGGTCAGACTGTGGGCAGTTGGTCAGTTTGTGTTTTCTCGGTTAGAACGTGGGCAGGTGGTCAGTTTCTGGTTTCGAGGTCAGACTGTGGTAAATTGTTCAGTTTCTGGTTTCTAGGTCAGACTGTGGTCAGTTGATCAGTTTCTGGTCGTCTGTGTCAGTTTCTGTGTTCAGTTTCTTAATTCTCTTTGCTAGGTCATCCTGTGGTCAGTTGGACACTTGCTTGTTGCTCGGTCAGACTGTGGACAGTTTCTCAGTTGCTGTTTTCTAGGTCAGACTGTGGTCAGTTTGTCAGTTTCTGCTTTCTCGGTCAGAATGTGGTCAGTTGGTCAGTTTCTGGTTTCTCGGTCAGACTGTGGTCAGTTGGACAGTTTCGGGTTCATGTCAGACTGTGGTCAGTTGGTCAGTTTCTGGTTTCAGGATCTGACTGTGATCAGTTGGTCAGTTTGTGGTTTCTAGGTCCGACTGTGGGCAGTTGGGCAGTTTCTGGTTTCTCGGTCAGACTGTGGGCAGTTGGTCAGTTTCTTGTTTTCTCGGTAAGACTGTGGTAAGTTGGTCAGTTTCTGGTTTTTAGGTCAGACTGTGGTCAGTTGGTCAGTTTCTGGTTGCTTTTAGGTCAGTTTCTTTGGTCAGTTTCTTACTTTTGTATGCTAGTTCATCCTGTGGTCAGTTGCTCACTTGCTTGTTGCTCGGTCAGACTGTGGTCAGTTGGTCAGTTTCTGGTTTCTCGGTCAGACTGGGGTCAGTTGGGAAGTTTCGGGTTGTCTCTGTCAGACTTTGGTCAGTTGCTCAGTTTCAGGTAGGTCTCGGTCAGACTGTGGGCAGTTGGTTGGTGTTCTGGATTCGAGGGCAGACTTTGGTCAGTTGCTCAGTTTTTGGTTGTCTCGTTCAGACAGTGGTCAGTTGGTCAGTTTCAGGTTTTTTAGGTCAGACTGTTGTCAGTTGGTCAGTTGCTGGTTCCTAGGTCATACTGTGCTCAGTTGGTCAGTTTCAGGTTGTCTCGGTCAGACTGTGGTCAAGTGGTTAATTTCAGGTTTCTAGGTCTGACTGTGGTCAGTTGGTCAGTTTCTGGTTTCTATGTCAGAATGAGGTCAGTTGGTCAGTTTCTGGTTTCTCGGCCAGATTGTGGTCAGTTGGTCAGTTTCGGGTTCCTAGACAGACTGTAGTCAGTTGGTCAGTTTCTGGTATCAGGATCAGACTGTGATCAGTTGGTCAGTTTCTGGTTTGTAGGTCAAACTCTGGGCAGTTGCACAGTTTCTGGTTTCTAGGCTACATTGTGGTGAGTTGTTCAGTTTCTGGTTTCTAGTTCAGACTGTGGGTAGTTGGTCAGTTTCTGGTGTCTAGATCAGTTTCTGTGGTCAGTTTCTTACTTTTGTTTGCTCGGTCATCCTGTGGTCAGTTGGTCACTTGCTTGTTGTTTGGTCAGACTATGGTCAGTTGCGCAGTTGCTGTTTTCTATGTCAGACTGTGGTCAGCTGGTCAGTTTCTGGTTTCTCGGTCAGACTGTGGTCAGTTGGTCAGTTTCGCATTGTCTCTGTCAGACTTTGTTCAGTTGGTCAGTTTCGGGTTTCGAGCTCATAATGTGGTCAGTTGGTCAGTTGCTGGTGTCGAAGTCAGACTGTGGTCAGTTTGTCAGTTTCTGGTTGTCTCGGTCTGACTGTGGTCAGTTGGTCAGTTTCAAGTTTCTAGTTCAAACTGTGGTCAGTTGGTCAGTTTCAGGTTGTCTCGGTCAGACTGCGGGCAGTTGGTTGGTTTTCTGGATTCTAGGGCAGACTTTGGTCAGTTGCTCAGTTTTTGTTTGTCTCGGTCAGACAGTGATCAGTTGGTCAATTTCAGGTTGTTTAGGTCAGACTGTGGTCAGTTGGTCAGTTTCTGGTTCCTAGGTCATACTGCGCTCAGTTGGTCAGTTTCAGGTTGCCTCGTTCAGACTGTGGTCAATTGGTTAGTTTCAGGTTTCCAGGTCAGACTGTGGTCAGTTGGATAGCTTCAAGTTTTCTCAGTCAGACTGTGGGCAGTTGGTCAGTTTCTGCTTTCTAGGTCAGACAGTGGTCAGTTGGTCAGTTTCTGGTTCTCTCGATCAGACAGTGCACAGTTTGTCAGTTTCTGCTTGCTCGGTTATCCTGTGATCAATTGGTCAGTTGCTGGTTTCTGTATCAGAATGTGGTCAGCTCTGTTAGTTTCTGGTTTCTAGGTCAGACTGTGGTCAGTTGGTCAGTTTCTGATTCTGAGGTCAGACTGTGGTCAGTTGCTCCGTTATGGTTTCTTGCTACGAATGTGGCCAGTTGGTCATTTTCAAAGTTTTTAGGTCAGGCTTTGGTCAGTTGGTCAGTTTCTGGTTCTGAGGTCAGACTCTGGGCAGTTGCTCAGTTTCTGGTTTCTAGGCAAGACTGTGGTCAGTTAGTCAGTTTCGCGGTGTCTCGGTCAGACTGTGGTCAGTTGGTCAGTTTCGGGTTTCCATGTCAGACTGTGGGCAGTTGGTCAATTTCTGGTTTCTAGGTCAGACAGTGGGCAGTTGGTCAGTTTCTGGTTTCTAGGTCAGACTGCAGTCAGTTGGTCAGTTTCTGGTCGTCCAGGCCAGTTTCTGTGGTCAGTTTCTTACTTCTGTTTGCTCGGTCATCCTGTGGTCAGTTGGTCACTTGCTTGTCGCTCGATCAGTCTGTGGTCAGGTTCTCAGTTGCTGTTTTCTACGTCAGACTGTGGTCAGTTGGTCAGTTTCTGGTTTCTATGTCAGACAGTGGTCAGTTTGTCAGTTTCTGGTTTCTAGGTCAGAATGTGGTCAGTTGGTCAGTTTCTGGTTGTCTCGGTCAGACAGTGCACAGTTGGTCAGTTTCTGCTTGCTCGGTTATCCTGTGAACAATTGGTCAGTTGCTGGTTTCTGGATCAGACTGTGGTCAGCTCTGTTAGTTTCTGGTTTCTAGGTCAGACTGTGGTCAGTTGGTCAGTTTCTGATTCTGAGGTCAGACTGTGGTCAGATGATCCGTTATGGTTTCTCGCTACGAATGTGGTCAGTTGGTCATTTTCAAATTTTTTAGGTCAGGCTTTGGTCAGTTGGTCAGTTTCTCGTTCTGAGGTCAGACTCTGGGCAGTTGCTCAGTTTCTGGTTTCTAGGCAAGACTGTGGTCAGTTGGTCAATTTCGCGTTGTCTCGGTCAGACTGTGGTCAGTTGGTCAGTTTCTGGTTTCTATGTCAGACTGTGGGCAGTTGGTCAGTTTCTGGTTTCTAGGTCAGACTGTGGTCAGTTTCTTACTTCTGTTTGCTAGGTCATCCTGTGGTCAGTTGGCCACTTGCTTGTCGCTCGATCAGTCTGTGGTCAGGTTCTCAGTTGCTGTTTTCTACGTCAGACTGTGGTCAGTTGGTCAGTTTCTGGTTTCTATGTCAGACTGTGGTCAGTTTTTCAGTTTCTGGTTTCTAGGTCAGAATGTGGTCAGTTGGTTAGTTCCTGGTTTCTATGTCCTACTGTCATCAGTTGGTCAGTTTCTGGTTCCTAGTCAGACTGTGGTCAGTTGGTCAGTTTCTGGTTTCAGGATCAGACTGCGATCATTTGGTCTGTTTCTTGTTTCTAAATCCGACTATCATCAGTTGGTCACTTTCTGGTTGTTTTTAGGTCAGTTTCTTTGGTCAGTTTCTTACTTTTGTCTGCTAGTTCATCCTGTGATCAGTTGCTCACTTGCTTGTTGCTCGGTCAGACTGTGGTCAGTTGGTCAGTTTCTGGTTTCTAGGTCAGACTGTGGTCAGTTGGTAAGTTTCGGATTGTCTCTGTCAGACTTTGGTCAGTTGCTGAGTTTCAGGTAGGTCTCGGTCAGACTGTGGGCAGTTGGTTGGTCTTCTGGATTCGAGGGCAGACTTTGGTCAGTTGCTCAGTTTTTGGTTGTCTCGGTCAGACAGTGGTCAGTTGGTCAGTTTCAGGTTTTTTAGGTCAGACTGTGGTCAGTTGGTCCGTTGCTCGTTCCTGGGTCACTCTGTGCTCAGTTGGTCAGTTTCAGGTTGTCTCGCTCAGACTGTGGACAATGGGTTAGTTTAAGGTTTCTAGGTCAGACTGTGGTCAGTTGGATAGCTTCAAGTTGTCTCAGTCAGACTGTGGGCAGATGGTCAGTTTCTGCTTTCTAGGTCAGACAGTGGTCAGTTGGTCAGTTTATGGTTGTCTCGGTCAGACAGTGCACAGCTGGTCAGTTTCTGCTTGCTCGGTCATCCTGTGATCAATTGGTCAGTTGCTGGTCTCTTGATCAGACTGTTGTCAGCTCTGTCAGTTTGTGGTTTCTAGGTCAGACTGTGGTCAGTTGGTCAGTTTCTGGTTCCTAGGTCAAACTGTGGTCAGTTGGTCCGTTATGGTTTCTCGTTAAGAATGTGATCTGATGGTCATTTTCAAAGTTTTTAGGTCAGACTTTGGTCAGTTAGTCAGTTTCTGGTTCTGAGGTCAAGCTCTGGGCAATTGCTCAGTTTCTGGTTGCTAGGCAAGACTCTGCTCAGTTGGTCAGTTTCTGCTTGTTTTTAGGTCAGTTTCTTTGGTCAGTTTCTTTCTTTTGTATGCGAGTTCATCCTGTGGTCAGTTGCTCACTTGCTTGTTGCTCGGTCAGACTGTGGTCAGTTGGTCAGTTTCCGATTGTCTCGGTCAGACTGTGGTCAGTTGGTCAGTTTCAGGTTTTTATTTCAGACTGTGGTCAGTTGGTCAGATTCAGGTTGTCTCAGTCAGACTGTGGGCAGTTGGTTGTTTTTCTCGATTCTAGGTCAGACTGCGGTCAGTTGGTCAGTTTCGCGTGGTCTCTGTCAGACTTTGGTCAGTTGGTCAGTTTCGGGTTTTGAGCTCATACTGTGGTCAGTTGGTCATTTGCTGGTGTCTAAGTCAGACTGTGGTCAGTTGCTCAGTTTTTGGTTGTCTCGTCAGACAGTGGTCAATTGGTCAGTTTCAGGTTTCTACGTCAGACTGTGGTCAGTTGGATCGCTTCAAGTTGTCTCAGTCAGACTGTAGGCAGTTGGTCAGTTTCTGCTTTCTAGGTCAGACAGTGGTCAGTTAGTCAGTTTCTGGTTGTCTCGGTCAGACAGTGCATAGTTGGTCAGTTTCTGCTTGCTAGGTCATCCTGTGATCAATTGGTCAGTTGCTGGTTTCTGTATCAGACTGTGGTCAGCTCTGTTAGTTTCTGGTTTCTAGGTCAGACTGTGGTCAGTTGGTCAGTTTCTGATTCTGAGGTCAGACTGTGGTCAGTTGGTCCGTTATGGTTTCTTGCTACGAATGTGGCCAGTTGGTCATTTTCAAAGTTTTTAGGTCAGGCTTTGGTCAATTGGTCAGTTTCTGGTTCTGAGGTCAGACTCTGGGCAGTTGCTTAGTTTTTGGTTTCTAGGCAAGACTGTGGTCAGTTGGTCAGTTTCGCGGTGTCTCGGTCAGACTGTGGTCAGTTGGTCAGTTTCTGGTTTCTATGTCAGACTGTGGGCAGTTGGTCAGTTTCTGGTTCCTAGTCAGACTGTGGTCAGTTGGTCAGTTTCTGGTTTCAGGATCAGACTGCGATCAGTTGGTCTGTTTCTTGTTTCTATGTCCGACTATCATCAGTTGGTCACTTTCTGGTTGTTTTTAGGTCAGTTTCTTTGGTCAGTTTCTTACTTTTGTCTGCTAGGTCATCCTGTGATCAGTTGCTCACTTGCTTGTTGCTCGGACAGACTGTGGTCAGTTGGTCAGTTTCTGGTTTCTAGGTCAGACTGTGGTCAGTTGGTAAGTTTCGGATTGCCTCTGTCAGACTTTGGTCAGTTGCTGAGTTTCAGGTAGGTCTCGGTCAGACTGTGGGCAGTTGGTTGGTGTTCTGGATTCGAGGGCAGACTTTGGTCAGTTGCTCAGTTTTTGGTTGTCTCGGTCAGACAGTGGTCAGTTGGTCAGTTTCAGGTTTTTTAGGTCAGACTGTGGTCAGTTGGTCCGTTGCTGGTTCCTGGGTCATTCTGTGCTCAGTTGGTCAGTTTCAGGTTGTCTCGCTCAGACTGTGGACAATGGGTTAGTTTAAGGTTTCTAGGTCAGACTGTGGTCAGTTGGATAGCTTCAAGTTGTCTCAGTCAGACTGTGGGCAGTTGGTCAGTTTCTGCTTTCTAGGTCAGACAGTGGTCAGTTGGTCAGTTTCTGGTTGTCTCGGTCAGACAGTGCACAGCTGGTCAGTTTCTGCTTGCTCGGTCATCTTGTGATCAATTGGTCAGTTGCTGGTCTCTTGATCAGACTGTTGTCAGCTCTGTCATTTTGTGGTTTCTAGGTCAGACTGTGGTCAGTTGGTCAGTTTCTGGTTCCTAGGTCAAACTGCGGTCAGTTGGTCCGTTATGGTTTCTCGTTAAGAATGTGATCTGTTGGTCATTTTCAAAGTTTTTAGGTCAGACTTTGGTCAGTTAGTCAGTTTCTGGTTCTGAGGTCAAGCTCTGGGCAATTGCTCAGTTTCTGGTTGCTAGGCAAGACTCTGCTCAGTTGGTCAGTTTCTGCTTGTTTTTAGGTCAGTTTCTTTGGTCAGTTTCTTTCTTTTGTATGCGAGTTCATCCTGTGGTCAGTTGCTCACTTGCTTGTTGCTCGGTCACACTGTGGTCAGTTGGTCAGTTTCCGGTTGTCTCGGTCAGACTGTGGTCAGTTGGTCTGTTTCAGGTTTTTATTTCAGACTGTGGTCAGTTGGTCAGATTCAGGTTGTCTCAGTCAGACTGTGGGCAGTTGGTTGTTTTTCTCGATTCTAGGTCAGACTGTGGTCAGTTGGTCAGTTTCGCGTGGTCTCTGTCAGACTTTGGTCAGTTGGTCAGTTTCGGGTTTTGAGCTCATACTGTGGTCAGTTGGTCATTTGCTGGTTCCTAGGTCATACTGCGCTCAGTTGCTCAGTTTTTGGTTGTCTCGTCAGACAGTGGTCAATTGGTCAGTTTCAAGTTTCTACGTCAGACTGTGGTCAGTTGGATCGCTTCAAGTTGTCTCAGTCAGACTGTAGGCAGTTGGTCAGTTTCTGCTTTCTAGGTCAGACAGTGGTCAGTTAGTCAGTTTCTGGTTGTCTCGGTGAGACAGTGCATAGTTGGTCAGTTTCTGCTTGCTAGGTCATCCTGTGATCAATTGGTCAGTTGCTGGTTTCTGTATCAGACTGTGGTCAGCTCTGTTAGTTTCTGGTTTCTAGGTCAGACTGTGGTCAGTTGGTCAGTTTCTGATTCTGAGGTCAGACTGTGGTCAGTTGGTCCGTTATGGTTTCTTGCTACGAATGTGGCCAGTTGGTCATTTTCAAAGTTTTTAGGTCAGGCTTTGGTCAGTTGGTCAGTTTCTGGTTCTGAGGTCAGACTCTGGGCAGTTGCTCAGTTTTTGGTTTCTAGGCAAGACTGTGGTCAGTTGGTCAGTTTCACGGTGTCTCGGTCAGACTGTGGTCAGTTGGCCAGTTTCGGATTTCTATGTCAGACTGTGGGCAGTTGGTCAGTTTCTGGTTTCTAGGTAAGACTCTGGGCAGTTGGTCAGTTTCTGGTTTCTCGGTCAGACTGCAGTCAGTTGGTCAGTTTCTGGTCGTCTAGGCCAGTTTCTGTGGTCAGTTTCTTACTTCTGTTTGCTAGGTCATCCTGTGGTCAGTTGGTCACTTGCTTGTCGCTCGATCAGTCTGTGGTCAGGTTCTCAGTTGCTGTTTTCTACGTCAGACTGTGGTCAGTTGGTCAGTTTCTGGTTTCTATGTCAGACAGTGGTCAGTTTGTCAGTTTCTGCTTTCTAGGTCAGAATGTGGTCAGTTGGTCAGTTTCTGGTTGTCTCGGTCAGACAGTGCACAGTTGGTCAGTTTCTGCTTGCTCGGTTATCCTGTGATCAATTGGTCAGTTGCTGGTTTCTGGATCAGACTGTGGTCAGCTCTATTAGTTTCTGGTTTCTAGGTCAGACTGTGGTCAGTTGGTCAGTTTCTGATTCTGAGGTCAGACTGTGGTCAGTTGGTCCGTTATGGTTTCTCGCTACGAATGTGGTCAGTTGGTCATTTTCAAAGTTTTTAGGTCAGGCTTTGGTCAGTTGGTCAGTTTCTCGTTCTGATGTCAGACTCTGGGCAGTTGCTCAGTTTCTGGTTTCTAGGCAAGACTGTGGTCAGTTGGTCAATTTCGCGTTGTCTCGGTCAGACTGTGGTCAGTTGGTCAGTTTCTGGTTTCTATGTCAGACTGTGGGCAGTTGGTCAGTTTCTGGTTTCTAGGTCAGACTGTGGGCAGTTGGTCAGTTTCTGGTTTCTAGGTCAGACTGCAGTCAGTTGGTCAGTTTCTGGTCGTCTAGGCCAGTTTCTGTGGTCAGTTTCTTACTTCTGTTTGCTAGGTCATCCTGTGGTCAGTTGGTCACTTGCTTGTCGCTCGATCAGTCTGTGGTCAGGTTCTCAGTTGCTGTTTTCTACGTCAGACTATGGTCAGTTGGTCAGTTTCTGGTTTCTATGTCAGACTGTGGTCAGTTTGTCAGTTTCTGGTTTCTAGGTCAGAATGTGGTCAGTTGGTTAGTTTCTGGTTCCTATGTCCTACTGTCATCAGTTGGTCAGTTTCTGGTTCCTAGTCAGACTGTGGTCAGTTGGTCAGTTTCTGGTTTCAGGATCAGACTGCGATCAGTTTGTCTGTTTCTGGTTTCTATGTCCGACTATCATCAGTTGGTCACTTTCTGGTTGTTTTTAGGTCAGTTTCTTTGGTCAGTTTCTTACTTTTGTCTGCTAGTTCATCCTGTGATCAGTTGCTCACTTGCTTGTTGCTCGGTCAGACTGTGGTCAGTTGGTCAGTTTCTGGTTTCTAGGTCAGACTGTGGTCAGTTGGTAAGTTTCGGATTGTCTCTGTCAGACTTTGGTCAGTTGCTGAGTTTCAGGTAGGTCTCGGTCAGACTGTGGGCAGTTGGTTGGTCTTCTGGATTCGAGGGCAGACTTTGGTCAGTTGCTCAGTTTTTGGTTGTCTCGGTCAGACAGTGGTCAGTTGGTCAGTTTCAGGTTTTTTAGGTCAGACTGTGGTCAGTTGGTCCGTTGCTGGTTCCTGGGTCATTCTGTGCTCAGTTGGTCAGTTTCGGGTTGTCTCGCTCAGACTGTGGACAATGGGTTAGTTTAAGGTTTCTAGGTCAGACTGTGGTCAGTTGGATAGCTTCAAGTTGTCTCAGTCAGACTGTGGGCAGTTGGTCAGTTTCTGCTTTCTAGGTCAGACAGTGGTCAGTTGCTCAGTTTCTGGTTGTCTCGGTCAGACAGTGCACAGCTGGTCAGTTTCCGCTTGCTCGGTCATCCTGTGATCAATTGGTCAGTTGCTGGTCTCTTGATCAGACTGTGGTCACCTCTTTCAGTTTGTGGTTTCTAGGTCAGACTGTGGTCAGTTGGTCAGTTTCTGGTTCCTAGGTCAAACTGTGGTCAGTTGGTCCGTTATGGTTTCTCGCTCAGAATATGGTCAGTTGGTAATTTTCAAAGTTTTTAGGTCAGACTGTGGGCAGTTGGTCAGTTTCTGGTTTCTCGGTCAGACTGTGGTCAGTTGGTCAGTTTCTGGTTGACTCGGTCAGACTGTGGTCAATTGCTCAGTTGCTGTTTTCTAGGTCAGAATGTGGTCAGTTGGTCAGTTTCTGGTTTCTCGGTCAGACTGTGGTCAGTTGGTCAGTTTCTGGTTTCCAGGTCAGAATGTGGTCAGTTGGTCAGTTTCTGGTTTCTATGTCAGATTGTGGTCAGTTGGTCAGTTTCTGGTTTCTCGGTCAGACTGTGGTCAGTTGGTCAGTTTCTGGTTTCTATGTCAGATTGTGGTCAGTTGGTCAGTTTCTGGTTTCTCGGTCAGACTGTGGTCAGTTGGTCAGTTTCTGGTTTCTATGTCAGATTGTGGTCAGTTGGTCAGTTTCTGGTTTCTAGGTCAGAATGTGGTCAGTTGGGCAGTTTCTTGTTTTTCGGTCAGACTGTGGTCAGTTGGTCAGTTTCGGGTTCCGAGTCAGACTGTGGTCAGTTGGTCAGTTTCTGGTTTCAGGATCAGACTGTGATCAGTTGGTCAGTTTCTGGTTTCTAGTTCGGACTGTGGTCAGTTGGTAAGTTTCTGGTTGTTTTTAGGTCAGTTTCTTTGGTCAGTTTCTTACTTTTGTGTTCTCGTTCATCCTGTGGTCAGTTGCTCACTTGCTTGTTGCTCGGTCAGACTGTGGTCAGTTGGTCAGTTTCTGGTTTCTAGCTCAGACTGTGGTCAGTTGGTCAGTTTCGGGTTGTCTCTGTCAGACTTTGGTCAGTTGGTCAGTTTTGGGTTTCGAGCTCATACTGTGGTGAGTTGGTCAGTTGCTGATGCCTAAGTCAGACTGTGGTCAGTTGGCCAGTTTCACGTTGTCTCGGTAAGACTGTGGACAGTTGGTCAGTTTCTGGATTCTCGGGCAGACTTTGGTCAGTTGCTTAGTTTTCCGTTGTCTCGGTCAGACAGTGGTCAGTTGGTCAGTTCCAGGTTGCTTAGGTCAGACTGTGGTCAGTTGGTCAGTTACTGGTTCCTAGGTCATACTGCGCTCAATTGGTCAGTTTCAGGTTGTCTCGGTCAGACTGCGGTCAATTGGTTAGTTTCAGATTTCTAGGTCAGACTGTGGTCAGTTGGTAAGCTTCAGTTTTCTATGCCAGACTTTGGTCAGTTGGACATTTGCTGGTGTCTAAGTCAGACTATGGTCAGTTTTTCACATATGGTTTTCTCGGTCAGACTGTGGGCAGTTGGTTGGTTTTCTGGATTCTAGGGCAGACTTTGATCAGTTGCTCAGTTTTTGGTTGTCTCGGTCAGACAGTGGTCAGTTGGTCAGTTTCAGGTTGATTACGTCAGAATGTGAACAGTTGGTCAGTTTCTCGTTTATAGATCAGACTGTGGTCAGTTGGTCAGTTTCGGGTGGTCTCTGTCAGACTTTCGTCAGTTGGTCAGTTTCGCTTTTGAGCTCATACTGTGGTCAGTTGGTCATTTGCTGGTTTCTACATTAGACTGTGGGCAGTTGGTCATTTTCTGGTTTCGATGTCAGACAGCGGGCAGTTGGTCAGTTTCAGATTTCTAGATCAGAATGTGGTAAATTGTTCAGTTTCTTTTTTGTAGGTCAGACTGTGGTCAGTTGGTCAGTTTCTGGTCGTCTAGGTCAGTTTCTATGGTCAGTTTCTTACTTCTGCTTGCTAGGTCATCCTGTGGTCAGTTGGTCACTTGCATGTTGCTCGGTCAGACTGTAATCAGTTGTCCATTTGCTGTTTTCTAGGTCAGACTGTGGTCAGTTGGTCAGTTTCTGGTATCTATGTCAGACTGTGGTCAGTTGGTCAGTTTCTGGTTTCTAGGTCAGAATGTGGTCAGTTGGTCAGTTTCTTGTTTCTCGGTCAGACTGTGGTCAGTTGGTCAGTTTCGGGTTCCGAGTCAGACTGTGGTCAGTTGGTCAGTTTCTGGTTTCAGGATCAGACTGTGATCAGTTGGTCAGTTTCTGGTTTCTCGGTCAGACTGTGGGCAGCAGGTTAGTTTCTAGTTGTCTCGGCATGACTGAGCTAATTTGGTCAGTTTCGGTTTCTAGGTCAGACTGTGGTCAGTTGGTCAGTTTCTGGTTGTTTTTAGGTCAGTTTCTTTGGTCAGTTTCTTACTTTTGTATGCTCGTTCATCCTGTGGCCAGTTGATCACTTGATTGTTGCTCGGTCAGACTGTGGTCAGTTGGTCAGTTTCTGGTTCTAGCTCAGACTGTGGTCAGTTGATCAGTTTTGGGTTGCCTCTGTCAGACTTTGGTCAGTTGGTCAGTTTAGGGTTTCGAGCTCATATTGTGTTCAGTTGGTCAGTTGATGATGCCTAAGTCAGACTGTGGTCAGTTGGTCAGTTTCAGGTTGTCTCGGTCAAGCTGTGGGCAGTTGGTGAGTTTCTGGATTCTAGGGTAGACTTTGGTCAGTTGCTCAGTTTTTGGTTGTCTCGGTCAGACAGTGGTCAGTTGGCCAGTTTCAGGTTGCTTACGTCAGAAAGTGGACAGTTGGTCAGTTTCTGATTTCTAGGTCAGACTGTGGTCAGTTGGTCCGTTTCGGGTGGTCTCTGTTAGACTTTGGTCAGTTGGTCAGTTTCGGGTTTTGAGCTCATACTGTGGTCAGTTGGTCATTTGCTGGTGTCTAAGTCAGACTGTGGTCAGTTGCTCAGTTTTTGGTTGTCTCATCAGACTGTGGTCAATTGGTCAGTTTCAGGTTTCTACGTCAGACTGTGGTCAGTTGGATCGCTTCAAGTTGTCTCAGTCAGAATGTGGGTAGTTGGTCAGTTTCTGCTTTCTAGGTCAGACAGTGGTCAGTTGGTCAGTTTCTGGTTGTCTCGGTCAGACAGTGCACAGTTGGTCAGTTTCTGCTTGCTAGGTCATCCTGTGATCAATTGGTCAGTTGCTGGTTTCTTGATCAGACTGTTGTCAGCTCCGTCAGTTTCTGGTTTCTAGGTCAGACTGTGGTCAGTTGGTCAGTTTCTGGTTCCTAGGTCAGACTGTGGTCAGTTGGTCCGTTATGGTTTCTCGCTCAGAATGTGGTCAGTTGGTAATTTTCAAAGTTTTTAGGTCAGACTTTTGTCAGTTGGTCAGTTTCTGGTTCTGAGCTCAGGCTCTGGGCAGTTGCTCAATTTCTGGTTTCTCGGCAAGACTGTGCTCAGTTGGTCAGTGTCGCGTTGTCTCGGTCAGACTGTGGTCAGTTGGTCAGTTTCTGGTTTCTACGTCAGACTGTGGGCAGTTGGTCAGTTTCGGATTTCTAGATCAGAATGTGCTAAATTGTTCAGTTTCTTTTTTCTAGGTCAGACTGTGGTAAGCTGTTCAGTATCTGATCGTCCAGCTCAGTTTCTGTGGTCAGTTTCTTACTTCTGCTTGCTAGGTCATCCTGTGGTCAGTTGGTCACTTGCATGTTGCTCGGTCAGACTGTGGTCAGTTGCTCATTTGCTGTTTTCTAGGTCAGACTGTGGTCAGTTGGTCAGTTTCTGGTTCCTAGGGCAGACTGTGGTCAGTTGGTCAGTTTCTGGTTTCTATGGCAGATTGTGGTCAGTTGGTCAGTTTCTGGTTTCTTGGTCAGAATGTGGTCAGTTGGTCAGTTTCTGGTTTCTCGGTCAGACTGTGGTCAGTTGGTCAGTTTCGGGTTCCGAGTCAGACTGTGGTCAGTTGGTCAGTTTCTGGTTTCAGGATCAGACTGTGATCAGTTGGTCAGTTTCTGGTTTCTCGGTCAAACTGTGGGCAGTTGTGCAGTTTCTTGTTTTTCGGTCAGACTGTGGGCAGTTGGTTAGTTCCTAGTTGTCTCGGCATGACTGAGCTAAGTTGGTCAGTTTCTGGTTTCAAGGTCGGCCTCTGGTCAGTTGGTAAGTTTCTGGTTGTTTTTAGGTCAGTTTCTTTGGTCAGTTTCTTACTTTTGTGTGCTCGTTCATCCTTTGGTCAGTTGCTCACTTGCTTTTTGCTCGGTCAGACTGTGGTCAGTTGGTCAGTTTCTGGTTTCTAGCTCAGACTGTGGTCAGTTGGTCAGTTTCGGGTTGTCTCTGTCAGACTTTGGTCAGTTGATCAGTTTTGGGTTTCGAGCTCATACTGTGGTCAGTTGGTCAGTTGCTGATGCCTCAGTCAGACTGTCGTCAGTTGGCCAGTTTCAGGTTGTCTCGGTAAGACTGTGGACAGTTGGTCAGTTTCTGGATTCTCGGGCAGACTTTGGTCAGTAGCTTAGTTTTTCGTTGTCTCGGTCAGACAGTGGTCAGTTGGTCAGTTCCAGGTTGATTACGTCAGAATGTGAACAGTTGGTCAGTTTCTCGTTTATAGGTCAGACTGTGGTCATTTGGTCAGTTTCTGGTTTCTAGGTCAGACTATGGTCAGTTGGTCAGTTTCGGATGGTCTCTGTCAGACTTTGGTCAGTTGGTCAGTTTCGGTTTTGAGCTCATACTGTGTTCAGTTGGTCAGTTTCTGGTTTCGATGTCAGACAGCGGGCAGTTGGTCAGTTTCAGATTTCTAGATCAGAATGTGGTAAATTGTTCAGTTTCTTTTTTGTAGGTCAGACTGTGGTCAGTTGGTCAGTTTCAGGTTGTCTCGGTCAGACTGTGGGCAGTTGGTGAGTTTCTGGATTCTAGGGCATAATTTGGTCAGTTGCTTAGTTTTTGGTTGTCTCGGTCAGACAGTGGTCAGTTGGTCAGTTTCAGGTTGCTTTGGTCAGAATGTGGTCAGTTGGTCAGTTGCTGGTTCCTAGGTCATACTGCGCTCATTTGGTCAGTTTCAGGTTGTCTCGGTCAGACAGTGGTCCGTTGGTCAGTTCCAGGTTGCTTAGGTCAGACTGTGGTCAGTTGGTCAGTTGCTGGTTCCTAAGTCATACTGCGCTCATCTGGTGAGTTTTTGGTTGTCTCATCAGACTGTGGTCAATTGGTCAGTTTCAGGTTTCTACGTCAGACTGTGGTCAGTTGGTCAGCTTCAGGTTTCTAGGCCAGACTTTGGTCAGTTGGACATTTGCTGGTGTCTAAGTCAGACTATGGTCAGTTTTTCACTTTCTGGTTGTCTCGGTCAGACTGTGGGCAGTTGTTTGGTTTTCTGGATTCTAGGGCAGACTTTGTCAGTTGCTCAGTTTTTGGTTGCTCGGTCAGACAGTGGTCAGTTGGTCAGTTTCAGGTTGCTTACGTCAGAAAGCGGACAGTTGGTCAGTTTCTGGTTTCTAGGTCAGACTGTGGTCAGTTGGTCAGTTTCTGGTTTCTATGTCAGACTGTGGGCAGTTGGTCAGTTTCTGGTTTCGAGGTCAGACTGTGGGCAGTTGGTCAGTTTCGGATTTCTAGATCAGAATGTGGTAAATTGTTCAGTTTCTTTTTTCTAGATCAGACTGTAGTAAGCTGGTCAGTTTCTGGTCGTCTAGGTCAGTTTCTGTGGTCAGTTTCTTACTTCTGCTTGCTAGGCCATCCTGTGTTCAGTTGGTCACTTGCATGTTGCTCGGTCAGACTGTGGTCAGTTGCTCATTTGCTGTTTTCTAGGTCAGACTGTGGTCAGTTGGTCAGTTTCTGGTTTCTATGTCAGACTGTGGTCAGTTGGTCAGTTTCTGGTTTCTAGGTCAGACTATGGGCACTTGGGAAATTTCTGGTTTATGGGTCAGACTGTGGGCAGTTGGTCAGTTTCTAGTTGTCTCGGCATGACTGAGCAAATTTGGTCAGTTTCTGGTTTCTAGGTCAGACTGTGGTCAGTTGGTCAGTTTCTGTTTTTTTTTAGGTCAGTTTCTTTGGTCAATTTCTTACTTTTGTATGCTAGTTCATCATGTGGTAAGTTGCTCACTTGCTTTTTGCTCGGTCAGACTGTGGTCAGTTGGTCAGTTTCTGGTTGCGAGGTCAGACTGTGGTCATTTGGTCAGTTTCGGGTTGTCTCTGTCAGACTTTTGATAGTTGGTCAGTTTTGGTTATCGAGCTCATACTGCGGTCAGTTGGTCAGTTGCTGATGCCGAAGTCAGACTGTGGTCAGTTGGTCAGTTTCAGGTTGTCTCGGTCAGACTGTGGGCAGTTGGTGAGTTTCTGGATTCTAGGGCAGACTTTGGTCAGTTGCTCAGTTTTTGGTTGTCTCGGTCAGACGGTGGTCAGTTGGTCAGTTTCAGGTTGCTTACGTCAGAAAGTGGACAGTTGGTCAGTTGCTGGTTCCTAGGTCATACTGCGCTCATTTGGTCAGTTTCAGGTTGTCTCGGTCAGACTGTGGTCAATTGGTTAGTTTCAGGTTTCTAGGTCAGACTCTGGTCAGTTGGTCAGCTTCAGGTTTCTAGGCCAGACTTTGGTCAGTTGGAAATTTGCTGGTGTCTAAGTCAGACTATGGTCAGTTTTTCACTTTCTGGTTGTCTCGGTCAGACTGTGGGCAGTTGGTTGGTTTTCTGGATTCTAGGGCAGACTTTGGTCAGTTGCTCAGTTTTTGGTTGTCTCGGTCAGACGGTGGTCAGTTGGTCAGTTTCAGGTTGCTTACGTCAGAAAGTGGACAGTTGGTCAGTTTCTGGTTTCTAGGTCAGACTGTGGTCAGTTGGTCAGTTTCTGGTTTCTAGGTCAGATTGTGGTCAGTTGGTCAGTTTCGGTTTTGAGATCATACTGTGGTCAGTTGGTCATTTACTGGTGTCAAAGTCAGACTGTGGTCAGTTGCTCAGTTTTTGGTTGTCTCGTCAGACAGTGGTCAATTGGTCAGTTTCAGGTTTCTACGTCAGACTGTGGTCAGTTGGATCGCTTCATGTTGTCTCAGTCAGAATGTGGGCAGTTTGTCAGTTTCTGCTTTCTAGTTCAGACAGTGGTCAGTTGGTCAGTTTCTGGTTGTCTCGGTCAGACAGTGCACAGTTGGTCAGTTTCTGCTTGCTAGGTCATCCTGTGATCAATTGGTCAGTTGCTGGTTTCTTGATCAGACTGTTGTCAGCTCCGTCAGTTTCAGGTTTCTAGGTCAGACTGTGGTCAGTTGGTCAATTTCTGGTTCCTAGGTCAGACTGTGGTCAGTTGGTCCGTTATGGTTTCTCGCTCAGAATGTGGTCAGTTGGTAATTTTCAAAGTTTTTAGGTCAGACTTTTGTCAGTTGGTCAGTTTCTGGTTCTGAGCTCAGGCTCTGGGCAGTTGCTCATTTTCTGGTTTCTCGGCAAGACTGTGCTCAGTTGGTCAGTATCGCGTTGTCTCGGTCAGACTGTGGTCATTTGGTCAGTTTCTGGTTTCTACGTCAGACTGTGGGCAGTTGGTCAGTTTCTGGTTTCGAGGTCAGACTGCGGGCAGATGGTCAGTTTCGGATTTCGAGATCAGAATGTGTTAAATTGTTCAGTTTCTTTTTTGTAGTTCAGATTGTGGTCAGTTGTTCAGTTTCTGGTCGTCTAGGTCAGTTTCTGTGGTCAGTTTCTTACTTCCGCTTGCTAGGTCATCCTGTGGTCAGTTAGTCACTTGCATGTTGCTCGTTCAGACTGTGGTCAGTTGCTTATTTGCTGTTTTCTAGGTCAGACTGTGGTCAGTTGGTCAGTTTCTGGTTTCTATGTCAGACTGTGGTCAGTTGGTCAGTTTCTGGTTTCTTGGTCAGAATGTGGTCAGTTGGTCAGTTTCTGGTTCTCGGTCAGACTGTGGTCAGTTGGTCAGTTTCGGGTTCCGAGTCAGACCGTGGTCAGTTGGTCAGTTTCTGGTTTCAGGATCAGACTGTGATCGGTTGGTCAGTTTCTGGTTTCTCGGTAAGAGTGTGGGCAGTTGGGCAGTTTCCGGTTTCTCGGTCAGACTGTGTGCAGTTGGTTAGTTTCTAGTTGTCTCGCCATGACTGAGCTAAGTTGGTCAGTTTCTGGTTTCAAGGTCGGCCTCTGGTCAGTTGGTAAGTTTCTGGTTGTTTTTAGGTCAGTTTCTTTGGTCAGTTTCTTACTTTTGTATGCTCGTTCATCCTGTGGTCAGTTGCTAACTTGATTTTTGCTCGGTCAGACTGTGGTCAGTTAGTCAGTTTCTGGTTTCTAGCTCAGACTGTGGTCAGTTGGTCAGTTTTGGGTTGTCTCTGTCAGACTTTGGTCAGTTGGTCAGTTTCGGGTTGCGATCTCATACTGTGGTCAGTTGGTCAGTTACTGAGGCCTAAGTCAGACTGTGGTCAGTTGGTCAGTTTCAGGTTGTCTCGGTCATACTGTGGGCAGTTGGTGAGTTTCTGTATTCTAGGGTAGACTTTGGTCAGTTGAACATTTGCTGGTGTCTATGTCAGACTATGGTCAGTTTGTCACTTTCTGGTTGTCTCGGTCAGACTGTGGGCAGTTGGTGAGTTTCTGGATTCTCGGATAGACTTTGGTCAGTTGAACATTTGCTGGTGTCTAAGTCAGACTTTGGTCAGTTTTTCACTTTCTGGTTGTCTCGGTCAGACTGTGGGCAGTTGGTTGGTTTTCTGGATTCTCGGGTAGACTTTGGTTAGTTGCTCAGTTTTTGGTTGTCTCGGTCAGACAGTGGTCAGTTGGTCAGTTTCAGGTTGCTGAGGTCAGACTGTGGTCAGTTGGTCAGTTGCTGGTTCCTAGGTCAGACTGCGCTCATTTGGTCAGTTTCAGGGTGTCTCGGTCAGACAGTGGTCAGTTGGTCAGTTCCAGGTTGCTTAGGTCAGACTGTGGTCAGTTGGTAAGTTGCTGGTTTCTAGGTCATACTGCGCTCATTTGGTCGGTTTCAGGTTGGCTCGGTCAGACTGTGGTTAATTGGTTAGTTTCAGGTTTCTAGGTCAGACTCTGGTCAGTTGGTCACCTTCAGGTTTCTAGGCCAGACTTTGGTCAGTTGGACATTTGCTGGTGTCTAAGTCAGACTATGGTCAGTTTTTCACTTTATGGCTGTCTCGGTCAGACTGTGGGCAGTTGGTTGGTTTTCTGGTTTCTCGGGCAGACTTTGGTCAGTTGCTCAGTTTTTGGTTGTCTCGGTCAGACAGTGGTCAGTTGGTCAGTATCAGGTTGCTTACGTCGAGAGAGGCAGCGGCCTATAAAAGGCTCAGCAGTCCGGGGAGCGTCGAGAGAGGCGGGAGTCGAGAGAGGCAGCGGCCTATAAAAGGCTCAGCAGTCCGGGGAGCGTCGAGAGAGGCGGGAGTCCAGAGAGGCAGCGGCCTATAAAAGGCTCAGCAGTCCGGGGAGCGTCGAGAGAGGCGGGAGTCGAGAGAGGCAGCGGCCTATAAAAGGCTCAGCAGTCCGGGGAGCGTCGAGAGAGGCGGGAGTCCAGAGAGGCAGCGGCCTATAAAAGGCTCAGCAGTCCGGGGAGAGTCGAGAGAGGCGGGAGTCGAGAGAGGCAGCGGCCTATAAAAGGCTCAGCAGTCCGGGGAGAGTCGAGAGAGGCGGGAGTCGAGAGAGGCGTACCGGTGCAGCTCCAGCTGGGAGAGAAGGCAAAAAAGGCAAAAAAGAAGTAGAAAGAAATCAAAAGGTGACGTCACAGCCAACGTGGTAAGTGATTGGCTGCTGATTGGTGAGTAGTTTTTCTTTTTCTTTATTAGTCAGTAACTTTTAACATTGTTGTCGGCAATTTAAGTGTATCTAAGGGTTAAGTCATGGCAGGACAGCTCGGTCACGTGATATGCTCCTCCTGTACCATGTGGGAACACGGGGACAACACCAGTGTCCCTGACGACTACATGTGCGGGAAGTGTGTCCACCTCCGGCTACTGACGGTCCGCGTTGCGGAGTTGGAGCTGAAGGTGGATTCACTCTGAAGCATCCACGATGCTGAGAATGACGTGAGTATCACGTGCAGCGAGTTGGTCTTACTGCAGGAGAAGGGTCCACAGCCAGCGAGGGAATGGAAGACCAGCAGGAAGAGTAGTGCAAGGAAGGTAGTGCAGGGGTCCCCTGTGGTCATCCCACTGCAAAACAGATACACTGCTTTGAGTGCTGTTGAGGGGGATGACTCATCAGGAGTGGGCAGCAGCAGCCAAGTTCATGGCACCGTGGCTGGCTCTGTTGCACAGGAGGGCAGAAAAAAGAGTGGGCGAGCGATAGTGATAGGGGATTCAATTGTAAGGGGAATAGATAGGCGTTTCTGCGGCCGCAACCGAGACTCCAGGATGGTATGTTGCCTCCCTGGTGCAAGGGTCAAGGATGTCTCGGAGCGGGTGGAGGACATTCTAAAAAGGGAGGGAGAACAGCCAGTTGTCGTGGTGCACGTTGGTACCAATGACATAGGTAAAAAAAGGGATGAGTTCCTACGAAATGAATTTAAGGAGCTAGGAGCTAAATTAAAAAGTAGGACCTCAAAAGTAGTAATCTCGGGATTGCTACCAGTGCCACGTGCTAGTCAGAGTAGGAATCGCAGGATAGCTCAGATGAATACGTGGCTTGAGCAATGGTGCAGCAGGGAGGGATTCAAATTCCTGGGGCATTGGAACCGGTTCTGGGGGAGGTGGGACCAGTACAATCCGGACGGTCTGCACCTGGGCAGAATCGGAACCAATGTCCTCGGGGGAGTGTTTGCTAGTGCTGTTGGGGAGGAGTTAAACTAATATGGCAGGGGGATGGGAACCAATGCAGGGAGATAGAGGGAAACAAAAAGGAGGCAAAAACAAAAGACAGAAAGGAGATGAGGAAAAGTGGAGGGCAGAGAAACCCAAGGCAAAGAACAAAAAGGGCCATTGTACAGCAAAATTCTAAAAGGACAGAGGGTGTTAAAAAAACAAGCCTAAAGGCTTTGTGTCTTAATGCAAGGAGTATCCGCAATAAGGTGGATGAATTAACTGTGCAAATAGATGTTAACAAATATGATGTGATTGGGATTACGGAGACGTGGCTCCAGGATGAGCAGGGCTGGGAACTCAACATCCAGGGGTATTCAACATTCAGGAAGGATAGAATAAAAGGAAAAGGAGGTGGGGTAGCATTGCTGGTTAAGGATGAGATTAAGGCAATAGTTAGGAAGGACATTAGCTTGGATGATGTGGAATCTATATGGGTAGAGCTGCAGAACACCAAAGGGCAAAAAACGTTAGTGGGAGTTGTGTACAGACCTCCAAACAGTAGTAGTGATGTTGGGGAGGGCATCAAACAGGAAATTAGGGGTGCGTGCAATAAAGGTGCAGCAGTTATAATGGGTGACTTTAATATGCACATAGATTGGGCTAACCAAACTGGAAGCAATACGGTGGAGGAGGATTTTCTGGAGTGCATAAGGGATGGTTTTTTAGACCAATATGTCGAGGAACCAACTAGGGGGGAGGCCATCTTAGACTGGGTGTTATGTAATGAGAAAGGATTAATTAGCAATCTCGTTGTGCGAGGCCCCTTGGGGAAGAGTGACCATAATATGGTGGAATTCTGCATTAGGATGGAGAATGAAACAGTTAATTCAGAGACCATGGTCCAGAACTTAAAGAAGGCTAACTTTGAAGGTATGAGGCGTGAATTGGCTGAGATGGATTGGCGAATGATACTTAAGGGGTTGACTGTGGATGGGCAATGGCAGACATTTAGAGACCGCATGGATGAACTACAACAATTGTACATTCCTGTCTGGAATAGAAATAAAAAAGGGAAGGTGGCTCAACCGTGGCTATCAAGGGAAATCAGGGATAGTATTAAAGCCAAGGAAGTGGCATACAAATTGGCCAGAAATAGCAGCGAACCTTGGGACTGGGAGAAATTTAGAACTCAGCAGAGGAGGACAAAGGGTTTGATTAGGGCAGGGAAAATGGAGTATGAGAAGAAGCTTGCAGGGAACATTAAGACGGATTGCAAAAGTTTCTATAGATATGTAAAGAGAAAAAGGTTAGTAAAGACAAATGTAGGTCCCCTACAGTCAGAATCAGGGGAAGTCATAACGGGGAACAAAGAAATGGCGGACCAATTGAACCAGTACTTTGGTTCGGTATTCACGAAGGAGGACACGAACAACCTTCCGGTTATAAAAGGGGTCGGGGGGTCTAGTAAGGAGGAGGAACTGAGGGAAATCCTTATTAGCCGGGAAATTGTGTTGGGGAAATTGATGGGATTGAAGGCCGATAAATCCCCAGGGCCTGATGGACTGCATCCCAGAGTACTTAAGGAGGTGGCCTTGGAAATAGTGGATGCGTTGACAGTCATTTCCCAACATTCCATTGACTCTGGATCAGTTCCTATGGAGTGGAGGGTAGCCAATGTAACCCCACTTTTTAAAAAAGGAGGGAGAGAGAAAACAGGGAATTATAGACCGGTCAGCCTGACATCGATAGTGGGTAAAATGATGGAATCAATTATTAAGGATGTCATAGCAGTGCATTTGGAAAGAGGTGACATGATAGGTCCAAGTCAGCATGGATTTGTGAAAGGGAAATCATGCTTGACAAATCTTCTGGAATTTTTTGAGGATGTTTCCAGTAGAGTGGATAAGGGAGAACCAGTTGATGTGGTATATTTGGACTATCAGAAGGCGTTCGACAAGGTCCCACACAAGAGATTGATGTGCAAAGTTAGAGCACATGGGATTGGGGGTAGTGTACTGACATGGATTGAGAACTGGTTGTCAGACAGGAAGCAAAGAGTAGGAGTAAATGGGTACTTTTCAGAATGGCAGGCAGTGACTAGTAGGGTACCGCAAGGTTCTGTGCTGGGGCCCCAGCTGTTTACACTGTACATTAATGATTTAGATGAGGGGATTAAATGTAGTATCTCCAAATTTGCGGATGACACTAAGTTGGGCGGCAGTGTGAGCTGCGAGGAGGATGCTGTGAGGCTGCAGAGCGACTTGGATAGGTTAGGTGAGTGGGCAAATGCATGGCAGATGAAGTATAATGTGGATAAATGTGAGGTTATCCACTTTGGTGGTAAAAACAGAGAGACAGACTATTATCTGAATGGTGACAGATTAGGAAAAGGGGAGGTGCAAAGAGACCTGGGTGTCATGGTACATCAGTCATTGAAGTTTGGCATGCAGGTGCAGCAGGCGGTTAAGAAAGCAAATGGCATGTTGGCCTTCATAGCAAGGGGATTTGAGTACAGGGGCAGGGAGGTGTTGCTACAGTTGTACAGGGCATTGGTGAGGCCACACCTGGAGTATTGTGTACAGTTTTGGTCTCCTAACCTGAGGAAGGACATTCTTGCTATTGAGGGAGTGCAGCGAAGGTTCACCAGACTGATTCCCGGGATGGCGGGACTGACCTATCAAGAAAGACTGGATCAACTGGGCTTGTATTCACTGGAGTTCAGAAGAATGAGAGGGGACCTCATAGAAACATATAAAATTCTGACGGGGTTAGACAGGTTAGATGCAGGAAGAATGTTCCCAATGTTGGGGAAGTCCAGAACCAGGGGTCACAGTCTAAGGATAAGGGGTAAGCCATTTAGGACCGAGATGCGGAGGAACTTCTTCACCCAGAGAGTGGTGAACCTGTGGAATTCTCTACCACAGAAAGCTGTTGAGGCCAATTCACTAAATATATTCAAAAAGGAGTTAGATGAGGTCCTTACTGCTAGTGGGATCAAGGGGTATGGCGAGAAAGCAGGAATGGGGTACTGAAGTTGAATGTTCAGCCATGAACTCATTGAATGGCGGTGCAGGCTAGAAGGGCCGAATGGCCTACTCCTGCACCTATTTTCTATGTTTCTATGTTTCTATGTCAGAAAGTGGACAGTTGGTCAGTTTCTCGTTTCTAGGTCAGACTGTGGTCAGTTGGCCAGTTTCTAGTTTCTAGGTCAGACTGTGGTCAGTTGGTCAGTTTAGGGTTTCGAGCTCATACTGTGGTCAGTTGGTCAGTTGCTGATGCCAAAGTCAGACTGTGGTCAGTTGGTCAGTTTCAGTTTGTCTCGGTCAGACTGTGGGCAGTTGGTGAGTTTCTGGATTTTAGGGTAGACTTTGGTCAGTTGGACATTTGCTGGTGTCTAAGTCAGACTATGGTCAGTTTTTCACGTTATGGTTGTCTCGGTCAGACTGTGGGCAGTTGGTTGGTTTTCTGGATTCTAGGGCAGACTTTGGTCAGTTGCTCAGTTTTTGGTTGTCTCGGTCAGACAGTGGTCAGTTGGTCAGTTTCAGGTTGCTTACGTCAGAAAGTGGACAGTTGGTCAGTTTCTCGTTTCTAGGTCAGTCTGTGGTCAGTTGGTCAGTTTCTGGTTTCTAGGTCAGACTGTGGTCAGTTGGTCAGTTTAGGGTTTCGAGCTCATACTGTGGTCAGTTGCTCAGTTGCTGATGCCTGAGTCAGACTGTGGTCAGTTGGTCAGTTTCAGGTTGTCTCGGTCAGACTGTGGGCAGTTGGTGAGTTTCTGGATTTTAGGGTAGACTTTGGTCAGTTGGACATTTGCTGGTGTCTAAGTCAGACTATGGTCAGTTTTTCACTTTCTGTTTGTCTCGGTCAGACTGTGGGCAGTTGGTTGGTTTTCTGGATTCTAGGGCAGACTTTGGTCAGTTGCTTAGTTTTTGGTTGTCTCGGTCAGACTGTGGGCAGTTGGTCAGTTTCTGGTTTCGAGGTCAGACTGCGGGCAGTTGGTCAGTTTCGGATTTCCAGATCAGTATGTGTTAAATTGTTCAGTTTCTTTTTTGTAGGTCAGACTGTGGTCTGTTGGTCAGTTTCTGGTCGTCTAGGTCAGTTTCTGTGGTCAGTTTCTTACTTCTGCTTGCTAGGTCATCCTGTGGTCAGTTAGTCACTTGCATGTTGCTCGTTCAGACTGTGGTCAGTTGCTCATTTGCTGTTTTCTAGTTCAGACTGTGGTCAGTTGGTCAGTTTCTGGTTTCTATGTCAGACTGTGGTCAGTTGGTCAGTTTCTGGTTTCTAGGTCAGAATGTGGTCAGTTGGTCAGTTTCTGGTTCTCGGTCAGACTGTGGTCAGTTGGTCAGTTTCGGGTTCCGAGTCAGACTGTGGTCAGTTGGTCAGTTTCTGGTTTCAGGATCAGACTGTGATCAGTTGGTCAGTTTCTGGTTTCTCGGTCAGACTGTGGGCAGTTGGGCAGTTTCTGGTTTCTCGGTCAGACTGTGGGCAGTTGGTTAGTTTCTAGTTGTCTCGGCATGACTGAGCTAAGTTGGTCAGTTTCTGGTTTCTAGGTCAGACTGTGGTTAGTTGGTCAGTTTCTGGTTGTTTTTAGGTCAGTTTCTTTGGTCAGTTTCTTACTTTTGTATGCTCGTTCATCCTGTGGTCAGTTGCTCACTTGATTGTTGCTCGGTCAGACTGTGGTCAGCTGGTCAGTTTCTGGTTTCTAGCTCAGACTGTGGTCAGTTGGTCAGTTTTGGGTTGTCTCTGTCAGACCTTGGTCAGTTGGTCAGTTTTGGGTTTCGAGCTCATACTGTGGTCAGTTGGTCAGTTACTGATGCCTAAGTCAGACTGTGGTCAGTTGGTCAGTTTCAGGTTGTCTCGGTCAGACTGTGTGCAGTTGGTGAGTTTCTGGATCCTAGGGTAGACTTTGGTCAGTTGAACATTTGCTGGTGTCTAAGTCAGACTATGGTCAGTTTTTCACTTTCTGGTTGTCTCGGTCAGACTGTGGGCAGTTGTTGAGTTTCTGGATTCTAGGTCAGACTCTGGTCAGTTGGTCAGCTTCAGGTTTCTAGGCCAGACTTTGGTCAGTTGGATATTTGCTGGTGTCTAAGTCAGACTATGGTCAGTTCTTCACTTTATGGTTGTCTCGGTCAGACTGTGGGCAGTTGGTTGGTTATCTGGATGCTGGGGCAGACTTTGGTCAGTTGCTCAGTTTTTGGTTGTCTCGGTCAGACAGTGGTCAGTTGGTCAGTTTCAGGTCGCTTACGTTACAAAGTGGACAGTTGGTCAGTATCTCGTTTCTGGGTCAGACTGTGGTCAGTTGGTCAGTTTCTGGTTTCTAGGTCAGACTGTGGTCAGTTGGTCAGTTTAGGGTTTCGAGCTCATACTGTGGTCAGTTGGTCAGTTGCAAATGCCTAAGTCAGACTGTGGTCAGTTGGTCAGTTTCAGGTTGTCTCGGTCAGACTGTGGGCAGTTGGTGAGTTTCTGGATTCTAGGGTAGACTTGGTCAGTTGGACATTTGCTGGTGTCTAAGTCAGACTATGGTCAGTTTTTATCTTTCTGGTTGTCTCGGTTAGACTGTGGGCAGTTGGTTGGTTTTCTGGATTCTAGGGCAGACTTTGGTCAGTTGCTTAGTTTTTGGTTGTCTCAGTCAGACAGTGGTCAGTTGGTCAGTTTCAGGTTGCTGAGGTCAGACTCTGGTCAGTTGGTCAGTTGCTGGTTCCTAGGTCATACTGCGCTCATTTGGTCAGTTTCAGGTTGTCTCGGTCAGACAGTGGTCAGTTGGTCAGTTCCAGGTTGCTTAGGTCAGACTGTGGTCAGTTGGTCAGTTGCTGGTTCCTAGGTCATACTGCGCTCATTTGGTCAGTTTCAGGTTGTCTCGGTCAGACTGTGGTCAATTGGTTAGTTTCAGGTTACTAGGTCAGCCTCTGGTCAGTTGGTCAGCTTCAGGTTTCTAGGCCAGACTTTGGTAAGTTGGACATTTGCTGGTGTCTAAGTCAGACTATGGTCAGTTTTTCACTTTCTGGTTGTCTCGGTCAGACTGTGGGCAGTTGGTTGGTTTTCTGGATTCCAGGGCAGACTTTGGTCAGTTGCTCAGTTTTTGGTTGTCTCGGTCAGACAGTGGTCAGTTGGTCAGTTTCAGGTTGCTTACGTCAGAAAGTGGACAGTTGGTCAGTTTCTGGTTTCTAGTTCAGACTGTGATCAGTTGGTCAGTTTCTGGTTTCTAGGTCAGACTGTGGTCAGTTGGTCAGTTTCGGGTGGTCTCTGTCAGACTTTGATCAGTTGGTCAGTTTCGGTTTTGAGCTCATACTGTGGTCAGTTGGTAATTTGCTGGTGTCTAAGTCAGACTGTGGTCAGTTGCTCAGTTTTTGGTTGTCTCGTCAGACAGTGGTCAATTGGTCAGTTTCAGGTTTCTACGTCAGACTGTGGTCAGTTGGATCGCTTCAAGTTGTCTCAGTCAGAATGTGGGCAGTTGGTCAGTTTCTGCTTTCTAGTTCAGACAGTGGTAGTTGGTCAGTTTCTGGTTGTCTCGGTCAGACAGTGCACAGTTGTTCAGTTTCTGCTTGCTAGGTCATCCTGTGATCAATTGGTCAGTTGCTGGTTTCTTGATCAGACTGTTGTCAGCTCCGTCAGTTTCTGGTTTCTCGGTCAGACTGTGGTTAGTTGGTCAGTTTCTGGTTCCTAGGTCAGACTGTGGTCAGTTGGTCCGTTATGGTTTCTCGCTCAGAATGTGGTCAGTTGGTAATTTTCAAAGTTTTTAGGTCAGACTTTGGTCAGTTGGTCAGTTTCTGGTTCTGAGCTCAGGCTCTGGGCAGTTGCTCAGTTTCTGGTTCTCGGCAAGACTGTGCTCAGTTGGTCAGTATCGCGTTGTCTCAGTCAGACTGTGGTCAGTTGGTCAGTTTCTTGTTTCTAGGTCAGAATGTGGTCAGTTGGTCAGTTTCTGGTTCTCGGTCAGACTGTGGTCAGTTGGTCAGTTTCGGGTTCCGAGTCAGACTGTGGTCAGTTGGTCAGTTTCTGGTTTCAGGATCAGACTGTGGGCAGTTGGGCAGTTTCTGGTTTCTCGGTCAGACTGTGGGCAGTTGGTCAGTTTCTGGTTCTCGGTCAGACTGTGGTCAGTTGGTCAGTTTCGGGTTCCGAGTCAGACTGTGATCAGTTGGTCAGTTTCTGGTTTCTCGGTCAGACTGTGGGCAGTTGGGCAGTTTCTGGTTTCTCGGTCAGACTGTGGTCAGTTGGTTAGTTTCTAGTTGTCTCGGCATGACTGAGCTAAGTTGGTCAGTTTCTGGTTTCTAGGTCAGACTGTGGTTAGTTGGTCAGTTTCTGGTTGTTTTTAGGTCATTTTCTTTGGTCAGTTTCTTACTTTTGTATGCTCGTTCATCCTGTGGTCAGTTGCTCACTTGATTGTTGCTCGGTCAGACTGTGGTCAGTTGGTCAGTTTCAGGTTTCTAGCTCAGACTGTGGTCAGTTGGTCAGTTTTGGGTTGTCTCTGTCAGACTTTGGTCAGTTGGTCAGTTTTGGGTTTCGAGCTCATACTGTGGTCAGTTGGTCAGTTACTGATGCCTAAGTCAGACTGTGGTCAGTTGGTCAGTTTCAGGTTGTCTCGGTCAGACTGTGGGCAGTTGGTGAGTTTCTGGATTCTAGGGTAGACTTTGGTCAGTTGAACATTTGCTGGTGTCTAAGTCAGACTATGGTCAAGTTTTTCACTTTCTGGTTGTCTCGGTCAGACTTTGGGCAGTTGTTGAGTTTCTGGATTCTAGGTCAGACTTTGGTCAGTTGCTCAGTTTTTGGTTGTCTCGGTCAGACAGTGGTCAGTTGGTCAGTTTCAGGTTGCTTACGTCAGAAAGTGGACAGTTGGTCAGTTTCTGGTTTCTAGGTCAGACTGTGATCAGTTGGTCAGTTTCTGGTTTCTTGGTCAGACTGTGATCAGTTGGTCAGTTTCGGGTGGTCTCTGTCAGACTTTGGTCAGTTGGTCAGTTTCGATTTTGAGCTCATACTGTGGTCAGTTGGTCATTTGCTGGTGTCTAAGTCAGACTGTGGTCAGTTGCTCAGTTTTTGGTTGTCTCGTCAGACAGTGGTCAATTGGTCAGTTTCAGGTTTCTACGTCAGACTGTGGTCAGTTGGATCGCTTCAAGTTGTCTCAGTCAGAATGTGGGCAGTTGGTCAGTTTCTGCTTTCTAGTTCAGACAGTGGTCAGTAGGTCATCCTGTGATCAATTGGTCAGTTGCTGGTTTCTTGATCAGACTGTTGTCAGCTCCGTCAGTTTCTGGTTTCTCGGTGAGTCTGTGGTTAGTTGGTCAGTTTCTGGTTCCTAGGTCAGACTGTGGTCAGTTGGTCCGTTATGGTTTCTCGCTCAGAATGTGGTCAGTTGGTAATTTTCAAAGTTTTTAGGTCAGACTTTGGTCAGTTGGTCAGTTTCTGGTTCTGAGCTCAGGCTCTGGGCAGTTGCTCAGTTTCTGGTTCTCGGCAAGACTGTGCTCAGTTGGTCAGTATCGCGTTGTCTCAGTCAGACTGTGGTCAGTTGGTCAGTTTCTGGTTTCTACGTCAGAATGTGGGCAGTTGGTCAGTTTCTGGTTTCGAGGTCAGACTGCGGGCAGTTGGTCAGTTTCGGATTTCTAGATCAGAATCTGTTAAATTGTTCAGTTTCTTTTTTGTAGGTCAGACTGTGGTCAGTTGGTCAGTTTTTGGTCGTCTAGGTCAGTTTCTGTTGTCAGTTTCTTACTTCTGCTTGCTAGGTCATCCTGTGGTCAGTTGGTCACTTGCATGTTGCTCGGTCAGACTGTAATCAGTTGTCCATTTGCTGTTTTCTAGGACAGACTGTGGTCAGTTGGTCAGTTGCTGGTTTCTATTTCAGACTGTGGTCAGTTGGTCAGTTTCTGGTTTCTAGGTCAGAATGTGGTCAGTTGGTCATTTTCTGGTTTCTCGGTCAGACTGTGGTCAGTTGTTCAGTTTCTAGTTGTGTTTAGGTCAGTTTCTTTTGTCTGTTTCTTACTTTTGTATGCTGGTTCATCCTGCGGTCAGTTGCTCACTTGCTTGTTGCTCGGTCAGACTGTGGTCAGTTGGTCAGTTTCTGGTTTCTAGGTCAGACTGTGGTCAGTTGGTCAGTTTCGTGTTGTCTCTGTCAGACTTTGGTCAGTTGGTCAGTTGCTGGTTCCTTGTTCATATTGCGCTCATTTGGTCATTTTCAGGTTTTTCGGTCAGACTGTGGTCAATTGGTTAGTTTCAGGTTTCTCGGTCAGACTGTGGTCAGTTGGTCAGCTTCAGGTTTCGAGGCCAGACTGTGGTCAGTTGGTTAGTTGCTGGTGTCTAAGTCAGACTGTGGTCAGTTTTTCACTTTCGGGTACTCTCGGTCAGAATGTGGTCAGTTGATCAGTTTCAGGTTTCCAGTTCAGACTGTGGTCAGTTGGTCAGTTTCTGGTTGTCTCAGTCAGACTGTGGGCAGTTGGTTGGTTTTCTGGATTCTAAGGCAGACTTTGGTCAGTTGCTCAGTTTTTGGTTGTCTCGGTCAGACAGTGGTCAATTGTTCAGTTTGAGGTTGCTTAGTTCAGAAAGTCGTCAGTTGGTCAGTTTCTGGCTTCTAGGTCAGACTGTGGTCAGTTGGTCAGTTTCTGGTTTCTAGCTCAGACTGTGGACAGTTTGTCACTTTCTGGTTGTCTCGGTCAGACTGTGGTCAGTTGGTCAGTTTCAGGTTTCTAGTTCAGACTGTGGTCAGTTGGTCAGTTTCAGGTTTCTAGTTCAGACTGTGGTCAGTTGGTCAGTTTCAGGTTGTCTCAGTCACACTGTGGGCAGTTGGTTGGTTTTCTGGATTCTAGGGCAGACTTTGCTCAGATGCTCAATTTTTGGTTGTCTCGGTCTGACAGTGGTCAATTGGTCAGTTTCTGGTTTCTAGGTCAGACTGTGGTCAGTTGGTAAGTTTCGTGTGGTGTCTGTCAGACTTTGGTCAGTTGTTCAGTTTCTGGTTTCGAGCTCAAACTGTGGTCAGTTGGTCATTTGCTGGTGTCTAATTCAGATTGTGGTCAGTTTGTCACTTTTTGGTTGTCTCGGTCAGACATTGGTCAGTTGGTCAGTTTCATGTTTCTATTTAAGACTGTGGTCAGTTTCTCAGTTTCAGGTAGGTCGCGGTCAGACTGTGGGCAGTTGGTTCGTTTTCTGGATTCTAGGGCAGACTTTGGTCAGTTGCTCAATTTTTGGTTGACTCGGTCAGACAGTGGTCAGTTGGTCAGTTTCAGGTTTTTTAGTTCAGACTATGGTCAGTTGGTCAGTTGCTGGTTCCTAAGTCATACTGTGCTCAGTTGGTCAGTTTCAGGTTGTCTCGGTCAGACTGTGGTCAATTGGTTCGTTTCATGTTGCTAGGTCAGACTGTGGTCAGTTGGATAGCTTCAAGCTATCTCGGTCAGACTGTGGGAAGTTGGTCAGTTTCTGCTTTCCAGGTCAGACAGTGGTCAGTTGGTCAGTTTGTGGTTGGCTCGGTCAGACTGTGCACAGTTGGTCATTTTCTGCTTGCTAGGTCATCCTGTGATCAATTTGTCAGTTGCTGGTTTCTTGATCAGACTCTGGTCAGCTCTGTCAGTTTCTGGTTTCTAGGTCAGACTGCGGTCAGTTGGTCCATTATGGTTTCTCGCTCAGAATGTGGTCAGTTGGTTATTTTCATAATTTAAGTTCAGACTTTGATCAGTTGGTCAGTTTCTGGTTCTGAGGTCAGACTCTAGGCATTTGCTCAGTTTCTGGTTTCCAGATCCGACTGTGTTCAGTTGGTCAGTTTCTGGTTTCGAGGTCAGACTGTGGTCAGTTGCTATGTTTCGCGTTGTCTCGGTGAAACTGTGGTCAGTTGGTCAGTTTCTTGTTTCTAATTCAGACTGTGGTCAGTTGGTCAATTTCTGGTTTCTATGTCAGAATGTGGTCAGTTGGTCAGTTTCTGGTTTCTCGTTCAGACTGTGGTCAGTTGGTCAGTTTCGGGTTCCTAGTCAGACTGTGGTCAGTTGGTCAGTTTCGGGTTCCTAGTCAGACTGTGGTCAGTTGGTCAGTTTCTGGTTTCATGATCAGATTGTGATCAGTTGGTCAGTTTCTGGTTTCTCGGTCAGACTGTGGGCAGTTGGGCATTTTCTGGTTTCTCGGTCAGACTGTGGGCAGTTGGTCAGTTTCTAGTTGTGTTTAGGTCAGTTTCTTTAGTCTGTTTCTTACTTTTGTTTGCTGGTTCATCCTGCGTTCATTTGCTCACTTGCTTGTTGCTCGGTCAGACTGTGGTCAGTTGGTCAGTTTCTGGTTTCTAGGTCAGACTGTGGTCAGTTGGTCAGTTTCGTGTTGTCTCTGTCAGACTTTGGTCAGTTGGTCAGTTGCTGGTTCCTTGTTCATATTGCGCTCATTTGGTCATTTTCAGGTTTTTCGGACAGACTGTGGTCAATTGGTTAGTTTCAGGTTTCTAGGTCAGACTGTGGTTAGTTGGTCAGCTTCAGGTTTCGAGGCCAGACTGTGGTCAGTTGGTCATTTGCTGGTGTCTAAGTCAGACTGTGGTCAGTTTTTCACTTTCGGGTACTCTCGGTCAGAATGTGGTCAGTTGATCAGTTTCAGGTTTCCAGTTCAGACTGTGGTCAGTTGGTCAGTTTCTGTTTGTCTCAGTCAGACTGTGGCCAGTTGGTTGGTTTTCTGGATTCTAAGGCAGACTTTGGTCAGTTGCTCAGTTTTTGGTTGTCTCGGTCAGACAGTGGTCAATTGTTCAGTTTGAGGTTGCTTAGTTCAGAAAGTGGTCAGTTGGTCAGTTTCTGGCTTCTAGGTCAGACTGTGGTCAGTTGGTCAGTTTCTGGTTTCTAGCTCAGACTGTGGGCAGTTTGTCACTTTCTGGTTGTCTCGGTCAGACTGTGGTCAGTTGGTCAGTTTCAGGTTTCTAGTTCAGACTGTGGTCAGTTGGTCAGTTTCAGGTTTCTAGTTCAGACTGTGGTCAGTTGGTCAGTTTCAGGTTGTCGCAGTCACACTGTGGGCAGTTGGTTGGTTTTCTGGATTCTAGGGCAGACTTTGCTCAGATGCTCAATTTTTGGTTGTCTCGGTCTGACAGTGGTCAATTGGTCAGTTTCTGGTTTCTAGGTCAGACTGTGGTCAGTTGGTAAGTTTCGTGTGGTGTCTGTCAGACTTTGGTCAGTTGTTCATTTTCTGGTTTCGAGCTCAGACTGTGGTCAGTTGATCATTTGCTGGTGTCTAATTCAGATTGTGGTCAGTTTGTCACTTTTTGGTTGTCTCGGTCAGACTTTGGTCAGTTGGTCAGTTTCATGTTTCTATTTAATACTGTGGTCAGTTTCTCAGTTTCATGTAGGTCGCGGTCAGACTGTGGGCAGTTGGTTCGTTTTCTGGATTCTAGGGCAGACTTTGGTCAGTTGCTCAGTTTTTGGTTGACTCGGTCAGACAGTGGTCAGTTGGTCAGTTTCAGGTTTTTTAGTTCAGACTATGGTCAGTTGGTCAGTTGCTGGTTCCTAAGTCATACTGTGCTCAGTTGGTCAGTTTCAGGTTGTCTCGGTCAGACTGTGGTCAATTGGTTCGTTTCATGTTGCTAGGTCAGACTGTGGTCAGTTGGATAGCTTCAAGCTATCTCGGTCAGACTGTGGGAAGTTGGTCAGTTTCTGCTTTCCAGGTCAGACAGTGGTCAGTTGGTCAGTTTGTGGTTGGCTCGGTCAGACTGTGCACAGTTGGTCATTTTCTGCTTGCTAGGTCATCCTGTGATCAATTTGTCAGTTGCTGGTTTCTTGATCAGACTCTGGTCAGCTCTGTCAGTTTCTGGTTTCTAGGTCAGACTGCGGTCAGTTGGTCCATTATGGTTTCTCGCTCAGAATGTGGTCAGTTGGTTATTTTCATAATTTAAGTACAGACTTTGATCAGTTGGTCAGTTTCTGGTTCTGAGGTCAGACTCTAGGCATTTGCTCAGTTTCTGGTTTCTAGATCCGACTGTGTTCAGTTGGTCAGTTTCTGGTTTCGAGGTCAGACTGTGGTCAGTTGCTATGTTTCGCGTTGTCTCGGTGAAACTGTGGTCAGTTGGTCAGTTTCTTGTTTCTAATTCAGACTGTGGTCAGTTGGTCAATTTCTGGTTTCTATGTCAGAATGTGGTCAGTTAGTCAGTTTCTGGTTTCTCGGTCAGACTGTGGTCAGTTGGTCAGTTTCGGGTTCCTCGTCAGACTGTGGTCAGTTGGTCAGTTTCCGGTTCCTAGTCAGACTGTGGTCAGTTGGTCAGTTTCTGGTTTCATGATCAGATTGTGATCAGTTGGTCAGTTTCTGGTTTCTCGGTCAGACTGTGGGCAGTTGGGCATTTTCTGGTTTCTCGGTCAGACTGTGGGCAGTTGGTCAGTTTCTAGTTGTCTCGGTAAGACTGTGGTAAGTTGGTCAGTTTCTGGTTTCTAGGTCAGACTGTGGTCATTTGTTCAGTTTCTAGTTGTGTTTAGGTCAGTTTCTTTTGTCTGTTTCTTACTTTTGTATGCTGGTTCATCCTGCGGTCAGTTGCTCTCTTGCTTGTTGCTCGGTCAGACTGTGGTCATTTGGTCAGTTTCTGGTTTCTAGGTCAGACTGTGGTCAGTTGGTCAGTTTCGTGTTGTCTCTGTCAGACTGTGGTCAGTTGGTCAGTTTCTGGTTGTCTCAGTCAGACTGTGGGCAGTTGGTTGGTTTTCTGGATTCTAAGGCAGACTTTGGTCAGTTGCTCAGTTTTTGGTTGTCTCGGTCAGGCAGTGGTCAATTGTTCAGTTTGAGGTTGCTTAGTTCAGAAAGTGGTCAGTTGGTCAGTTTCTGGCTTCTAGGTCAGACTGTGGTCAGTTGGTCAGTTTCTGGTTTCTAGCTCAGACTGTGGGCAGTTTGTCACTTTCTGGTTGTCTCGTTCAGACTGTGGTCAGTTGGTCAGTTTCAGGTTTCTAGTTCAGACTGTGGTCAGTTGGTCAGTTTCAGGTTTCTAGTTCAGACTGTGGTCAGTTGGTCAGTTTCAGGTTGTCTCAGTCACACTGTGGGCAGTTGGTTGGTTTTCTGGATTCTAGGGCAGACTTTGCTCAGATGCTCAATTTTTGGTTGTCTCGGTCTGACAGTGGTCAATTGGTCAGTTTCTCGGTGCTAGGTCAGACTGTGGTCAGTTGGTAAGTTTCGTGTGTTGTCTGTCAGACTTTGGTCAGTTGTTCAGTTTCTGGTTTCGAGCTCATACTGTGGTCAGTTGGTCATTTGCTGGTGTCTAATTCAGATTGTGGTCAGTTTGTCACTTTTTGGTTGTCTCGGTCAGACTTTGGTCAGTTGGTCAGTTTCATGTTTCTATTTAAGACTGTGGTCAGTTTCTCAGTTTCAGGTAGGTCGCGGTCAGACTGTGGGCAGTTGGTTCGTTTTCTGGAGTCTAGGGCAGACTTTGGTCAGTTGCTCAGTTTTTGGTTGACTCGGTCAGACAATGGTCAGTTGGTCAGTTTCAGGTTTTTTAGTTCAGACTATGGTCAGTTGGTCAGTTGCTGGTTCCTAAGTCATACTGTGCTCAGTTGGTCAGTTTCAGGTTGTCTCGGTCAGACTGTGGTCAATTGGTTCGTTTCATGTTGCTAGATCAGACTGTGGTCAGTTGGATAGCTTCAAGCTATCTCGGTCAGACTGTGGGAAGTTGGTCAGTTTCTGCTTTCCAGGTCAGACAGTGGTCAGTTGGTCAGTTTCTGGTTCTCTCGGTCAGACTGTGCACAGTTGGTCATTTTCTGCTTGCTAGGTCATCCTGTGATCAATTTGTCAGTTGCTGGTTTCTTGATCAGACTCTGGTCAGCTCTGTCAGTTTCTGGTTCCTAGGTCAGACTGTGGCCAGTTGGTCAGTTTATCGTTCCAAGGTCAGACTGCGGTCAGTTGGTCCATTATGGTTTCTCGCTCAGAATGTGGTCAGTTGGTTACTTTCATAGTTTAAGTTCAGACTTTGATCAGTTGGTCAGTTTCTGGTTCTGAGGTCAGACTCTAGGCATTTGCTCAGTTTCTGGTTTCTAGATCCGACTGTGGTCAGTTGGTCTCTTTCTGGTTTCGAGGTAAGACTGTGGTCAGTTGCTATGTTTCGCGTTGTCTCGGTGAGACTGTGGTCAGTTGGTCAGTTTCTTGTTTCTAATTCAGACTGTGGTCAGTTGGTCAGTTTCTGGTTTCTAGTTCAGACTATGATTAGTTGGTCAGTTTCTGGTTTCTAGGCCAGAATGTGGTCAGTTGGTCAGTTTGTGGTTCCTAGGGCAGACTGTGGTCAGTTGGTCAGTTTCTGATTTCTACGTCAGACTTTGGTCAGCTGGTCAGTTTCTGGTTTCTAGGTCAGACTATGGTCAGTTGGTCAGTTTCTGGTTGTCTCGGTCAGTCTGTGGGCAGTTGAGCAGTTTCAGATATCGAGGTCAGACAGTGGTCACTTGGTCATTTTCTGGTTGTCTTGCTCAGACTGTGGTCAGTTGGTCAGTTTCTGCTTTTTCGGTGAGACTGTGGTCAGTTTGTCAGTTTCTGGTTTCTAGCTCAGAATGTGATCAGTTGTTCAGTTTGTGGTTCCTAGATCAGGCTGTGGTCAGTTGGTCAGTTTCTGGTTTCTACGTCAGACTGTGGTCAGTTGGTCAGTTACTGTTTTCTAGGTCAGAATGTAGTCAGTTGGTCAGTTTCTGGTTTCGAGTTCAGAATGTGGTCAGTTGTTCAGTTTGTGGTTCCTAGATCAGGCTGTGGTCAGTTGGTCAGTTTCTGGTTTCTACGTCAGACTGTGGTCAGTTGGTCAGTTACTGGTTTCTAGGTCAGACTGTAGTCAGTTGGTCAGTTTCTGGTTTCTCGGTCAGACTGTGGCCAGTTGGTCAGTATCTGGTTCCTGGGTCAGACTGCGGTCAGTTGGTCCGTTATGGTTTCTCGCTCAGAATGTGGTCAGTTGGTTATTTTCAAAGTTTAAGTTCAGACTTTGGTCAGTTGGTCAGTTTCTGGTTCTGAGGTCAGACTCTAGGCATTTGCTCAGTTTCTGGTTTCTAGATCCGACTGTGGTCAGTTGGTCAGTTTCTGGTTTCGAGGTCAGTCTGTGGTCAGTTGCTATGTTTCGCGTTGTCTCGGTGAGACTGTGGTCAGTTGGTCAGTTTCTTGTTTCTAATTCAGACTGTGGTCAGTTGGTCAGCTTCTGGTTTCTAGGTCAGATTGTGGTTAGTTGGTCAGTTTCTGGTTTCTAGCTCAGACTGTGGTTACTTGGTCAATTTCTGGTTTCTCCGCCAGAATGTGTTCAGTTGGTCAGTTTGTGATTCCTAGGTCAGACTGTGGTCAGTTGGTCAGTTTCTGATTTCTACGTCATACTAAGATCAGCTGGTTAGTTTCTGGTTCCTATATCAGACTCTGGTCAGTTTCTGGTTCTTAGGTCAGACTGTGGTCAGTTGGTAAATTTCTGGTTTCTAGGTCAGAATGTGGTCTGTTGGTCCGTTTCTGGTTGTCTCGGTCAGTCTGTGGGCAGTTGGTCAGTTTCAGGTTTCGAGGTCAGACAGTGGTCACTTGGTCATTTTCGGGTTGTCTTGGTCAGACTGTGCGCAGTTGGTCAGTTTCTGGTTTTTCGGTGAGACTGTGGTCAGTTGGTCAGTTTCTGATTTCTAGGTCAGAATGTGGTCAGTTGTTCAGTTTGTGGTTCCTAGGTCAGATTGTGGTCAGTTGGTCAGTTTCTGGTTTCTACGTCAGACTATGATCAATTGGTCAGTTTCTGCTTCCTATGTCAGACTGTAGTCAGTTGGTCAGTTTCTGGTTTTTAGGTCAGACTGTGGTCAGTTGGTCAGTTACTGGTTTCTAGGTAAAACTGTGGTCAGTTGGTCAGTTTCTGGTTTCTAGATCAGACTGTGGTCAGTTGGTCAGTTTCTGTTTTTTAGGTCAGACTGTAGTCAGTTGGTCAGTTTCTGGTTTTTAGGTCAGACTGTGGTCAGTTGGTCAGTTACTGGTTTCTAGGTAAAACTGTGGTCAGTTGGTCAGTTTCTGGTTTCAGGATCAGACTGTGATCATTAGGTCAGTTTCTGGTTTCTAGGTCAGACTGTGGTCAGTTGGGCAGTATCTGATTTCTCGGTCAGACTGTGGGCAGTTGGTCAGTTTCTGGTTTCAGGATCAGACTGTGATCAGTTGGACAGTTGCTGAAGCCTAATTCAGACTGTGGTCAGTTAGTCAGTTGCTGGTTGTCTCGGTCAGACTGTGGGCAGTTGCTGAGTTTCTGGATTCTAGGGCAGACTTTGGTCAGTTGCTCAGATTTTGGTTGTCTCGGTCAGACAATGGTCAGTTGGTCAGTTTCAGGTTGTTTAGGTCAGACTGTGGTCAGTTGGTCAGTTGCTGGTTCCTAGGTCATACTGCGCTCATTTGGTCAGTTTCGGGTTGTCTCTTTCAGACTGTGGTCAATTGTTTAGTTTCAGGTTTCTTGGTCAGAGTGTGGTCAGTTGGTCAGCTTCAGGTTGTCTATGTCAGACTGTGGGCAGTTGGTCAATTTCTGCTTTCAAGGTCAGACAGTGGTCACTTTGTCAGTTACTGGTTGTTTCGGTCATACTGTGCATAGTTGGTCAGTTTCTGCTTGCTAGGTCATCCTGTGCTCAATTGGTCAGTTGCTGGTTCCTTGATCAGAATGTGGTCAGCTCCGTCAGTTTCTGGTTTCTAGGTCCGACTGTGGTCAGTTGGTCCTTTATGGTTTCTAGCTCAGAATGTGGTCAGTTGGTCATTTTCAAAGTTTTTAGGTCAGACTTTGGTCAGTTGGTCAGTTTCAGGTTTCTAGGTCAGACTGTGCTCAGTTGGTCAGTTTCTGGTTGTCTCGCTCAGAATGTGGGCAGTTGGTCAGTTTCTGGTTTCGAGGTCAGACAGTGGTCACTTGGTCATTTTCGGGTTGTCTCGGTCAGACTGTGCATAGTTGGTAGGTTTCTGCTTGCTAGGTCATCCTGTGGTCAATTGGTCAGTTGATGCTGTATTGATCAGACTGTGGTCAGTTCTGTAAGTTTCTGTTTTCTAGGACAGACTGTGGTCAGTTGGTCATGTTCCGGTTTCTAGGACAGACTGCCGTAAGTTGGTCAGTTTCTGGTTCCTAAGTCAGACTGTGGTCAGTTGGTCAGTTTCTGGTTTCTCGGTCAGACTGTGGTAAGTTGTTCAGTTTCTGGTTTCTTGGTCGGGGTATGTGGTCAGTTGGTCAGTTTCTGGTTTCTACGTCAGACTGTGGTCAGTTGGTTAGTTTCTGGTTTCTAGGTCAGGATGTGGTCAGTTGGTCAGTTTCTGGTTTCTCGTTCAGACTCTGGTCAGTTGGTCAGTTTCGCGTTCGAAGTCAGAATGTGGTCAGTTGGCCAATTTCTCGTTTCTAGGTCAGACTGTGGGCAGTTGGGCTGTTTCTGATTTCTCCGTCAGACTGTGGGCAGTTGGTCAGTTTCTGGTTGTTTTTAGGTCAGTTTCTTTGGTCAGTTTCTTACTTTTGTATGCTAGTTCATCCTGTGGTCAGTTGCTCACTTGCTTGTTGCTCGGTCAGACTGTGGTCAGTTGGTCACTTTCTGTTTTCTTGGTCAGACTGTGGTCAGTTGGTCAGTTTCGTGTTGTCGGTCAGACTTTGCTCAGTTGGTCAGATTCGGGTTTCGAGCTCATACTGTGGTCAGTTGGTCACTTGCTGATGCCTAAGTCAGATTGAGGTCAGTTGGTCAGTTGCAGGTTGTCTCGGTCAGACTGTGGGCAGTTGCTGAGTTTCTGGATTCTAGGGCAGACTTTGGTCAGTTGCTCAGATTTTGGTTGTCTCGGTCAGACAGTGGTCAGTTGGTCATTTTCAGGTTGTTCAGGTCAGACTGTGGTCAGTTGGTCAGTTGCTGGTTCCTAGGTCATACTGCGCTCATTTGGTCAGTTTCAGGTTGTCTCTGTCAGACTGTGGTCAATTGGTCAATTTCTGCTTTCAAGGTTAGTCAGTGATCAGTTGGTCAGTTACTGGTTGTCTCGGTCAGACTATGCACAGTTGGTCATTTTCTGCTTGGTAGGTCATCCTGTGATCAATTGGTCAGTTGCTGGTTCCTTGATCAGACTGTGGTCAGCTCCGTCTGTTTCTGGTTTCTAGGTCAGACTGTGGTCAGTTGGTCAGTTTCTGGTTCCTAGGTCAGACTGTGGTCAGTTGGTCCTTTATGGTTTCTCGCTCAGAATGTGGTCAGTTGGTCATTTTCAAAGTTTTTAGGTCAGACTTTGGTCAGTTGGTCAGTTTCAGGTTTCTAGCTCAGACTGTGGTCAGTTGGTCAGTTTCTGGTTGTCTCGCTCAGACTGTGGGCAGTTGGTCATTTTCTGGTTTCGAGGTCAGACAGTGGTCAATTGGTCATTTTCTTTTAGTCTCGGTCAGACTGTGCACAGTTGGTCAGTTTCTGCTTGCTAGGTCATCCTGTGGTCAATTGGTCTGTTGCTGGTGTATTGATCAGACTGCGGTCACTTCTGTCAGTTTCTGGTTTCCAGGACAGACTGTGATCATTTGGTCATGTTCTGGTTTCTATGACAGACTGCCGTCAGTTGGTCAATTTCTGGTTACTAAGTCAGACTGTGGTCAGTTGGTCAGTTTCTGGTTTCTAGGTCAAACTGTGGTCAGTTGGTCAGTTTCTGGTTTCTAGATTAGAATGTGGTCAGTTGATCAGTTTCTGGTTTCTCGGTCAGACTGTGGTCAGTTGGTCAGTTTCTGGTTTCTAGATTAGAATGTGATCAGTTGATCAGTTTCTGGTTCCTGGGTCAGACTGTGGTCAGTTGGTCAGTTTCAGGTTGTCTCTGTCAGACTGTGGTCAGCTGGTCAGTTTCTGGTGTCTCAGTCAGACTGTGGTCAGTTGGTCAGTTTTTGGTTATCTCGGTCTGACTGTGGTCAGTTGGTCAGTTTCACGTTTCTCGTTCAGACTGTGGTCAGTTGGTCAGTTTCAGGTTGTCTCGGTCAGACTGTGGGCAGTTGGTGAGTTTCTGGATTCTAGGTCAGACTTTGGTCAGTTGGTCACTTTTTGGATGTCTCGATCAGACTCTGGTCTATTGGTCAGTTTCAGGTTTCTAGGTCAGACTGTGGTGAGTTGGTCAGCTCCAGGTTGTCTCGGTCAGACAGTGGTCAGTTGGTCAGTTGCTTGTTCCTAGGTCAGACTGTGCTCAGTTGGTCAGCTTCAGGTTGTCTCAGTCAAATTGTGGTCAATTGGTCAGTTTCAGGTTTCTAGGTCAGATTGTGGTCAGTTGGTCAGCTTCAGGTTGTCTCAGTCAGACTGTGAGCAGTTGGTCAGTTCTGCTTTCTAGGTCAGACAGTGGCCAGTTGGTCAGTTTCTGGTTGTCTTGGTCAGACTGTGCACAGTTGGTCAGTTTTTGCTTGCTAGTTAATCCTGTGGTCAGTTGCTCAGTTGCTGGTTTCCTGATCAGACTGTGGTCAGTTGGTCAGTTTCTGGTTTCTAGGTCAGACTGTGGGCAGTTGGTCAGTTTCTCGTTTCTAGGTCAAACTGTGGGCAGTTGGTCAGTTTCTCGTTTTTAGGTCAGCCTGTGGGCAGTTGGTCAGTTTCTGGCTGTCTCGGTAAGACTGTGGTAAGGTGTTCATTTTCTGGTTTCTTGGTCAGACTGTGGTCAGTTGGTCAGTTTTGGTTTCTATGTCAAACTGTGGTCAGTTGGTCATTGTTTGGTTTCTGTGTCAGAATGTGGTCAGTTGGTCAGTTTCTGGGCTCTCGGTCAGACTGTGGGCAGTAGGTCACTTTCTGGTTTCTAGGTCAGACTGCGGCCATTGGTCAGTTTCTGGTATCTAGGTCAGATTGTGGTCAGTTGGTCCTTTATGGATTCTCGCTCAGAATGTGGTCAGTTGGTCATTTTCAAAGTTTTAGGTCAGACTTTGGTCAGTTGGTCAGTTTCAGGTTTCGAGGTCAGACTGTGGTCAGTTGGTCAGTTTCTGGTTGTCTCGCTCAGACTGTGGGCAGTTGGTCAGTTTCTGGTTTCGAGGTCAGACAGTGGTCACTTGATCATTTTCTTGTAGTCTCGGTCAGACTGTGCACAGTTGGTCAGTTTCTGCTTGCTAGGTCATCCTGTGGTCAATTGGTCAGTTGCTGGTGTATTGATCAGACTGCGGTCACTTCTGTCAGTTTCTGGTTTCTAGGACAGACTGTGGTCATTTGGTCATGTTCTGGATTCTATGACAGACTGCCGTCAGTTGGTCAGTTTCTGGTTCCTAAGTCAGACTGTGGTCAGTTGGTCAGTTTCTGGTTTCTAGGTCAGACTATGGTCAGTTGGTCAGTTTCAGGTTTCTAGGTCAGACTGTGGTCAGTTGGTCAGCTTCAGGTTGTCTCAGTCAGACTGTGCGCAGTTGGTCAGTTCTGCTTTCTTGGTCAGACAGTGGTCAGTTGGTCAGTTTCTGGTTGTCTCAGTCAGACTGTGCACATTTGGTCAGTTTCTGCTTGCTAGTTCATCCTGTGGTCAATTGGTAAGTTTCTGGTTTCTAGGTCAGACTGTGGTCAGTTGGGCAGTTTCTGGTTTCTAGGTCAGACTGTGGTCAGTTGCTCAGTTTCTGGTTTCTATGTCAGACTGTGGTCAATTGGTCAATTTCTGGTTTCTATGTCAGGATGTGGTCAGTTGGTCAGTTTCTGGTTTCTCGTTCAGACTGTGGTCAGTTGGTCAGTTTCGGGTTCCTAGTCAGAATGTGGTCAGTTGGTCAGTTTCTGGTTTCAGGATCAGAATGTGATCAGTTGGTCAGTTTCTGGTTTCTAGGTCAGACTGTGGTCAGTTGGGCAGTTTCTGGTTTCTCGGTCAGACTGTGGGCAGTTGGTCAGTTTCTGGTTTCAGGATCAGACTGTGATCAGTTGGTCAGATGCTGAAGCCTAATTCAGACTGTGGTCAGTTGGTCAGTTGTGGTTGTCTCGGTCAGACTGTGGGCAGTTGCTGAGTTTCTGGATTCTAGGGCAGACTTTGGTCAGTTGCTCAGATTTTGGTTGTCTCGGTTAGACAATGGTCAGTTGGTCAGTTTCAGGTTGTTTAGGTCAGACTGCGGTCAGTTGGTCAGTTGCTGGTTCCTAGGTCATACTGCGCTCATTTGGTCAGTTTCAGGTTGTCTCTGTCAGACTGTGGTCAATTGGTTAGTTTCAGGTTTCTAGGTCAGAGTGTGGTCAGTTGGTCAGCTTCAGATTGTCTCGGTCAGACTGTGGGCAGTTGGTCAATTTCTGCTTTCAAGGTCAGACAGTGGTCACTTGGTCAGTTACTGGTTGTCTCGGTCAGACTGTGCACAGTTCGTAGGTTTCTGCTTGCTAGGTCATCCTGTGATCAATTGGTCAGTTGCTGGTTCCTTGATCAGACTATGGTCAGTTCTGTCAGTTTCTGGTTTCTAGGACAGACTGTGGTCAGTTGGTCATGTTCCGGTTTCTAGGACAGACTGCCGTCAGTTGGTCAGTTTCTGGTTCCTAAGTCAGACTGTGGTCAGTTGGTCAGTTTCTGGTTTCTCGGTCAGACTGTGGTCAGTTGTTCAGTTTCTGGTTTCTTGGTCAGTCTGTGGTCAGTTGGTCAGTTTCTGGTTTCTATGTCAGACTGTGGTCAGTTGGTCAGTTTCTGGTTGTTTTTAGGTCAGTTTCTTTGGTCAGTTTCTTACTTTTGTATGCTAGTTCATCCTGTGGTCAGTTGCTCACTTGCTTGTTGCTCGGTCAGACTGTATTCAGTTGGTCACTTTCTGTTTTCTTGGTCAGACTGTGGTCAGTTGGTCAGTTTCGTGTTGTCGGTCAGACTTTGCTCAGTTGGTCAGAAACGGGTTTCGAGCTCATACTGTGGTCAGTTGGTCAGTTGCTGATGCCTAAGTCAGATTGAGGTCATTTGGTCAGTTGCAGGATGTCTCGGTCAGACTGTGGGCAGTTGCTGAGTTTCTGGATTCTAGGGCAGACTTTGGTCAGTTGCTCAGATTTTGGTTGTCTCGGTCAGAGAGTGGTCAGTTGGTCATTTTCAGGTTGTTCAGGTCAGACTGTGGTCAGTTGGTCAGTTGCTGGTTCCTAGGTCATACTGCGCTCATTTGGTCAGTTTCAGGTTGTCTCTGTCAGACTGTGGTCAATTGGTCAATTTCTGCTTTCAAGGTCAGACAGTGGTCAGTTGGTCAGTTACTGGTTGTCTCGGTCAGACTGTGCACAGTTGGTCAGTTTTTGCATGGTAGGTCATCCTGTGATCAATTGGTCAGTTGCTGGTTCCTTGATCAGACTGTGGTCAGCTGCGTCAGTTTCTGGTTTCCAGGTCAGACTGTGGTCAGTTGGTCAGTTTCTGGTTCCTAGGTCAGACTGTGGTCAGTTGGTCCTTTATGGTTTCTCGCTCAGAATGTGGTCAGTTGGTCATTTTCAAAGTTTTTAGGTCAGACTTTGGTCAGTTGGTCAGTTTCAGGTTTCTAGGTCAGACTGTGGTCAGTTGGTCAGTTTCTGGTTGTCTCGCTCAGACTGTGGGCAGTTGGTCAGTTTCTGGTTTCGAGGTCAGACAGTGGTCACTTGGTCATTTTCTATTAGTCTCGGTCAGACTGTGCACAGGTGGTCAGTTTCTGCTTGCTAGGTCATCCTGTGGTCAATTGTTCAGTTGCTGGTGTATTGATCAGACTGCGGTCACTTCTGTCAGTTTCTGGTTTCTAGGACAGACTCTGGTCAGTTGGTCATGTTCTGGTTTCAATGACAGACTGCCGTCAGTTGGTCAGTTTCTGGGTCCTAAGTCAGACTGTGGTCAGTTGTTCAGTTTCTGGTTTCTAGGTCAGACTGTGGTCAGTTGGTCAGTTTCTGGTTTCTAGATTAGAATGTGGTCAGTTGATCAGTTTCTGGTTCCTCGGACAGACTTTGGTCAGTTGGTCAGTTTCTGGTTTCTCGGTCAGACTGTGGTCAGTTGGTCAGTTTCTGGTTTCTAGATTAGAATGTGATCAGTTGGTCAGTTTCTGGTTCCTAGGTCAGACTGTGGTCAGTTGGTCAGTTTCGGGTTATCTCTGTCAGACTGTGGTCAGCGGGTCAGTTTCTGGTGTCTCAGTCACACTGTGGTCAGTTGGTCAGTTTTTGGTTATCTCGGTCTGACTGTGGTCAGTTGGTCAGTTTCACGTTTCTCGTTCTGACTGGGGTCAGTTGGTCAGTTTCAGGTTGTCTCGGTCAGACTGTGGGCAGTTGGTGAGTTTCTGGATTCTAGGTCAGACTTTGGTCAGTTGGTCAGTTTTTGGATGTCTCGGTCAGACTGTGGGCAGTTGGTGAGTTTCTGGATTCTAGGGCAGATTTTAGTCAGTTGGTCAGTTGCTGGTTCCTAGGTCATACTGCGCTCATTTGATCAGTTTCAGGCTGTCTCGGTCAGACTGTGGTCAATTGGTTAGTTTCAGGTATCTAGGTCAGACTTTGGTCAGTTGGTCAGCTTCAGGTTGTCTCGGTCAGACTGTGGGCAGTTGGTCAATTTCTGCTTTCAAGGTCAGACAGTGGTCAGTTGGTCAGTCACTGGTTGTCTCGGTCAGACTGTGCACAGTTGGTCAGTTTCTGCTTGCTAGGTCGTCCTGTGAGCATTGGTCAGTTGCTGGTTCCTTGATCAGACTGTGGTCAGCTCCGTCAGTTTGTGGTTTCTCGGTCAGGCTGTGGTCAGTTGGTCAGTTTCTGGTTCCTCGGTCAGACTGTGGGCATTTATTCCGTTATGGTTTCTCGCTCAGAATGTGGTCAGTTGGTCATTTTCAAAGTTTTCAGGTCAGACTTTGGTCAGTTGGTCAGTTTCTGGTTCTGAGGTCAGACTGGTCAGTTGGTCAGTTTCTGGTTTCTAGGTCAGACTGTGGTCAGTTGGTCAGTTTCGGGTTGTCTCTGTTAGACTTTGGTCAGTTGGTCACTTTCGTGTTTCGATCTCATATTGTGGTCAGTTGGTCAGTTGCTGGTGTCTAAGTCAGACTGTGATCAGTTTTTCAGTTTCTGGTTGTCTCAGTCAGACTATGGTCAGTTGGTGAGTTTCAGGTTTCTAGGTCAGACTGTGGTCAGTTGGTCTGCTTCAGGTTGTCTCGGTCAGACTGTGGGCAATTGGTCCGTTATGGTTTCTCGCTCAGAATGTGGTCAGTTGATCATTTTCAAAGTTTTCAGGTCAGACTTTGGTCAGTTGGTCACTTTCTGCTTTCTAGGTCAGACTGTGGTCAGTTGGTCAGTTTCGGGTTGTCTCTGTCATACTTTGGTCAGTCGGTCAGTTTCGGGTTTCGAGCTCATACTGTGGTCAGTTTGTCAGTTGCTGGTGTCTAAGTCAGACTATGGTCAGTTTGTCAGTTTCTGGTTGTCTCAGTCAAACTGTGGTCAGTTGGTCAGTTTCAGTTCTCTAGTTCAGACTGTAGTCAGTTGGAGTATGAGAAGAAGCTTGCAGGGAACATTAAGACGGATTGCAAAAGTTTCTATTGATATGTAAAGAGAAAAAGGTTAGTAAAGACAAATGTAGGTCCCCTGCAGTCAGAATCAGGGGAAGTCATAACTGGGAACAAAGAAATGGCGGACCAATTGAACAAGTACTTTGGTTCGGTATTCACGAAGGAGGACACGAACAACCTTCCGGTTATAAAAGGGATCGGGGGGTCTAGTAAGGAGGAGGAACTGAGGGAAATCCTTATTAGCCGGGAAATTGTGTTGGGGAAATTGATGGGATTGAAGGCCGATAAATCCCCAGGGCCTGATGGACTGCATCCCAGAGTACTTAAGGAGGTGGCCTTGGAAATAGTGGATGCGTTGACAGTCATTTTCCAACATTCCATTGACTCTGGATCAGTTCCTATGGAGTGGAGGGTAGCCAATGTAACCCCACTTTTTAAAAAAGGAGGGAGAGAGAAAACAGGGAATTATAGACCGGTCAGCCTGACATCGGTAGTGGGTAAAATGATGGAATCAATTATTAAGGATGTCATAGCAGTGCATTTGGAAAGAGGTGACATGATAGGTCCAAGTCAGCATGGATTTGTGAAAGGGAAATCATGCTTGACAAATCTTCTGGAATTTTTTGAGGATGTTTCCAGTAGAGTGGATAAGGGAGAACCAGTTGATGTGGTATATTTGGACTTTCAGAAGGCGTTCGACAAGGTCCCACACAAGAGATTGATGTGCAAAGTTAGAGCACATGGGATTGGGGGTAGTGTACTGACATGGATTGAGAACTGGTTGTCAGACAGGAAGCAAAGAGTAGGAGTAAATGGGTACTTTTCAGAATGGCAGGCAGTGACTAGTGGGGTACCGCAAGGTTCTGTGCTGGGGCCCCAGCTGTTTACACTGTACATTAATGATTTAGATGAGGGGATTAAATGTAGTATCTCCAAATTTGCGGATGACGCTAAGTTGGGTGGCAGTGTGAGCTGCGAGGAGGATGCTGTGAGGCTGCAGAGCGACTTGGATAGGTTAGGTGAGTGGGCAAATGCATGGCAGATGAAGTATAATGTGGATAAATGTGAGGTTATCCACTTTGGTGGTAAAAACAGAGAGACAGACTATTATCTGAATGGTGACAGATTAGGAAAAGGGGAGGTGCAAAGAGACCTGGGTGTCATGGTACATCAGTCATTGAAGGTTGGCATGCAGGTGCAGCAGGCGGTTAAGAAAGCAAATGGCATGTTGGCCTTCATAGCAAGGGGATTTGAGTACAGGGGCAGGGAGGTGTTACTACAATTGTACAGGGCCTTGGTGAGGCCACACCTGGAGTATTGTGCACAGTTTTGGTCTCCTAACCTGAGGAAGGACATTCTTGCTATTGAGGGAGTGCAGCGAAGGTTCACCAGACTGATTCCCGGGATGGCGGGACTGACCTATCAAGAAAGACTGGATCAACTGGGCTTGTATTCACTGGAGTTCAGAAGAATGAGAGGGGACCTCATAGAAACATATAAAATTCTGACGGGGTTAGACAGGTTAGATGCAGGAAGAATGTTCCCAATGTTGGGGAAGTCCAGAACCAGGGGTCACAGTCTAAGGATAAGGGGTAAGCCATTTAGGACCGAGATGCGGAGGAACTTCTTCACCCAGAGAGTGGTGAACCTGTGGAATTCTCTACCACAGAAAGTTGTTGAGGCCAATTCACTAAATATATTCAAAAAGGAGTTAGATGAGGTCCTTACTGCTAGGGGGATCAAGGGGTATGGCGAGAAAGCAGGAATGGGGTACTGAAGTTGAATGTTCAGCCATGAACTCATTGAATGGCGGTGCAGGCTAGAAGGGCCGAATGGCCTACTCCTGCACCTATTTTCTATGTTTCTATGTTTCTATGTCAGTTTCAGGTTGTTTCCGTTATACTGTGGGCAGTTGGTGATTTTCTGGATTCTCGGGCAGACTTTGGTCAGTTGCTCAGTTTTTGGTTGTCTCGGTCAGACTCCGGTCTGTATGTTTCAGGTTGTCTAGGTCAGACAGTGGTCAGTGGGTCAGTTGTTGGTTCCTAGGTCAGACTGTGCTCAGTTGGTCATTTCCAGGTTGCCTCGGTTAGACTGTGCACAGTTGGTCAGTTTCTGCTTCCTAGGTCAGACTGTGGTCAGTTGGTCAGTTTCGGGTTGTCTCTGTCAGACTTTGGTCAGTCGGTCAGTTTCGGGTTTCGAGCTCATACTGTGATCAGTTGGTCAGTTGCTGGTGTCTAAGTCAGACTATGGTCAGTTTGTCAGTTTCTGGTTGTCTCACTCAGACTGTGGTCAGTTGGTCAGTTTCAGTTTTCTAGTTCAGACAGTGGTCATTTGGTCAGTTTCAGGTTGTTTCGGTTATACTGTGGGCAGTTGGTGATTTCCTGGATTCTCGGGCAGACTTTGGTTAGTTGCTCAGTTTTTGGTTGTCTCGGTCAGACTCCGGTCTGTATGTTTCAGGTTGTCTAGGCCAGACAGTGGTCAGTGGGTCAGTTGCTGGTTCCTCGGTCAGACAGTGCTCAGTTGGTCAGTTCCAGGTTGCCTCGGTTAGACTGTGCACAGTTGGTCAGTTTCTGCTTGATGGTTCATCCTGTGGTCAATTGTTGAGTTGCTGGTTTCCTGATCAGACTGAGGTCTGTTTAGTCAGTTTCTGGTTTCGAGGTCAGACTTTGGTTAGTTGGTCAGTTTCTGATTGCTAGGTCAGACTGTGGGCAGTTCGTCAGTTTCTGGTTGTCTCGGTAAGACTGTGGTAAGTTGTTCAGTTTCTGGTTTCTTGGTCAGACTGTGGTCAGTTGGCCAGTTTCTGGTTTCTATGTCAGACTGTGGTCAGTTGGTCAGTTTCTAGTTTCAATGTCAGAATGTGGCCAGTTGGTCAGTTTCTGGTTTCTCGGTCAGACTGTGGTCAGTTGGTCAGTTACGGGTTACTATTCAGACTGTGGTCAGTTGGTCAGTTTCTGGTTTCAGGATCAGACTGTGATCAGTTGGTCAGTTTCTGGTTTCAGGATCAGACTGTGATCAGTTGGTCAGTTTCTGGTTTCTAGGTCAGACTGTGGGCAGTTCGTCAGTTTCTAGTTGTCTCGGTAAGACTGTGGTAAGTTGGTCAGTTTCTGGTTTCTAAGTCAGACAGTGGTCAGTTGGTCAGTTTCTGGTTGTTTTTAGGTCAGTTTCTATGGTCAGTTTCTTACTTTTGTTTGCTAGTTCATCCTGTGGTCAGTTGCTCACTTGCTTGTTGCTCGCTCAGACTGTGGTCGGTTGCTCAGTTGCTGTTTTCTAGGTCAGACTGTGGTCAGTTGGTCAATTTCTGGTTACTAGGTCAGACTTTGGTCAGTTGGTCAGTTTTGGGTTTCGAGCTCATACAGTGGTCAGTTGGTCAGTTGCTGATGCCTAACTCAGACTGTGGTCAGTTGGTCAGCTTCAGGATGTCTCGGTCAGTGTATGGTCATTTGGGTCAGTTTCTGGTTTCTAGTTCAGACAGTGGTCAGTTGGTCACTTTCAGGTTTCTATTTCAGATTGTGGTCAGTTGGTCTGTTTCAAGTTTCTAGGTCAGACTGTGGTCACTTGGTCAGTTTCTGGTTTCGAGGTCAGACTGTGGTCAGTTGGTCAGTTTCTGGTTTCTATGTTAGAATGTGGTCAGTTGGTCAGTTTCTGGTTCCACGTCCAGACTGTGGTCAGTTGGTCAGGTTCTGGTTTCTTGGTCAGACTGTGGTCAGTTGGTCAGTTTCTGGTTTCTATTTCAGACTGTGATCAGTTGGTCAGTTTCTGGATTCTAGGTCAGAATGAGGACAGTTGGTCAGTTTCTGGTTTCTAGGTCAGACTGTGGACAGTTGATCTGTTTCTTGTTGTTTTTAGATGAGTTTCTTTGGTCAGTTTCTGACTTTTGTTTGCTAGTTCATCCTGTGGTCAGTTGCTCACTTGCTTATTGCTCGGTCAGTCTGTGATCAGTTGCTCAGCTGCTCTTTTCTAGGTCAGACTGTGGTCAGTTGGTCAGTTTCGGGTTGTCTCTGTCAGACTTTTGTCAGTTGGTCAGTTTTGGGTATCGAGCTCATACTGTGGTCAGTTGTTCATTTACTGATTCATAAGTCAGACTGTGGTCAGTTGGTCAGTTTCAGGTTGTCTCGGTCAGAGTATGGGCAGTTGGTGAGTTTCTGGATTCTAGGGCAGACTTTGGTCAGTTGCTCAGTTTTTGGTTGTCTCGGTCAGACAGTGGTCAGTAGGTCATTTTCAGGTTGTTTAGGTCAGACTGTGGTCAGTTGGTCAGTGGCTGCTTTCTCGGTCAGACTGTGCACAGTTGGTCAGTTTCTGCTTGCAAGGTCATTCTGTGATCAATTGGTCAGTTGCTGGTTTCTTGATCAGACTGTGGTCAGTTCCGTCAGTTTCGGGTTTATAGGTCAGACTGTGGTCAGTTGGTCAGTTTCTGGTTCCTAGGTCAGACTGTGGTCAGTTGCTTTGATTCGCGTTGTCTCGGTGAGACTGTGGTCAGTTGGTTAGTTTCTGGTTTCTAGGTCAGAATGTGGTCAGTTGTTCCGTTTCTGGTTTCTAGGTCAGACTGTGGGCAGTTGGACAGTTTCTGGTTGTTATTAGGTCAGTTTCTGTGGTCAGTTTCTTACTTTTGTTTGCTAGTTCATCCTGTGGTCAGTTGGTCACTTGCTTATTGATCGGTCAGACTGTGGTCAGTTGCTCAGTTGCTGTTTTCTAGCTCAGACTGTGGTCAGTTGGTCAGTTTCGGGTTGTCTCTGTCAGACTTTGGGCAGTTGGTCAGTTTTGGGTATCGAGCTCATATTGTGGTCAGTTGGTCAGTTGCTGATGCCTATGTCAGACTGTGGTCAGTTGGTCAGTTTCAGGTTGTCTCGGTCAGACTGTGGGCAGTTGGTGATTTTCTGGTTTCTCGGGCAGACTTTGGTCAGTTGCTCAATTTTTGGTTGTCTCGGTCAGACAGTGCTCAGTTGGTCAGTTTCAGGTTGTTTAGGTCAGACTGTGGTCAGTTGGTCAGTGGCTGGTTCCTAGGTCATAGTGTGCTCAGTTGGTCTGTTTCAGGTTGTCTCGGTCAGATTGTGGTCAATTGGTTCGTTTCAGGTTTCTAGGTCAGACTCTTGTCAGTTGGATATCTTCAAGTTGTCTCGGTCAGATTGTGGGCAGTTGGTCAGTTTCTTCATTCTCGGTCAGACAGTGGTCAGTTGTTCAGTTTCTGGTTGTCTCGGTCAGACTGTGCACAATTGGTCAGTTTCAGCTTGCTCGGTCATCATGTGTCAATTGGTCAGTTGCTGGTTTCTTGATCAGACTGTGGTCAGTTCCGTCAGTTTCTGCTTCCTAGGTCAGACTGTGGTCAGTTGCTATGATTTGCGTTGTCTCGGTGAGACTGTGGTCAGTTGTTCAGTGTCTGGTTTCTAAGTCAGACTGTGGTCAGTTGGTCAGTTTCTGGATTTTAGTCAGACTGTGGTCAGTTGGTCAGTTTCTGGTTCCTAGGTCAGACTGTGGTCAGTTGGTCAGTTTCTCGTTTCGAAGTCAGATTATGGTCAGTTGTTCAGTTTCTGGTTTCTAAGTCAGAATGTGGGCAGTTGGTCAGTTTTTGTTTTCTACGTCAGACTCTGGTCACTTGGTCTGTTTCTGGTAGTCTCGGTCAGACTGTGCACAGTTGGTCAGTTTCTGCTTGCTGGTCATCCTGTGGTAATTGGTCAGCTGCTGCTTTCTTGATCAGACTGTGGTCAGTTCCGTCAGTTTCTGGTTTATAGGTCAGAATGTGATCAGTTGATCACGTTCTTGTTTCTAGGTCAGACTGCGGTCAGCTGGTAAGTTTCGGGTTGTTTAGGTCGGACTGTGGTCAGTTGGTCAGTTTCTAGTTCCTTGGTCAGACTGTGGTCAGTTGGTCAGTTTCTGGTTTCTAGGTCATTTTATGAACAGTTGCTCAATTTCAGGTTTCTAGGTCAGAATGTGGAAAGTTGATCTGTTTCAGGTTGTCCCAATCACACCGTGGGCAGTTGGTCAATTTCTGGTTGCTAGGTCAGACTGTGGTCTGTTGGTTAGAATTGGTTTTCTCGATCAGACTGTGGTCAGTTGGTCATTTTCAGGTTGTCTCGGTCAGACCGTGGGCAGTTGGTCAGCTTCTGGTTGCTAGGTCAGACTGTGGTCAGTTGGTCAGTTTTTGGTTTCTAGTTCAGATTGTGATCAGTTGGTCAGTTTCTGGTTTCTAAGTCAGACTGTGGTCAGTTGGTCAGTTTCTTATTTCTAGGTCAGACTGTGGTCAGTTGTTCAGTTTCTGGTTTCTAGGTCAGACTGTGGTCAGTTGATCAGTTTCTGTTTGTCCAGGTGAGACTGTGGTCAGTTTCTGGTTTCTAGGTCAGACTATGGTCAATTGGTCAGTTGCTGGTTTCGAGGTCAGACAGTGGTCAGTTGTTCAGTTTCTGGTTTCTAGGTCAGACTGTGGTCAATTGGTCAGTTTCTGCTTTAGAGTTCAGACTGTGGTATGTTGGTCAATTTCTGGTTTCCATGCCAGACTGTGGTTAGTTCGTCATTTTCTGATTCCTAGCTCAGACTTTGGTCAGTTGGTCAGTTTCAAGTTGTCTCGGTCAGACTGTGGTCAGTTGGTCAATTTCGGTTTGTCTCTGTCAGACTTTTGTCAGTTGCTCATTTTCTGATTCCTAGGTCAGACTGTGGTCACTTGGTCAGTTACTGGTTTCGAGGTCAGACTCTGTTCAGTTACTGTCTGCTCAGTCACACTGTGGTCAGTTGGTCCTTTTCTGCTTTCTATGTCAGACTGTGGTCAGTTTCTTTATTTCGGGTTGTCTCGGTTACACTGTGGTCATTTCTTCAGTTCTGGTTTCTAGGTCAGTCTGCGATCAGTTGGTCAATTTTTGTTTTCAAGGTCAGACTGTGGTCACTTGGTCAATTTCGGATTGTCTCTGTCAGACTTTTGTCAGTTGCTCATTTTCTGATTCCTAGGTCAGACTGTGGTCACTTAGTCAGTTACTGGTTTCGAGGTCAGACACTGTTCAGTTATTGTCTGCTCAGTCAGACTGTGGTCAGTTGGTCCTTTTCTGCTTTCTATGTCAGACTGTGGTCAGTTTGTCTATTTCGGGTTGTCTCGGTTAAACTGTGGTCATTTCTTCAGTTTCTGGTTTCTAGGTCAGTCTGCGGTCAGTTGGTCAGTTTCTGTTTTCAAGGTCAGACTGTGGTCAGTTGGTCAGTTTCTGATTTCTAAGTCAGACTGTAGTCAGTTGGTCAGATTCTGTTTTCAATTTCAGACTGTGGTCAGTTGGTCAGGTTCTGGTTTTTAGGTCAGACTGTGGTCAGTTGGTCAGTTTCTGGTTTCTGGGTCAGACAGTGGTCAGTTGGTCAGTTTCTAGTTTCGAAGTCAGATTATGGTCAGTTGCTCAGTTTCAGGTTTCTATGTCAGACTGTGGTCAGTTGGTCAATTTCTGGTTTCCAATCAGACTGTGGTCAGTTAGTCAGTTCCTGGTTTAGAGGTCAGAATGTGGCCTTTTGATCAGTTGCAGGTTGCTTTGTCAGACTGTGGTTAGTTGGTCATTTTCTGGTTTCTAGGTTAGACTGTGGTCAAGTTGTCAATTTCATGTTTCTAGGTCAGAATATGGTCAGTTGGTCAATTTCTTGTGTCTTTGTCAGAATGTGGTCAGTTGGTCAGTTTCTGGTTTCTGGGTCCGACTGATTACAGTTGGTCAGTTTCTGGTTTCTAAGTCAGACTGTGGTCAGTTGGTCAATTTCTGTTTTCTACGTTGGACTGTGGTCAGTTGTTCAGTTTCTGGTTTCTAGGTCAGACTGTGGTCAGTTGGTCAGTTTCTGATTTCTGGGTCAGATTGTGGTCAGTTGGTCAGTTTCTGATTTCTAGGTCAGACTGTAGTAAGTTGGTCAGTTTTGGGTTGTATAGGTCAGACTGTGGTCAGTTGGACAGATTCGGATTATCTCTCTCAGACTTTTGTCAGTTGGTCAGTTTCTGATTTCTAGATCATTCTGTGGTCAGTTCGTCAGTTTCTGATTCCAAGGTCAGACTCTGGTCAGTTAGTCTGTTTCAAGTTGTCTCGGTCAGACTGTGGTCAGTTGGTCAGTTTCGGATTGTCTCTGTCAGACTTTTGTCAGTTGGTCAATTTCTGGTTGACTAGGTGAGAGTGTGGTCAGTAGGTCAGTTTCTGGTTGCTAGGTCAGACAGTGGTCAGTTGTTCAGTTTCTGGTTTCTAGGTCAAACTGTGGACAGTTGGTCAGTTTCGGGTTGTCGCTGTCAAACTTTTGTCAGTTGGTCAGTTTCTGATTTCGAGGTCAGACTGTGGTCAGTTGGTCAATTTCTGATTAATAGGCCAGACTGTGTTCAGCTCGGCAGTTTCTGAATCCTAGCTCAGTCTGTGGTCAGTTGATCAGTTTCTGTTTGTCGAGGTGAGAGGGTGGTAAGTAGGTCAGTTTCTGGTCATAGGTCAGACTGTCATCAGTTGGTCAGTTGCTGGTTTTGAGGTCAGATCGTGGTCAGTTGGTCAGTTTCTGGTTTCTAGGTCAGACTGTGGTCATTTGGTTTGTTTCCGGTTGCTAGGTCAGACAGTGGTCAGTTGTTCAGTTTTTGGTTTCAAGGTCAGACTGTGGTCAGTTGACCAGTTTCGGATTTCTAGGTTAAACTGTGATGAGTTGGTCAGTTTCTGGTTTCTAGGTCACAATGTGGTCAGTTGGTCAGTTTTTTGTTTCTAGTTCAGATTATGATCAGTTGGTAAGTTTCTGGTTTCTAAGTCAGACTGTGGTCAGTTGGTCAGTTTCTGTTTTCTAGGTCAGACTGTGGTCAGTAGTTCAGTTTCTGGTTTCTTGGTCAGATTGTGGTCAGTTGATCAGATTCTGTTTGTCTAGGTGACAGTGTGGTCAGTAGGTCAGTTTCTGATTTCCAGGTCAGACTGTGGTCAGTTGGTCAGTTGCTGGTTTCGAGGTCAGACAGTGATCAGTTGTTCACTTTCTGGTTTCTAGGTCAGATTGTGGTCAGATAGTCAGTTTCGGGTTGTCTCTGTAAAACTTTTTTCAGTTGGTCAGTTTCTGCTTTCGAGGTCAGACTGTGGTCATTTCGTCAATTTCTGGTTTCTAGGACAGACAGTGGTGAGTTCGGTAGTTTCTGATTCCTAGCTCAGACTATGGTCAGTTGGTCAGTTTCAAGTTGTCTCGGTCAGACTATGGTCAGTTGGTCAATTTCGGTTTTGTCTCTGTCAGACTTTTGTCAGTTGCTCATTTTCTGATTCCTAGGTCAGACTGTGGTCAGTTGGTCAGTTTCTGTTTTCAAGGTCAGACCGTGGTCAGTTGGTCAGTTTCTGTTTTCAAGGACAGACTGTGGTCAGTTGGTCAGGTTCTGGTGTTTAGGTCAGACTGTGGTCAGTTGGTCAGTTTCTGGTTTCTGGGTCAGACAGTGGTCAGTTGGTCAGTTTCTAGTTTCGAGTATGGTCAGTTGCTCAGATACGGGTTTCTATGTCAGACTGTGGTCAGTTGCTCAGTTTCTGGTTTCCTATCAGACTGTGGTCAGTTGGTCAGTTCCTGGTTTCGAGGTCAGAATGTGGCTTGTTGATCAGTTTCTGGTTGATTTGTCAGACTGTGGTCAGTTGGTCAGTTTCTGGTTTCTAGGTAAGACTGTGGTCAAGATGTCAATTTAAAGTTTCTAGGTCAGAATATGGTCATGTGGTCAATTTCTTGTTTCTTGGTCAGAATGTGGTCAGTTGGTAAGTTTCTGTTTTCTAATTCAGACTGTGGTCAGTTGGTCAGTTTCTGTTTTCTAGGTCAGACTGTGGTCAGTTGTTCAGTTTCTGCCTAATTGGTCAGACTGTGGTCAGTTGATCAGTTTCTGGTTGTCTAGGTGAGAGTGTGGTCAGTAGGTCAGTTTCTGATTTCTAGGTCAGACTGTGGTCAGTTGGTCAGTTGCTGGTTTCGACGTCAGACAGTGATCAGTTGTTTACTTTCTGGTTTCTAGGTCAGACTGTGGTCAGTTGGTCAGTTTCGGGTTATCTCTGTCAAACTTTTGTCAGTTGGTCAGTTTCTGCTTTCGAGGTCAGACTGTGGTCAGTTCGTCAATTTCTGGTTTCTAGGCCAGACAGTGGTCAGTTCGGCAGTTTCTGATTCCTAGCTCAGACTGTGGTCTGTTGGTCAGTTTCAAGTTGTCTCGCTCAGACTGTGGTCAGTTGGTCAATTTCGGTTTGTCTCTATCAGATTTTGTCAGTTGCTCATTTTCTGATTCCTAGGTCAGACTGCGGTCACTTGGTCAGTGACTGGTTTCGAGGTCAGACTCTGTTCAGTTACTGTCTGCTCAGTCAGACTGTGGTCAGTTGGTCCTTTTCTGCTTTCTATGTCAGACTATGGTCAGTTTGTCTATTTCGGGTTGTCTCGGTTAAACTTTGGTTATTTCTTCAGTTTCTGGTTTCGAGGTCAGTCTGCGGTCAGTTGGTCAGTTTCTGTTTTCAAGGTCTGACTGTGGTCAGTTGGTCAGTTTCTGGTTTCTGAGTCAGACTGTTGTCAGTTGGTCAGTTTCTGTTTTCAAGGTCAGACTGTGGTCAGTTGGTCAGGTTCTGGTATTTAGGTCAGACTGTGGTCATTTGGTCAGTTTCTGGTTTTTGGGTCAGACAGTGGTCAGTTGGTCAGTTTCTAGTTTCGAAGTCAGATTATGGTCAGTTGCTCAGTTTCGGGTTTCTACGTCAGACTGTGGTCAGTTGGTCATTTTCTGGTTTTCTATCAGACTGTGGTCAGTTGGTCAGTTCCTGGTTTCGAGGTCAGAATGTGGCTTGTTGATCAGTTTCAGGTTGATTTGTCCGACTGTGGTCAGTTGGTCAGTTTCTGGTTTCTAGGCAAGACTGTGGTCAAGATGTAAATTTCAGGTTTCGAGGTCAGAATATGGTCATGTGGTCAATTTCTTGTTTCTTGGTCAGAATGTGGTCAGTTGTTCAGTTTCTGGTTTCTAGGTCAGACTGTGGTCAGTTTGTCAGTTTCTTGTTTCTGGGTTAGACTGTGGTCAGTTGGTCAGTTTCTGGTTTCTAAGTCAGACTGTGGTCAGTTGGTCAATTTCTGATTTCTATGTTAGACTGTGGTCAGTTGTTCAGTTTCTGATTTCTAGGTCAGACTGTGGTCAGTTGGTCAGTTTCTGGTTTCTGGTTCAGACTGTGGTCTGTTGTTCAGTTTCTGATTTCCATTTAGACTGTTGTAATTTGGCAAGTTTTGGGTTGTATAGGTCAGACTGTGGTCAGTTGGACAGTTTCAGGTTGTCTCTGTCAGACTTTTGTCAGTTGGTCAGTTTCTGATTTCTAGGTCAGACTGTGGTCAGTTCGTCAGTTTCTGATTCCCAGGTCAGACTCTGGTCAGTTGGTCAGTTTCAAGTTGTCTCGGTCAGACTGTGGTCAGTTGGTCAGTTTCGCGTTGTCTCTGTCAGACTTTTGTCAGTTGGTCAGTTTCTGTTTGTCTCGGTGAGAGTGTGGTCAGTAGGTCAGTGTCTGGTTTCAAGGTCAGACTGTGGTCAGTCGGTCAGTTGCTGGTTTCGAGGTCAGATCATGGTCAGTTGGTCAGTTTCTGGTTTCTAGGTCAGCCTATGGTCTTTTGGTTTGTTTCCGGTAGCTAGTTCAGACAGTGGTCATTTGTTCAGTTTCTGGTTTCTAGGTCAGACTGTGGTCAGTTGGTCAGTTGCTGGTTTCGAGGTCAGATCATGGTCAGTTGGTCAGTTTCTGGTTTCTAGGTCAGCCTGTGGTCATTTGGTTTGTTTCCGGTTGCACGGTCAGACTGTGGTCAGTTGGTCAATTTCTGGTTTCTGGGCCAGACTGTGGGCAGTTGGTCAGGTGTTGCTTCTAGCTCGAACAGTAGGCAGTTGGTTAGTTTTTACTTGCTAGGTCACCTGTGGAAAGTTGGTCAGTTGGTGGTTGCTAGATCAGTCTGTGTTCAGTTTGTTACATTTTGGTTGCGAGGTCATCCTGTGGTCAATTGTTCAGTTGCTGGTTTCTTGATCAGACTGGTCAGTTCCGTCAATTTCTTCTTTCTAGGTCAGACTGTGGTCAGTTCGTCAGTTTAGGGTTGTCTCGGTCAGACTGTGGTCAGTTGGTCACTTTCTGGTTATCTCTGTCATACTTTGTTCAGTTGGTCAGTTTTGGGTTTCAAGGTCAGACTGTGGTCAGTTGGTCAGTTTCTAGTTTCTAGGTCAGACTGTGATCACTTGGTCAGTTTCTGGTTTCTAGGTCAGATTGTGGACAGTTGGTCAGTTTCTGGTTTCGAAGTCAGATTGTGGTCAGTTGGTCAGCTTCTGGCTTCTCCGACAGACTGTGGTCAGTTGGTCAGTTTCTGGTTTCGAAGTCAGATTGTGGTCAGTTGGTCAGTTTCTGGTTTCGAAGTCAGATTGTGGTCAGTTGGTCAGTTTCTGGCTTCTACGTCACACTGTGGTCATTTGGTCAATTCCTGGTTTCTTGGTCAGTCTGTGGTCAGCTGGTCAGTTTCTGGTTTCCAGTTCAGACTGTGGTCAGTTCATCAGTTTCAGGTTGCTCGGTCAGACTGTGGTCAGTTGGACTGTTTCTGGTTTCTTGGTTAGACTGTGTTCAGTTGGTCAGTTTCTGTTTTCGAGGTCACAATGTGATCAGTTGGTCAGTTTCTGGTTTCTAGGTCAGACTGTGGTCAGTTGCTAAGTTTCTGATTTCTCGGTCAACTGCAGTAAGTTGGTCAGTTTCGGGTTGTATATTTTAGACTTTTGACAGTTGGTCAGTTTCTGATTTCTAGGTCAGACTGTGGTCAGTTCGTCAGTTTATGATTCCTAGGTCAGACAGTGGTCAGTTGGTCAGTTTCAAGTTGTCTCGGTCAGTTTGTTGTCAGTTGGTCAGTTTCTGTTTTCAAGGTCAGACTGTGGTCAGTGGTCAGTTTCTGGTTTCTAAGTCAGACTGTATTCAGTTGGTCAGTTTCTGTTTTCAAGGTCAGACTGTGGTCAGTTCGTCAGTTTAGGGTTGTCTCGGTCAGACTGTGGTCAGTTGGTCACTTTCTGGTTATCTCTGTCATACTTTGTTCAGTTGGTCAGTTTTGGGTTTCAAGGTCAGACTGTGGTCAGTTGGTCAGTTTCTAGTTTCTAGGTCAGACTGTGATCACTTGGTCAGTTTCTGGTTTCTAGGTCAGATTGTGGACAGTTGGTCAGTTTCTGGTTTCGAAGTCAGATTGTGGTCAGTTGGTCAGCTTCTGGCTTCTCCGACAGACTGTGGTCAGTTGGTCAGTTTCTGGTTTCGAAGTCAGATTGTGGTCAGTTGGTCAGTTTCTGGTTTCGAAGTCAGATTGTGGTCAGTTGGTCAGTTTCTGGCTTCTACGTCACACTGTGGTCATTTGGTCAATTCCTGGTTTCTTGGTCAGTCTGTGGTCAGCTGGTCAGTTTCTGGTTTCCAGTTCAGACTGTGGTCAGTTCATCAGTTTCAGGTTGCTCGGTCAGACTGTGGTCAGTTGGACTGTTTCTGGTTTCTTGGTTAGACTGTGTTCAGTTGGTCAGTTTCTGTTTTCGAGGTCACAATGTGATCAGTTGGTCAGTTTCTGGTTTCTAGGTCAGACTGTGGTCAGTTGGGCAGTTTCTGGTTCCTACGTCAGACTATGGTCAGTTGGTCAGTTTCTGGATGCTCGGATAAACTGTGGTCAGTTGGTCAGTTGCTGGTTGCAAGTTCAGATATTGGTCAGTTGGAGAGTTTCTGATTTCTCGGCCAGACTGTGGTCAGTTGTCAGTTTCTGGTTTTAAAGTCAGACTGTGGTCAGTTGGTCTGTTTCAGGTTGTCTCGGTCAGACTGTGGTCATTTCTTCTGTTTCTGGTTTCTTGGTCAGTCTGTTGTCAGTTGGTCAGTTTCTGCTTTCAAGGTCAGACTGTGATCAGTTTGTCAGTTTCTGGGTTCTAGGTAGACTTTGGTCAGTTGATCAGTTTCTGATTGCTTGGTCAACTGTAGTAAGTAGGTCAGTTTCGGGTTGTATAGGTTAGACTGAGGTCAGTTGGACAGTTTCTGATTTCTTGGACAACTGTAGTAAGTTGGTCAGTTTCGGGTTGTATAGTTTAGACTGTGGTCAGTTGGACAGTTTCGGGATGTATCTGTCAGACTTTTGTCAGTTGGTCAGTTTCTGATTTCTAGGTCAGACTGTGGTCAGTTCGTCAGTTTCTGATTCCTAGGTCAGACTGTGGTCAGTTTTTGAGTTTCAAGTTGTCTCGGTCAGTTTGTGGTCAGTTGGTCAGTTTCGGGATGTCTCTGTCAGACTTTGACAATTGGTCAGTTTCTGGTTTCTAGGTCAGACTGTCGTCAGTTGGTCAGTTTCTGGTTCCTGTGGCAGACTGTTGGCAGTTGGTCAGTTGTTGCTTCTATCTCAGTCAGTAGGCAGTTGGTTAGTTTTTACTTGCTAGGTCACCTGTGGAAAGTTGGTCAGTTGGTGGTTGCTAGATCAGTCTGTTTTCAGTTTGTTACATTTTGGTTGCGAGGTCATCCTGTGGTCAATTGGTCAGTTGCTGGTTTCTTGATCAGACTGGTCAGTTCCGTCAGTTTCTTCTTTCTAGGTCAGACTGTGGTCAGTTCGTCAGTTTCAGGTAGCCAGTTCAGACTGTGTTCATTTAGTAAATTTCTGGTTTCTAGGTCTGACTGTGGTCAGTTGCTCAGTTTATCGTTGTCTCGTTCAGACTGTGGTCAGTTGGTCCGTTTCTGGTTTCTAGTTCAGCCTGTGGTCAGTTGGTCAGTTGCTGGTTTCTAGTTCAGACTGTGGAAGGTTGGTCAGTTGGTGGTTTCTAGTTCAGACTGTGGTCAGTTGGTCAGTTTCTTTGTCTAGTTCAGACTGTGGTCAGTTGGTCAGTTTCAGGTAGCTAGGTTAGACTGTTGTCAGTAGGTCAGTTTCTGGTTTCTGGGTCAGACTGTGGTCAGTTGCTCAGTTTCTCGTTGTCTTGTTCAGACTGTGGTCAGTTGGTCAATTGCTGGTTGCTAGGTCAGACTGTTGTGAGTCGGTCAGTTTCTGGTTTCTAGGTCAGACTGTGGTCATTGGTCAGTTTCTGGTTGTCTCGGTCAGAAAGTGGTCAGTTGGTCAGTTGCATGTTGCTCGGTCCGAAAGTGGTCAGTTGGTCACGTTCTGGTTTCAAGATCAGACTGTGGTCAGTTGGTCAGTTTCTGGTTTCTAGGTCAGCCTGTGGTCAGTTGGTCAGTTGCTGGTTTCTAGTTCAGACTGTGGTCAGTTGGTCAGTTTCTGGTACCTTGGGCAGATTGTGGGCAGTGGGTCAGATGCTGGTTCTAGGTCAGACTGGAGGCAGTTGGTTAGTTTTTACTTGGTAGGTCACCTGTGGAAAGTTGGTCGGTTTTTTGGTAGCTAGATCAGTCTGTGTTCAGTTTGTTACTTTTTGGTTGCTCGGTCATCCTGTGGTCAATTGGTTTGTTTCTGGTTTCTAGGTCAGACTGTGGTCAGTTGGTCAGTTTCTGGTTTCTAGTTTAGACTGTGGTCAGTTGCTCCGTTCTGGTTTCTGGGTCAGACTGTGGTCAGTTGGTCAGTTTCTAGTTTCTAGGTCAGATTGTGGTCACTTGGTCAGTTTCTGGTTTCTAGGTCAGATTGTGGACAGTTGGTCAGTTTCTGGTTTCGAAGTCAGATTGTGGTCAGTTGGTCAGTTTCTGGTTTCGAAGTCAGATGATGGTCAGTTGGTCAGTTTCTGGCTTCTACGTCAGACTGTGGTCATTTGGTCAATTCCTGGTTTCTTGGTCAGTCTGTGGTCAGCTGGTCAGTTTCTGGTTTCCAGGTCAGACTATGGTCAGTTGATCAGTTTCAGGTTGCTCGGTCAGTCTGTGGTCAGTTGGATTGTTTCTGGTTTCTAGGTTAGACTGTGTTCAGTTGGTCAGTTTCTGTTTTCGAGGTCATAATGTGGTCAGTTGGTCAGTTTCTTGTTTCTAGTTCGGATTGTGGTCCGTTGTTCAGTTTCTGGTTTCTAAGTCAGACTGTGGTCAGTTGGTCAGTTTCTGTTTTCTAGGTCAGACTGCGGTCCGTTATTCAGTTTCTTGTTTCTTGGTCAGACTACGGTCAGTTGGTCAGTTTTGACTTGTCTCGTTGAGATTGTGGTCAGTACATCAGTTCCTGGTTTCTAGGTCAGAATGTGGTCAGTTGGTCAGTTTCTGATTTCTAAGTCAGACTGTGGTCAGTTGGGCAGTTTCTGGTTCCTAGGTCAGACTGTGGTCAGCTGGTCAGTTTCTGGTTGCTCGGTTAAACTGTGGTCAGTTGGTCAGTTGCTGGTTGCAAGTTCAGACTGTGGTCAGTTGGTGAGTTTCTGATTTCTCGGTCAGACTGTGGTCAGTTGTCAGTTTCGGGATCTAAGGTCAGACTGTGGTCAGTTGGTCTGTTTGAGGTTGTCTCGGTCAGACTGTGGTCATTTCTTCTGTTTCTGGTTTCTTGGTCAGTCTGTTGTCAGTTGGTCAGTTTCTGCTTTCAAGGTCAGACTGTGGTCAGTTTGTCAGTTTCTGGATTCTAGGTCGACTGTGGTCAGTTGGTTAGTTTCTGGTTTCTGGGTCTGACTGTGGTCAGTTGCTAAGTTTCTGATTTCTAGGTCAACTGCAGTAAGTTGGTCAGTTTCGGGTTGTATATTTTAGACTTTTGACAGTTGGTCAGTTTCTGATTTCTAGGTCAGACTGTGGTCAGTTCGTCAGTTTATGATTCCTAGGTCAGACAGTGGTCAGTTGGTCAGTTTCAAGTTGTCTCGGTCAGTTTGTTGTCAGTTGGTCAGTTTCTGTTTTCAAGGTCAGACTGTGGTCAGTGGTCAGTTTCTGGTTTCTAAGTCAGACTGTATTCAGTTGGTCAGTTTCTGTTTTCAAGGTCAGACTGTGGTCAGTTGGTCAGGTTCTGGTTTTTAGGTCAGACTGTGGTCAGTTGGTCAGTTTCTGGTTTCTGGGTCAGACAGTGGTCAGTTGGTCAGTTGCTGGTTTCCGATCAGACTGTGGTCAGTTGGTCAGTTCCTGGTTTCGAGGTCAGAATGTGGCCTGTTGATCAGTTTTGGGTTGCTTTGTCAGACTGTGGTCAGTTGGTCAGTTTCTGGTTTCTAGGTTAGACTGTGGTCAAGCTGTCAATTTCAGGTTTCTAGGTCAGAATATGGTCAGTTGGTCAATTTCTTGTTTCTTGGTCAGAATGTGGTCAGTTGGTCAGTTTCTGGTTTGTAAGTCAGACTGTGGTCAGTTTGTCAAATTTCTCGTTTCTAGGTCAGACTGTGGTCAGTTTGTCAGTTTCTGGATTCTAGGTCGACTGTGGTCAGTTGGTTAATTTCTGGTTTCTGGGTCAGACTGTGGTCAGTTGTTAAGTTCTGATTTCTAGGTCAACTGTAGTAAGTTGATCAGTTTCGGGGTGTATATTTTAGATTGTGGTCAGTTGGACAGTTTCGGGTTGTCTCTGCCAGACTTTTGACAGTTGGTCAGTTTCTGATTTCTAGGTCAGAATGTGGTCAGTTCGTCAGTTTATGATTCCTAGGTCAGACAGTGGTCAGTTGGTCAGTTTCAAGTTGTCTCGGTCAGTTTGTGGTCAGTTGGTCAGATTCTGTTTTCAAGGTCAGACTGTGGTCAGTGGTCAGTTTCTGGTTTCTAAGTCAGACTGTAGTCAGTTGGTCAGTTTCTGTTTTCAAGGTCAGACTGTGGTCAGTTGGTCAGGTTCTGGTTTTTAGGTCAGACTGTGGTCAGTTGGTCAGTTCATGGTTTCGAGGTCAGAATGTGGCCTGTTGATCATTTTTGGGTTGCTTTGTCAGACTGTGGTCAGTTGGTCAGTTTCTGGTTTCTAGGTTAGACTGTGGTCAAGCTGTCAATTTCAGGTTTCTAGGTCAGAATATGGTCAGTTGGTCAATTTCTTGTTTCTTGGTCAGAATGTGGTCAGTTTGTCAGTTTCTGGTTTGTAAGTCAGACTGTGGTCAGTTGGTCAATTTCTCGTTTCTAGGTTAGACTGTGGTCAGTTGTTCACTTTCTGGTTTCTATGTCAGACTGTGGTCAGTTGGTCAGTTTATGATTGTTCGGTCAAACTGTGGCCAGTTGGTCAATTGCAGGTTGCAAGGTCAAACTGTGGTCAGTTAGTCAGTTTCTGGTTTCTAGGTCAGACTGCGGTCAGTTGGTCAGTTTCTGGTTTCTAGGTCAGATTGTGGTCAGTTGGTCTGTTTCAGCTTGTCTCAGTCAGACTGTGGTCACTTGGTCAGTTAATGGTTTCGAGGACAGACTCTGTTCAGTTACTGGCTGCTCAGTCAGACAGTGGTCAGTTGGTCAGTTTCTGCTCTCTATGTCAGACGGTGGTCAGTTTGTCTATTTCGGTTTGTCTCGGTTAAACTGTGGTCATTTCTTCAGGATCTGGTTTCTAGGTAAGCCTGTAGTCAGTTGGTCAGTTTCTGGTTTCTATGTCACACTGTGGTCAGTTGGTCAGTTTCTTGTTTATAGGTCAGACTCTGGTCTGTTGGTCAGTTCCTGGTTTCGAGGTCAGACTGTGGTCAGCGAGTGAGTTTCTCGTTTCTAGGTCAGACTGTGGTCAGTTGATCAGTTACTGGTTGCTAGGTCACAATGTGGCCTGTTGATCAGTTTCACGTTGCTTGCTATGACTGTCGTCAGTTGGTCAGTTGGTCAGTTTCTGATTTCTAAGTCAGACTGTGGTCAGTTGGGCAGTTTCTGATTCCTAGGCCAGACTGTGGTCAGTTGGGCAGTTTCTGATTCCTAGGCCAGACTGTGGTCAGTTGGTCAGTTTCTGGTTGCTCGGTTAACTGTGGTCAGTTGGTCAGTTGCTGGTTGCAAGTTCAGACTGTGGTCAGTTGGTGAGTTTCTGATTTCTCGGTCAGACTGTGATCAGTTGTCAGTTTCTGGTTTTAAGGTCAGACTGTGGTCAGTTGGTCTGTTTCAGGTTGTCTTGGTCAGACTGTGGTCATTTCTTCTGTTTCTGGTTTCTTGGTCAGTCTGTTGTCAGTTGGTCAGTTTCTGCTTTCAAAGTCAGACTGTGGTCAGTTTGTCAGTTTCTGGATTCTAGGTAGATTGTGGTCAGTTGGTTAGTTTCTGGTTTCTGGGTCAGACTGTGGTCAGTTGGTAAGTTTCTGATTTCTAGGTCAACTGTAGTAATTTGGTCAGTTTCGGGTTGTATAGTTTAGAATGTGGTCAGTTGGACAGTTTCGGGTTGTCTCTGTCAGACTTTTGACAGTTGGTCAGTTTCTGATTTCTAGGTCAGACTGTGGTCAGTTCGTCAGCTTATGATTGCTAGGTCAGACAGTGGTCAGTTGGTCAGTTTCAAGTTGTCTCGGTCAGTTTGTGGTCAGTTGGTCAGTTTCGGGTTGTCTCTGTCAGACTTTGACAGTTGGTCAGTTTCTGGTTTCTCGGTCAGACTGTCGTTAGGTGGTCAGTTTCTGGTTCCTGTGGCAGACTGTTGTCAGTTGGTCAGTTGCTGGTTTCTAGTTCAGACTGTGGAAGGTTGGTCAGTTGGTGGTTTCTAGTTCAGACTGTGGTCAGTTGGTCAGTTTCTCTTTCTAGGTCAGACTGTGGTCAGTTGGTCAGTTTCAGGTAGCTAGGTCAGACTGTTGTCAGTAGGTCAGTTTCTGCTTTCTGGGTCAGACTGTGGTCAGTTGCTCAGTTTCTCGTTGTCTCGTTCAGACTGTGGTCAGTTGGTCAATTGCTGGTTGCTAGGTCAGACTGTTGTGAGTAGGTCAGTTTCTGGTTTCTGGCTCAGACTGTGGTCAGTTGGTCAGTTGCTGGTTGTCTCGGTCAGAAAGTGGTCAGTTGGTCAGTTGCATGTTGCTCGGTCCGAAAGTGGTCTGTTGGTCACGTTCTGGTTTCAAGATCAGACTGTGGTCAGTTGGTCAGTTTTTGTTTTCGAGGCCAGACTCTGGTCAGTCGCTATGATTCGCGTTTTCTCGGTCAGAGTATGGTCATTTGGGTCAGTTTCTGGTTTATAAGTCAACCTGTTATCAGTTAGTCAGTTGCTGGTTTCTAGTTCAGACAGTGGTCAGTTGGTCAGTTTCTGTTACCTTGGGCAGAGTGTGGGCAGTGGGTCAGTTGCTGGTTCTTGGTCAGACTGGAGACAGTTGGTTAGTTTTTACTTGCTAGGTCACCTGTGGAAAGTTGGTCGGTTTTCTGGTTGCTAGATCAGTCTGTGGTCAGTTTGTTACTTTTTGGTTGCTCGGTCATCCTGTGGTCAATTGGTTTGTTTCTGGTTTCTAGGTCAGACTGTGGTCAGTTGGTCAGTTTCTGGTTCCTAGGTCAGACTGTGGTCAGTTGCTCCGTTTCTGGTTTCTAGGTCAGACTGTGGTCAGTTGGTCAGTTTCTAGTTTCTAGGTCAGACTGTGGTCACTTGGTCAGTTTCTGGTTTCTAGGTCAGATTGTGGTCAGTTGGTCAGTTTCTGGTTTCGAAGTCAGATGGTGGTCAGTTGGTCAGTTTCTGGCTTCTACGTCAGACTGTGGTCATTTGGTCAATTCCTGGTTTCTTGGTCAGTCTGTGGTCAGCTGGTCAGTTTCTGGTTTCCAGGTCAGACTGTGGTCAGTTGATCAGTTTCAGGTTGCTCGGTCAGACTGTGGTCAGTTGGAATGTTTCTGGTTTCTAGGTTAGACTGTGTTCAGTTGGTCAGTTTCTGTTTTCGAGGTCACAATGTGGTCAGTTGGTCAGTTTCTTGTTTCTAGTTCGGATTGTGGTCCGTTGTTCAGTTTCTGGTTTCGAAGTCAGACTGTGGTCAGTTGGTCAGTTTCTGCTCTCTATGTCAGACGGTGGTCAGTTTGTCTTTTTCGGTTTGTCTCGGTTAAACTGTGGTCATTTCTTCAGGATCTGGTTTCTAGGTCAGCCTGTAGTCAGTTGGTCAGATTCTGGTTTCTAGGTCACACTGTGGTCAGTTGGTCAGTTTCTGGTTTATAGGTCAGACTCTGGTCTGTTGGTCAGTTCCTGGTTTCGAGGTCAGACTGTGGTCAGCTAGTGAGTTTCTCGTTTCTAGGTCAGACTGTGGTCAGTTGATCAGTTACTGGTTGCTTGGTCAACTGTAGTAAGTAGGTCAGTTTCGGGTTGTATAGGTTAGACTGAGGTCAGTTGGACAGTTTCTGATTTCTTGGTCAACTGTAGTAAGTTGGTCAGTTTCGGATTGTATAGTTTAGAATGTGGTCAGTTGGACAGTTTCGGGATGTATCTGTCAGACTTTTGTCAGTTGGTCAGTTTCTGATTTCTAGGTCAGACTGTGGTCAGTTCGTCAGTTTCTGATTCCTAGGTCAGACTGTGGTCAGTTTTTGAGTTTCAAGTTGTCTCGGTCAGTTTGTGGTCAGTTGGTCAGTTTCGGGTTGTCTCTGTCAGACTTTGACAATTGGTCAGTTTCTGGTTTCTAGGTCAGACTGTCGTCAGTTGGTCAGTTTCTGGTTCCTGTGGCAGACTGTTGGCAGTTGGTCAGTTGTTGCTTCTATCTCAGTCAGTAGGCAGTTGGTTAGTTTTTACTTGCTAGGTCACCTGTGGAAAGTTGGTCAGTTGGTGGTTGCTAGATCAGTCTGTTTTCAGTTTGTTACATTTTGGTTGCGAGGTCATCCTGTGGTCAATTGGTCAGTTGCTGGTTTCTTGATCAGACTGGTCAGTTCCGTCAGTTTCTTCTTTCTAGGTCAGACTGTGGTCAGTTCGTCAGTTTCAGGTAGCCAGTTCAGACTGTGTTCATTTAGTACATTTCTGGTTTCTAGGTCTGACTGTGGTCAGTTGCTCAGTTTATCGTTGTCTCGTTCAGACTGTGGTCAGTTGGTCAGTTTCTGGTTTCTAGTTCAGCCTGTGGTCAGTTGGTCAGTTGCTGGTTTCTAGTTCAGACTGTGGAAGGTTGGTCAGTTGGTGGTTTCTAGTTCAGACTGTGGTCAGTTGGTCAATTTCTTTGTCTAGTTTAGACTGTGGTCAGTTGGTCAGTTTCAGGTAGCTAGGTTAGACTGTTGTCAGTAGGTCAGTTTCTGGTTTCTGGGTCAGACTGTGGTCAGTTGCTCAGTTTCACGTTGTCTCGTTCAGACTGTGGTCAGTTGGTCAATTGCTGGTTGCTAGGTCAGACTGTTGTGAGTCGGTCAGTTTCTGGTTTCTAGGTCAGACTGTGGTCATTGGTCAGTTTCTGGTTGTCTCGGTCAGAACGTGGTCAGTTGGTCAGTTGCATGTTGCTCGGTCCGAAAGTGGTCAGTTGGTCACGTTCTTGTTTCAAGATCCGACTGTGTTCAGTTGGTCAGTTTCTGGTTTCTAGGTCAGCCTGTGGTCAGTTGGTCAGTTGCTGGTTTCTAGTTCAGACTGTGGTCAGTTGGTCAGTTTCTGGTACATTGGGCAGATTGTGGGCAGTGGGTCAGTTGCTGGTTCTAGGTCAGACTGGAGGCAGTTGGTTAGTTTTTACTTGGTAGGTCACCTGTGGAAAGTTGGTCGGTTTTTTGGTAGCTAGATCAGTCTGTGTTCAGTTTGTTACTTTTTGGTTGCTCGGTCATCCTGTGGTCAATTGGTTTGTTTCTGGTTTCTAGGTCAGACTGTGGTCAGTTGGTCAGTTTCTGGTTTCTAGGTTAGACTGTGGTCAGTTGCTCCGTTCTGGTTTCTGGGTCAGACTGTGGTCAGTTGGTCAGTTTCTAGTTTCTAGGTCAGATTGTGGTCACTTGGTCAGTTTCTGGTTTCTAGGTCAGATTGTGGTCACTTGGTCAGTTTCTGGTTTCTAGGTCAGATTGTGGACAGTTGGTCAGTTTCTGGTTTCGAAGTCAGATTGTGGTCAGTTGGTCAGTTTCTGGTTTCGATGTCAGATGGTGGTCAGTTGGTCAGTTTCTGGCTTCTACGTCAGACTGTGGTCATTTGGTCAATTCCTGGTTTCTTGGTCAGTCTGTGGTCAGCTGGTCAGTTTCTGGTTTCCAGGTCAGACTATGGTCAGTTGATCAGTTTCAGGTTGCTCGGTCAGTCTGTGGTCAGTTGGATTGTTTCTGGTTTCTAGGTTAGACTGTGTTCAGTTGGTCAGTTTCTGTTTTCGAGGTCATAATGTGGTCAGTTGGTCAGTTTCTTGTTTCTAGTTCGGATTGTGGTCCGTTGTTCAGTTTCTGGTTTCTAAGTCAGACTGTGGTCAGTTGGTCAGTTTCTGTTTTCTAGGTCAGACTGCGGTCCGTTATTCAGTTTCTTGTTTCTTGGTCAGACTACGGTCAGTTGGTCAGTTTTGACTTGTCTCGTTGAGATTGTGGTCAGTACATCAGTTCCTGGTTTCTAGGTCAGAATGTGGTCAGTTGGTCAGTTTCTGATTTCTAAGTCAGACTGTGGTCAGTTGGGCAGTTTCTGGTTCCTAGGTCAGACTGTGGTCAGCTGGTCAGTTTCTGGTTGCTCGGTTAAACTGTGGTCAGTTGGTCAGTTGCTGGTTGCAAGTTCAGACTGTGGTCAGTTGGTGAGTTTCTGATTTCTCGGTCAGACTGTGGTCAGTTGTCAGTTTCTGGTTCTAAGGTCAGACTGTGGTCAGTTGGTCTGTTTGAGGTTGTCTCGGTCAGACTGTGGTCATTTCTTCTGTTTCTGGTTTCTTGGTCAGTCTGTTGTCAGTTGGTCAGTTTCTGCTTTCAAGGTCAGACTGTGGTCAGTTTGTCAGTTTCTGGATTCTAGGTCGACTGTGGTCAGTTGGTTAGTTTCTGGTTTCTGGGTCTGACTGTGGTCAGTTGCTAAGTTTCTGATTTCTCGGTCAACTGCAGTAAGTTGGTCAGTTTCGGGTTGTATATTTTAGACTTTTGACAGTTGGTCAGTTTCTGATTTCTAGGTCAGACTGTGGTCAGTTCGTCAGTTTATGATTCCTAGGTCAGACAGTGGTCAGTTGGTCAGTTTCAAGTTGTCTCGGTCAGTTTTTTGTCAGTTGGTCAGTTTCTGTTTTCAAGGTCAGACTGTGGTCAGTGGTCAGTTTCTGGTTTCTAAGTCAGACTGTATTCAGTTGGTCAGTTGCTGGTTTCCAATCAGACTGTGGTCAGTTGGTCAGTTCCTGGTTTCGAGGTCAGAATGTGGCCTGTTGATCAGTTTTGGGTTGCTTTGTCAGACTGCGGTCAGTTGGTCAGTTTCTGGTTTCTAGGTTAGACTGTGGTCAAGCTTTCAATTTCAGGTTTCTAGGTCAGAATATGATCAGTTGGTCAATTTCTTGTTTCTTGGTCAGAATGTGGTCAGTTGGTCAGTTTCTGGTTTGTAAGTCAGACTGTGGTCAGTTTGTCAAATTTCTCGTTTCTAGGTCAGACTGTGGTCAGTTTGTCAGTTTCTGGATTCTAGGTCGACTGTGGTCAGTTGGTTAATTTCTGGTTCCTGGGTCAGACTGTGGTCAGTTGTTAAGTTTCTGATTTCTAGGTCAACTGTAGTAAGTTGATCAGTTTCGGGGTGTATATTTTAGATTGTGGTCAGTTGGACATTTTCGGGTTGTCTCTGTCAGACTTTTGACAGTTGGTCAGTTTCTGATTTCTAGGTCAGAATGTGGTCAGTTCGTCAGTTTATGATTCCTAGGTCAGACAGTGGTCAGTTGGTCAGTTTCAAGTTGTCTCGGTCAGTTTGTGGTCAGTTGGTCAGATTCTGTTTTCAAGGTCAGACTGTGGTCAGTGGTCAGTTTCTGGTTTCTAAGTCAGACTGTAGTCAGTTGGTCAGTTTCTGTTTTCAAGGTCAGACTGTGGTCAGTTGGTCAGGTTCTGGTTTTTAGGTCAGACTGTGGTCAGTTGGTCAGTTTCTGGTTTCTGGGTCAGACAGTGGTCAGTTGGTCAGTTGCTGGTTTCCAATCAGACTGTGGTCAGTTGGTCAGTTCCTGGTTTCGAGGTCAGAATGTGGCCTGTTGATCAGTTTTGGGTTGCATTGTCAGACTGTGGTCAGTTGGTCAGTTTCTGGTTTCTAGGTTAGACTGTGGTCAAGCTGTCAATTTCAGGTTTCTAGGTCAGAATATGGTCAGTTGGTCAATTTCTTGTTTCTTGGTCAGAATGTGGTCAGTTGGTCAGTTTCTGGTTTATAAGTCAGACTGTGGTCAGTTGGTCAATTTCTCGTTTCTAGGTTAGACAGTGGTCAGTTGTTCAGTTTCTGGTTTCTATGTCAGACTGTGGTCAGTTGGTCAGTTTATGATTGTTCGGTCAAACTGTGGCCAGTTGGTCAATTGCTGGTTGCAAGGTCAAACTGTGGTCAGTTAGTCAGTTTCTGGTTTCTAGGTCAGACTGCGGTCAGTTGGTCAGTTTCTGGTTTCTAGGTCAGATTGTGGTCAGTTGGTCTGTTTCAGCTTGTCTCAGTCAGACTGTGGTCACTTGGTCAGTTAATGCTTTCGAGGACAGACTCTGTTCAGTTACTGGCTGCTCAGTCAGACAGTGGTCAGTTGGTCAGTTTCTTCTCTCTATGTCAGACGGTGGTCAGTTTGTCTATTTCGGTTTGTCTCGGTTAAACTGTGGTCATTTCTTCAGGATCTGGTTTCTAGGTCAGCCTGTAGTCAGTTGGTCAGTTTCTGGTTTCTATGTCACACTGTGGTCAGTTGGTCAGTTCCTGGTTTCGAGGTCAGACTGTGGTCAGCTAGTGAGTTTCTCGTTTCTAGGTCAGACTGTGGTCAGTTGATCAGTTACTGGTTGCTAGGTCACAATGTGGCCTGTTGATCAGTTTCACGTTGCTTGCTATGACTGTCGTCAGTTGGTCAGTTGGTCAGTTTCTGATTTCTAAGTCAGACTGTGGTCAGTTGGGCAGTTTATGATTCCTAGGCCAGACTGTGGTCAGTTGGGCAGTTTCTGATTCCTAGGCCAGACTGTGGTCAGTTGGTCAGTTTCTGGTTGCTCGGTTAACTGTGGTCAGTTGGTCAGTTGCTGGTTGCAAGTTCAGACTGTGGTCAGTTGGTGAGTTTCTGATTTCTCGGTCAGACTGTGATCAGTTGTCAGTTTCTGGTTTTAAGGTCAGACTGTGGTCAGTTGGTCTCTTTCAGGTTGTCTTGGTCAGACTGTGGTCATTTCTTCTGTTTCTGGTTTCTTGGTCAGTCTGTTGTCAGTTGGTCAGTTTCTGCTTTCAAAGTCAGACTGTGGTCAGTTTGTCAGTTTCTGGATTCTAGGTAGACTGTGGTCAGTTGGTTAGTTTCTGGTTTCTGGGTCAGACTGTGGTCAGTTGGTAAGTTTCTGATTTCTAGGTCAACTGTAGTAATTTGGTCAGTTTCGGGTTGTATAGTTTAGAATGTGGTCAGTTGGACAGTTTCGGGTTGTCTCTGTCAGACTTTTGACAGTTGGTCAGTTTCTGATTTCTAGGTCAGACTGTGGTCAGTTCGTCAGCTTATGATTGCTAGGTCAGACAGTGGTCAGTTGGTCAGTTTCAAGTTGTCTCGGTCAGTTTGTGGTCAGTTGGTCAGTTTCGGGTTGTCTCTGTCAGACTTTGACAGTTGGTCAGTTTCTGGTTTCTCGGTCAGACTGTCGTTAGGTGGTCAGTTTCTGGTTCCTGTGGCAGACTGTTGTCAGTTGGTCAGTTGCTGGTTTCTAGTTCAGACTGTGGAAGGTTGGTCAGTTGGTGGTTTCTAGTTCAGACTGTGGTCAGTTGGTCAGTTTCTCTGTCTCGGTCAGACTGTGGTCAGTTGGTCAGTTTCAGGTAGCTAGGTCAGACTGTTGTCAGTAGGTCAGTTTCTGCTTTCTGGGTCAGACTGTGGTCAGTTGCTCAGTTTCTCGTTGTCTCGTTCAGACTGTGGTCAGTTGGTCAATTGCTGGTTGCTAGGTCAGACTGTTGTGAGTAGGTCAGTTTCTGGTTTCTGGCTCAGACTGTGGTCAGTTGGTCAGTTTCTGGTTGTCTCGGTCAGAAAGTGGTCAGTTGGTCAGTTGCATGTTGCTCGGTCCGAAAGTGGTCTGTTGGTCACGTTCTGTTTTCAAGATCAGACTGTGGTCAGTTGGTCAGTTTCTCTTTTCTAGGCCAGACTCTGGTCAGTCGCTATGATTCGCGTTTTCTCGGTCAGAGTATGGTCATTTGGGTCAGTTTCTGGTTTATAGGTCAACCTGTTATCAGTTAGTCAGTTGCTGGTTTCTAGTTCAGACTGTGGTCAGTTGGTCAGTTTCTGGTACCTTGGGCAGAGTGTGGGCAGTGGGTCAGTTGCTGGTTCTTGGTCAGACTGGAGGCAGTTGGTTAGTTTTTGCTTGCTAGGTCACCTGTGGAAAGTTGGTCGGTTTTCTGGTTGCTAGATCAGTCTGTGGTCAGTTTGTTACTTTTTGGTTGCTCGGTCATCTTGTGGTCAATTGGTTTGTTTCTGGTTTCTAGGTCAGACTGTGGTCAGTTGGTCAGTTTCTGGTTCCTAGGTCAGACTGTGGTCAGTTGCTCCGTTTCTGGTTTCTAGGTCAGACTGTGGTCAGTTGGTCAGTTTCTAGTTTCTAGGTCAGACTGTGGTCACTTGGTCAGTTTCTGGTTTCTAGGTCAGATTGTGGTCAGTTGGTCAGTTTCTGGTTTCGATGTCAGATGGTGGTCAGTTGGTCAGTTTCTGGCTTCTACGTCAGACTGTGGTCATTTGGTCAATTCCTGGTTTCTTGGTCAGTCTGTGGTCAGCTGGTCAGTTTCTGGTTTCCAGTTCAGACTGTGGTCAGTTGATCAGTTTCAGGTTGCTCGGTCGACTGTGGTCAGTTGGACTGTTTCTGGTTTCTAGGTTAGACTGTGTTCAGTTGGTCAGTTTCTGTTTTCGAGGTCTCAATGTGGTCAGTTGGTCAGTTTCTTGTTTCTAGTTCGGATTGTGGTCCGTTGTTCAGTTTCTGGTTTCTAAGTCAGACTGTGGTCAGTTGGTCAGTTTCTGCTCTCTATGTCAGACGGTGGTCAGTTTGTCTATTTCTTTTTGTCTCGGTTAAACTGTGGTCATTTCTTCAGGATCTGGTTTCTAGGTCAGCTTGTAGTCAGTTGGTCAGTTTCTGGTTTCTAGGTCACACTGTGGTCAGTTGTTCAGTTTCTGGTTTATAGGTCAGACTCTGGTCTGTTGGTCAGTTCCTGGTTTCGAGGTCAGACTGTGGTCAGCTAGTGAGTTTCTCGTTTCTAGGTCAGACTGTGGTCAGTTGATCAGTTACTGGTTGCTAGGTCACAATGTGGCCTGTTGATCAGTTTCACGTTGCTTGCTATGACTGTCGTCAGTTGGTCAGTTGGTCAGTTTCTGATTTCTAAGTCAGACTGTGGTCAGTTGGGCAGTTTCTGATTCCTAGGCCAGACTGTGGTCAGTTGGGCAGTTTCTGATTCCTAGGCCAGACTTTGGTCAGTTGGTCAGTTTCTGGTTGCTCGGTTAAACTGTGGTCAGTTGGTCAGTTGCTGGTTGCAAGTTCAGACTGTGGTCAGTTGGTGAGTTTCTGATTTCTCGGTCAGACTGTGATCAGTTGTCAGTTTCTGGTTTTAAGGTCAGACTGTGGTCAGTTGGTCTGTTTCAGGTTGTCTTGGTCAGACTGTGGTCATTTCTTCTGTTTCTGGTTTCTTGGTCAGTCTGTTGTCAGTTGGTCAGTTTCTGCTTTCAAAGTCAGACTGTGGTCAGTTTGTCAGTTTCTGGATTCTAGGTAGACTGTGGTCAGTTGGTTAGTTTCTGGTTTCTGGGTCAGACTGTGGTCAGTTGATCAGTTTCTGATTTCTAGGTCAACTGTAGTAAGTTGGTCAGTTTCGGGTTGTATAGTTTAGAATGTGGTCAGTTGGACAGTTTCGGGTTGTCTCTGTCAGACTTTTGACAGTTGGTCAGTTTCTGATTTCTAGGTCAGACTGTGGTCAGTTCGTCAGCTTATGATTGCTAGGTCAGAAAGTGGTCAGTTGGTCAGTTTCAAGTTGTCTCGGTCAGTTTGTGGTCAGTTGGTCAGTTTCGGGTTGTCTCTGTCAGACTTTGACAGTTGGTCAGTTTCTGGTTTCTCGGTCAGACTGTCGTTAGGTGGTCAGTTTCTGGTTCCTGTGGCAGACTGTTGGCAGTTGGTCAGTTGTTGCTTCTATCTCAGACTGTATGCAGTTGGTTAATTTTTTCTTGCTAGGTCACCTGTGGAAAGTTGGTCAGTTGGTGGTTGCTAGATAAGTCTGTTTTCAGTTTGTTACATTTTGGTTGCGAGGTCATCCTGTGGTCAATTGGTCAGTTGCTGGTTTCTTGATCAGACTGGTCAGTTCCGTCAGTATCTTCTTTCTAGGTCAGACTGTGATCAGTTCGTCAGTTTCAGGATAGCCAGTTCAGACTGTGTTCATTTTGTAAATTTCTGGTTTCTAGGTCTGACTGTGGTCAGTTGCTCAGTTTATCGTTGTCTCGTTCAGACTGTGGTCAGTTAGTCAGTTTCTGGTTTCTAGTTCAGCCTGTGGTCAGTTGGTCAGTTGCTGGTTTCTAGTTCAGACTGTGGAAGGTTGGTCAGTTGGTGGTTTCTAGTTCAGACTGTGGTCAGTTGGTCAGTTTCTCTGTCTAGGTTAGACTGTGGTCAGTTGGTCAGTTTCAGGTAGCTAGGTCAGACTGTTGTCAGTAGGTCAGTTTCTGCTTTCTGGGTCAGACTGTGGTCAGTTGCTCAGTTTCTCGTTGTCTCGTTCAGACTGTGGTCAGTTGGTCAATTGCTGGTTGCTAGGTCAGACTGTTGTGAGTAGGTCAGTTTCTGGTTTCTGGGTCAGACTGTGGTCAATTGGTTTGTTTCTGGTTTCTAGGTCAGACTGTGGTCAGTTGGTCAGTTTCTAGTTCCTAGGTCAGACTGTGGTCAGTTGCTCCGTTTCTGGTTTCTAGGTCAGACTGTGGTCAGTTGGTCAGTTTCTAGTTTCTAGGTCAGACTGTGGACACTTGGTCAGTTTCTGGTTTCTAGGTCAGATTGTGGTCAGTTGGTCAGTTTCTGGTTTCGAAGTCAGATGGTGGTCAGTTGGTCAGTTTCTGGCTTCTTCGTCAGACTGTGGTCATTTGGTCAATTCCTGGTTTCTTGGTCAGTCTGTGGTCAGCTGGTCAGTTTCTGGTTTCCAGGTCAGACTGTGATCAGTTGATCAGTTTCAGGTTGCTCGGTCAGACTGTGGTCAGTTGGACTGTTTCTGGTTTCTAGGTTAGACTGTGTTCAGTTGGTCAGTTTCTGTTTTCGAGGTCACAATGTGGTCAGTTGGTCAGTTTCTTGTTTCTAGTTCGGATTGTGGTCCGTTGTTCAGTTTCTGGTTTCGAAGTCAGACTGTGGTCAGTTGGTCAGTTTCTGTTTTCTTGGTCAGACTGCGGTCCGTTATTCAGTTTCTGGTTTCTTGGTCAGACTACGGGCAGTTGGTCATTTTTGACTTGTCTCGTTGAGACTGTGGTCAGTACATCAGTTCCTGGTTTCTAGGTCAGAATGTGGTCAGTTGGTCAGTTTCTGATTTCTAAGTCAGACTGTGGTCAGTTGGGCAGTTTCTGGTTCCTAGGTAATACTATGGTCAGTTGGTCAGTTTCTGGTTGCTCGGTTAAACTGTGGTCAGTTGGTCAGTTGCTGGTTGCAAGTTCAGACTGTGGTCAGTTGGTGAGTTTCTGATTTCTCGGTCAGACTGTGGTCAGTTGTCAGTTTCTGGTTTTAAGGTCAGACTGTGGTCAGTTGGTCTGTTTGAGGTTGTCTCGGTCAGACTGTGGTCATTTCTTCTGTTTCTGGTTTCTTGGTCAGTCTGTTGTCAGTTGGTCAGTTTCTGCTTTCAAGGTCAGACTGTGGTCAGTTTGTCAGTTTCTGGATTCGAGGTAGACTGTGGTCCGTTGGTTAGTTTCTGGTTTCTGGGTCAGACTGTGGTCAGTTGATCAGTTTCTGATTTCTAGGTCAACTGCAGTAAGTTGGTCAGTTTCGGGTTATATAGTTTAGACTGTGGTCAGTTGGACAGTTTCTGATTTCTAGGTCAACTGTAGTAAGTTGGTCAGTTTCGGGTTGTATAGTTTAGACTGTGGTCAGTTGGACAGTTTCGGGTTGTCTCTGTCAGACTTTTGTCAGTTGGTCAGTTTCTGATTTATAGGTCAGACTGTGGTCAGTTCGTCAGTTTCTGATTCCCAGGTCAGACTCTGGTCAGTTGGTCAGTTTCAAGTTGTCTCGGTCAGTTTGTGGTCAGTTAGTCAGTTTGTCAGACTTTGACAGTTGGCCAGTTTCTTGTTTCTAGGTCAGACTGTCGTCAGTTGGTCAGTTTTTGGTTCCTGTGGCAGTCTGTGGGCAGTTGGTCAGTTGTTGCTTCTAGCTCAGACAGTATGCAGTTGGTTAGTTTTTACTTGCTAGGTCACCTGTGGAAAGTTGGTCAGTTGGTGGTTGCTAGATCAGTCTGTGTTCAGTTTGTTACTTTTTGGTTGCTAGGTCATCCTGTGGTCAATTGGTCAGTTTCTGGTTTCTAGGTCAGACAGTGGTCAGTTGCTTAGTTTCGGGTTGTCTCAGTCAGCCTGTGTTCAGTTGGTCAGTTTCTGGTTATCTCTGTCATACTTTGTTCAGTTGGTCAGTTTTGGGTTTCTAGGTCAGACTGTGGTCAGTTGGTCAGTTTCTAATTTCTAGGTCAGACTGTGATCACTTGGTCAGTTTCTGGTTTCTAGGTCAGATTGTGGACAGTTGGTCAGTTTCTGGTTTCGAAGTCAGATTGTGGTCAGTTGGTCAGTTTCTGGCTTCTCCGTAAGACTGTGGTCAGTTAGTCAGTTTCTGGTTTCGAAGTCAGATTGTGGTCAGTTTGTCAGTTTCTGGTTTCGAAGTCAGATTGTGGTCAGTTGGTCAGTTTCTGGCTTCTACGTCAAACTGTGGTCATTTGGTCAATTCCTGGTGTCTTGGTCAGTCTGTGGTCAGCTGGTCAGTTTCTGGTTTCCAGGTCAGAGTGTGGTCAGTTGATCAGTTTCAGGTTGCTCGGTCAGACTGTGGTCAGTTGGACTGTTTCTTGTTTCTAGGTTAGACTCTGTTCAGTTGGTCAGTTTCTGTTTTCGAGTTCAGTCTGTGGTCAGTTATTCAGTTTCTGGTTTCTAGGTCAGATTATGGTCGGTTGGTCAGTCTTGAGTTGTCTAGTTGAGATTGTGGTCAGTACGTCAGTTCCTGGTTTCTAGTTCAGAATGTGGTCAGTTGGTCAGTTTCCGGTTGCTAGTTCAGACTGTGGTCAGTTGTTCAGTTTCTGGTTTCTAGGTCAGACTGAGTTCAGTTGGTAATTTTCTGGTTTCTAGGTCAGACTGTGGTCAGTTGCTATGCTTCTCGTTTTCATGGTCAGAGTATGGTCATTTGGGTCAGTTTCTTGTTTCTAGGTCAGCCTGTGGTCAGTTGGTCAGTTGCTGGTTTCTAGTTCAGACTGTGGTCAGTTGGTCAGTTTCTGGTTCCTTGGGCAGAGTGTGGGCAGTTGGTCAGTTGCTGGTTCTAGGTCAGACTGGAGGCAGTTGGTTAGTTTTTATTTGCGAGGTCACCTGTGGAAAGTTGGTCGGTTGGTGATTGCTTGATCAGTCTGTGTTCAGTTTTTTACTTTTTGGTTGCTAGGTCATCTTGTGATCAATTGGTCAGTTTCTGGTTTCTAGGTCAGACTGTGGTCAGTTGGTCAGTTTCTGGTTTCTAGGTCAGACTGTGGTCAGTTGCTCAGTTTCTGGTTTCTAGGTCAGACTGTGGTCAGTTGGTCAGTTTCTGGTTCATGGTCAGACTGTGTTCAGTTGGTCAGTTTCTGGTTTCGAAATCACAATGTGGTCAGTTGGTCAGATTCTTGTTTCTAGTTCAGATTGTGGTCAGATGGTCAGTTTCTGGTTTCTCAGTCAGACAGTGGTCATTTGGTCAGTTTCCGTTTTCTAGGTCAGACTGTGGTCTGTTGTTCAGTTTCTGGTTTCTAGGTCAGACTATGGTCAGTTGGTCAGTTTTGAGTGGCATAGTTGAGACTGTGGTCAGTAGGCCAGTTTCTGGTAGCTAAGTCAGACTGTGGTCATTTAGTGAATGTATGGTTTCTAATTCTCACTGTGGTCAGTTGGTCAGTTTCTGGTTTCTAGGTCAGCCTGTGGTCAGTTGGTCAGTTGCTGGATTCTAGTTCAGACTGCGGTCAGTTGGTCAGTTTCTGGTTCCTCGGGCAGACTATGGGCAGTTGGTCAGTTGCTGATTCTAGGTCAGACTGTAGGCAGTTTCTGGTGTCCAAGTCAGCCTGTGGTCAGTTGGTCAGGTGCTGGTTTCTAGTTCAGACTGTGGTCAGTTGGTCAGTTTCTGGTTCCTTGGGCAGTGTGTGGGCAGTTGGTCAGTTGCTGGTTCTAGGTCAGACTGTAGCCAGTTGGTTAGTTTTTACTTGCTAGGTCACCTGTGGAAAGTTGGTCAGATGGTGGTTGCTAGATCAGTCTGTGTTCAGTTTGTTACTTTTTGGTTGCTGGGTCATCCTGTGGTCAATTGGTCAGTTGCTGGTTTCTTGATCAGACTGTGGTCAGTCCGTCAGTTTCTGATTTCTTGGTCAGACTGTGGTCAGTTGCTCAGTTTCTGGTTCCTAGGTCAGACTGTGGTCAGTTGGTCAGTTTCTGATTTTTGGGTCAGACTGTGGTCAGCTTGTCAGTTTCTGGTTTCTATGACAGAGAGAGAGAGTGACAGAGAGATAATGGCATGAGTGAGAGAGAGACTGAGAGTAAGAGAGAGAGGGGGAGAGACAGACAGAAAGTGGTGTGAGTTAGAGAGAGAGAGACTGAGAGAAACACTGACAGAGAAACAGACAGTCAAACGGAGAGAGAGAGGGAGAGGGACAGAGAGATAGTGATGTGAATGAGGGAGAGACTGAGTGAAACAGTGACAGAGACGCAGACCGACATACAGTGAAATAGAGATAGCGAGGGCCAGAGAGATAGTGGTGTGAGTGAGAGAGAGAGAGTGAGTCAAACAGTGACAGAGACACAGACAAACATACAGAGAGAGAGAAGGACAGAGACATCGTGGTGTGAGTGAGAGAGAGACTGAGAGAAACATTGACAGAGACACAGACAGACATACAGTGACAGAGAGATTGAGGGGGCCAGGGAGATAGTGGTGTGTGTGAGAGAGAGACTGAGAGAAACTGTGACAGAGAAAAAGACAGATATACATTGACAGAGAGATATCGGGGGACAGAGAGATACTGGTGTGAGTGAGAGAAAGACTGAGAGAAACAGTGACCGAGACACAGATGGACATACAGTGACAGAGAGATAGCGGTGTACAGAGAGATAATAGTGTGAATGAGAGAGAGACTGAGAGAACAGAGACAGAGACACAGATAGATATACAGTGACAGATAGATAGCGGGGGCCAGAGAGATGGTGGTGTGAGTGAGAGAGAGAGTGAGTGCAACAGTGACAGAGACACAGACTGACATACAGAGACAGAGAGATAGCGGGGGACAGAGAGATAGTGAGGGACAGAGAAATAATAGTGTGAGTGAGAGTGAGACTGAGAGAAACAGTGACAGAGACACAGACAGATAAACAGTGACAGAGAGATAGCGGGGGACAGCGAGATAATGGTGTGAGTGAGAGAGAGACTGAGAGAAACAGTGACAGAGACACAGACTGACATACAGAGAGAGAGAGGGACAGAGAGATAGTGGTGTGAGTGGGAGAGAGAGACTTAGAGAAACAGAGACACGGACACAGACAGACATACAGTGATAGGGAGAGAGCGGGGGACAGAGAGATAGTGGTGTGAGTGAGAGAGAGACTGAGAGGAACAATGACAGAGACACAGACAGACATACAGTGATAGGGAGAGAGGGAGAGGGACAGAGAGATAGTGGTGTGAGTGAGAGAGAGACTGAGAGAAACAGTGACAGAGACAAAGACAGACATACAGAGAGAGAGAGGGAATGGTACAGAGAGATAGTGGTGTGAGTGAGAGCGAGACTGAGAGAAACAGAGACAGCGACACGGACATACATACAGCGACAGAGAGGGAGAGTGACAGAGAGATAGGGTGTGAGTGCGAGAGAGACTTAGAGAAACAGAGACAGAGACACAGATAGACATACCGTGACAGAGAGAGAGAGAGGGACAGAGCGAAAATGGTGTGAGTGAGAGAGAGACTGAGAGAAACAGAGACACAGACACAGACAGATATACAGTGACAGAGAGAGAGAGAGAGGGACAGAGAGATAGTGGTATGATTGAGAGAGAGACTGAGAGAAACAGAGACACAGACACAGACAGATATACAGTGACAGAGAGAGAGAGAGAGGGACAGAGAGATAGTGGTGTGATTGAGAGAGAGAATGAGAGAAACAGAGACAGAGACACATACAGACATCCGTGACAGAGACAGAGGGAGAGGGACAGAGAGATAGTGGTGTGAGTGAGAGGGAGACTGAGAGAAACAGAGACAGAGACACAGACAGACATAAAGTGATAGAGAGAGAGAGGGACAGAGAGATAGTGGCGTGAGTGACAGAGCGATTGAGAGAAACAGAGATAGAGACACAGACAGACATACAGTGAAAGGGAGAGAGCGGGGGAAAGAGAGATAGTGCTATGAGTGAATGAGAGACTGAGAGAAACAGAGACAGAGACACAGACACACATACAGTGACAGAAAGAGAGGGAGAGAGGCATAGAGATAGTGGTGTGAGTGAGTGAGAAAAACTGAGAGAAACAGTGACAGTGACACAGACAGACATACAGAGAGAGAGAGGGAGAGAGACAGAGAGATAGTGATTTGAGTGAGAGAGAGAATGAGAGAAACAGTGACAGAGACACAGACAGACATAGAGAGAGAGAGGGAGAAGGACAGAGAGATAGTGGTGTGAGTGAGAGAGAGACTTAAAGAAACAGAGATAGAGACACAGACAGACATGGCAGTGAGAGAGAGAGCACTAGGGTCAGAGAGATAGTGGTATGAGTGAGAGAGAGACTGAACGAAACAGTGACAGAGACACAGACAGACAGACAGTGACAGAGAGATGGCTGGGGGCAGAGAGATAGTGGTGTGAGTGAGAGAGAGACTGAGAGAAACAGTCACAGATACACAGACAGAAATACAGTGACAGAGAGATTGCGGGGGACAGAGAGATAGTGGTGTGAGTAAGAGAGAGACTGAGAGAAACAGTGACAAAGACACAGACAGACCAACAGTGACAGTGAGAGAGAGAGGGACAGAGAGATAGTGGTGTGAGTGAGAGAAAGACTGAGAGAAACAATGACAGAGACACAGACACACATACAGTGACAGAGAGATTGCGGGGGACAGAGAGATAGTGGTGTGAGTGAGAGAGAGACTGAGAGAAACAGTGACAAAGACACAGACAGACCAACAGTGACAGTGAGAGAGAGAGGGACAGAGATATAGTGGTGTGAGTGAGAGAGAGACTGAGAGAAACAGAGACACAGACAGACATAGATTGACAGAGAGAGAGAGATTGACAGAGAGATATTGGCGTGAGTGAGAGAGAGATTGAGAGAAATAGTGACAGAGACACAGACAGACATACAGTGAAAGAGAGAGAGAGAGGGACAGAGAGTTAGTGGTGTGAGAGGGAGAAAGACTGAGAGAAACAGTGACAAAGACACAGACAGACATACAGTGACATAGAGAGAGAAAAGGACAGATAGATAGCGGTGTGAGTGAGAGAGAGAGACTGAGAGAAATAGACAGAGACACTGACAGACATACAGTGAAAGAGAGAGAGAGGGACAGAAAGATAGTGGTTTGAGTGAGAGAGAGAATGAGAGAAACAAAGACAGAGACACAGACAGACATACAGTGACAGAAAGAGAGTGAACGGGACAGAGATAGTTTTGTGAGTGAGAGAGAGACTGAGAGAAAGATTTGACAGAGACACAGACAGACATACAGTGACAGAGAGGGAGAGTGACAGAGAGATAGGGTGTGAGTGCAAGAGAGATTTAGAGAAACAGAGACAGAGACACATACAGACATACAGTGAAAGAGAGAGAGAGAGAGGGACAGAGAGATAGTGGTGTGAGTGAGAGAGAGACTGAGGGAAACAGAGACAGAGACACATGCAGCCATACAGTGACAGTGAGAGAGAGAGGGACAGAGAGATAGTGGTGTGAGAGAGAGAAAGACTGAGAGAAACAGAGACAGAGACACAGACAGACATACCGTGACAGAGAGAGAGCGGGGGGACAGAGAGATAGTGGTGTGTGTGAGAGAGAAACTGAGAGAAACAGAGACAGAGACACAGACAGACAGACAGTGAGAGAGAGAGAGAGAGGGAGAGGGACAGAGAGATAGCGGTGTGAGTGAGAGAGAGACTAAGAGAAACATTGACAGAGACACAAACAGACATACAGTGGCAGAGAGAGAGGGAGAGGGACAGATAAATATTGTTGTGAGTAATAGAGAGACTAAGAGAAACAGAGACAAGGACACAGACAGATATATAGTGACAGAGAGAGAGGGAGAGGGACAGAGAGATAGTGGTGTGAGTTAGAGAGAGAGACTGAGAAAAACAGTGACAGATACACAGACAGACATACAGAGAGAGAGAGAGAGGAACTGAGAGATAGTGGTGTGAGTGAGAGAGGGACTGAGGGAAACAGAGACAGAACACAGACAGACATACACAGATAGGGAGAGCGCGGGGGACAGAGAGATCGTGGTGTGAGTGAGAGAGATACGGAGAGAAAGAGTGAAAGAGACACAGACAGACATACAGTGACAGAAAGAGAGGGAGAGGGACAGAGAGATAGTGGTGTGAGTAAGAGAGAGAGACTGAGAGAAACAGACACAGAGACACAGACAGACATAAATTTATATAGAAAGAGAGGGACTGAGAGATAGTGGTGTGAGTGAGAGTGGGACTGAGAGAAACAGAGACAGAGACACAGACAGACATACAGTGACAGAAAGAGAGGGAGAGGGACAGAGAGATAGTGGTGTGAGTAAGAGAGAGAGACTGAGAGAAACAGTCACAGATACACAGACAGACATACAGAGAGAGAGAAAGAGAGGGACTGAGATATAGTGGTGTGAGTGAGGGAGGGACTGAGCGAAACAGAGACAGAGACACAGACAGACATACAGAGATAGGGAGGAAGAGGTACAGAGAGATAGTGGTGTGAGTGAGAGAGAGAGACTGAGAGAAACAGAGACAGAGACACAGACAGACATACAGTGACAGAAAGAGAGGGAGAGTGACAGAGAGATAGTGGTGTGAGCTAGAGAGAGAGACTGAGAGAAACACTGACAGATACACAGACAGTAATACAGAGAGAGAGAGGAAGAGGTACAGAGAGATAGTGGTGTGAGTGAGAGAGAGAGACTGAGAGAAACAGTGACAGAGACACAGACAGACATACAGTTACAGAAAGAGAGGAGAGAGGGACAGAGAGATAGTGGTGTGAGTTAGAGAGAGAGACTGAGAGAAACAGTGACAGTTACACAGAAAGTAATACAGAGAGAGAGAGAGAGAGAGAGAGAGACAGAGAGATAGTGGTGTGAGAGAGAGAAAGACTGAGAGAAACAGAGACAGAGACACAGACAGACATACAGTGACAGAGCGAGAGGGAGAGGGACAGATACATAGTGTTGTGAGTAAGACAGAGACTGAGAGAAACAGAGACAGAGACACAGACAGACATACAGTGAAAGAGAGAGAGAGAGGGACAGAGAGAAAATGGTGTGAGTGAGAGAGAGGTTGAGAGAAACAGAGACAGAGACACAGACGGACATACCGTGACAGAGAGAGAGCGGGGGGACAGAGAGATAGTGGTGTGTGTGAGAAAGAAACTGAGAGAAACAGAGACAGAGACACAGACAGACATACAGTGAGAGAGAGAGAGAGGGATGGGACAGAGAGATAGTGGTGTGAGTTAGAGAGAGAGACTGAGAGAAAGAGTGAGAGATACACAGACAGACATACAGAGATAGGGAGAGCGCGGGGGACAGAGAGATAGTGGTGTGAGTGAGAGAGAGACGGAGAGAAAGAGTGACAGAGACACAGACAGATATACCGTGTTTGAGAGAGAGAGAGAGGAGCAGAGAGATAGTGGTGTGAGTGATAGAGAGACTGAGAGAAACAGAGACAGAGACACAGACCGACATACAGTGAAAGAAAGAGAGGGAGAGGGACAGAGAGATAGTGGTGTGAGTTAGAGAGAGAGACTGAGAGAAACAGTAACAGAGACACAGACAGACATAAATTTATATGGAAAGTGGGGGACTGAGAGATAGTGGTGTGAGTGAGAGTGGGACTGAGAGAAACAGAGACAGAGACACAGACAGACATTCAGTGACTGAGAGAGAGAGTGGGACAGAGATATAGTGGTGTGAGTGAGAGAGAGAGACTGAGAGAAACAGTGACAGAGACACAGACAGATATACAGAGAGAGAGAGAGAGAGGGACAGAGAGATAGTGGTGTGAGTTAGAGAGAGAGACTGAGAGAGACAAGACAGAGACACAGACATACAGTGACAGAAAGAGAGGGAGAGGGACAGAGAGATAGTGGTGTGAGTTAGAGAGAGAGACTGAGAGAAACAGTGACAGATACACAGACAGACATACAGAGAGAGAGAGAGAGAGGGACTGAGAGATAGTGGTGTGAGTGAGGGAGGGACTGAGCGAAACAGAGACAGAGACACAGACAGACATACAGAGATAGGGAGAGCGCGGGGGAAAGAGAGATAGTGGTGTGATTGAGAGAGAGACGGAGAGAAACAGTGACAGAGACACAGACAGACATACCTTGATTGAGAGAGAGAGAGAGGAACAGAGAGAAGTGGTGTGAGTTAGAGAGAGAGACTGAGAGAGACAGAGACAGATACACAGACAGATATAAATTTATATGGAGAGAGAGGGACTGAGAGATAGTGGTGTGAGTGAGAGTGGGACTGAGAGAAACAGAGAAAGAGACACAGACAGACATGCAGTGACTGAGAGAGAGGGAGAGGGACAGAGAGATAGTGGTGTGAGTTAGAGAGAGAGACTGAGAGAAACAGTGACAGATACACAGACAGTAATACAGAGAGAGAGAGTAAGAGGTACAGAGAGATAGTGTTGTGAGTGAGAGAGAGAGATTGAGAGAAACAGTGACAGAGACACAGACAGACATACAGTGACAGAAAGAGAGGGAGAGGGACAGAGAGATAGTGGTGTGAGTTAGAGAGATAGACTGAGAGAAACAGTGATAGATACACAGACTGTAATACAGAGAGAGAGAGAGAGGGACAGAGAGATAGTGGTGTGAGAGAGAAAGACTGAGAGAAACAGAGATAGAGACACAGACAGACATACAGTGACAGAGCGAGAGGGAGAGTGACAGATAAATAGTGTTGTAAGTAAGAGAGAGACTGAGAGAAACAGAGACAGAGACACAGACAGACATACAGTGAAAGAGAGAGAGAGATGGACAGAGAGAAACTGGTGTGAGTGAGAGAGAGGTTGAGAGAAACAGAGACAGAGACACAGACAGACATACCGTGACAGAGAGAGAGCGGGGGGACAGAGAGATAGTGGTGTGTGTGAGAAAGAAACTGAGAGGAACAGAGACAGAGACACAGACAGACATACTGTGAGAGAGAGAGAGAGGGAGAGGGACAGAGAGATAGCGGTGTGAGTGAGAGAGAGAGTAAGAGAAACAGAGACAAGGACACAGACAGATATATAGTGATAGAAAGTGAGGGAAAGGGACAGAGAGATAGTGGTGTGAGTTAGAGAGAGAGACTGAGAGAAACAGTGTCAGATTAACAGACAGACATACAGAGAGAGAGAGAGGGACAGAGAGATAGTGGTGTGAGTTAGAGAGAGAGAGACTGAGAGAGACAGAGACAGAGACACAGACAGACATACAGTGACAGAAAGAGAGGGAGAAGCACAGAGACATATTGCTGTGAGTGAGAGAGAGACTGAGAGAAACAGAGACAGAGACACAGACAGACATACAGTGATAGAAAGTGAGGGAAAGGGACAGAGAGATAGTGGTGTGAGTTAGAGAGAGAGACTGAGAGAAACAGTGTCAGATTAACAGACAGACATACAGAGAGAGAGAGAGGGACAGAGAGATAGTGGTGTGAGTTAGAGAGAGAGAGACTGAGAGAGACAGAGACAGAGACACAGACAGACATACAGTGACAGAAAGAGAGGGAGAAGCACAGAGAGATAGTGGTGTGAGTGAGAGAGAGAGACTGAGAGAAACAGTGTCAGATTAACAGACAGACATACAGAGAGAGAGAGAGAGAGGGACAGAGAGATAGTGGTGTGATTGAGAGAGAGACGGAGAGAAACAGTGACAGAGACACAGACAGACATACCGTGAGAGAGAGAGAGCGGGGGGACAGAGAGATAGTGGTGTATGTGAGAGAGAAACTGAGAGAAACAGAGACAGAGACACAGACAGACAAACAGTGACAGAGAGAGAGAGGGAGAGGGACAGAGAGATAGCGGTGTGAGTGAGAGAGAGACTAAGAGAAACATTGACAGAGACACAAACAGACATACAGTGGCAGAGAGAGAGGGAGAGGGACAGATAAATAGTGTTGTGAGTAAGAGAGAGACGAAGAGAAACAGAGACAAGAAGACAGACAGATATATAGTGACAGAGAGAGAGGGAGAGGGACAGAGAGATAGTGGTGTGAGTGAGAGAGAGAGACTGTGAGAAACAGTGACAGAGACACAGACCAACATACAGTGACAGAGAGAGAGAGAGAGGGACAGAGACATATTGCTGTGAGTGAGAGAGAGACTGAGAGAAACAGAGACAGAGACACAGACACACACACAGTGACAGAGAGAGAGAGAGAGAGGGACAGAGAGATAGTGCTGTGATTGAGAGAGAGAATGAGAGAAACAGAGACAGAGGCACAGACAGACATAGAGTGACAGAAAGAGAGGGAGAGGGACAGAGAGAGAGTGGTGTGAATTAGAGAGAGAGACTGAGAGAAACAGTGACAGAGACACAGACAGACATACAGAGAGAGAGAGAGAGTGACAGAGGGACTGAGAGATAGTGGTGTGAGTGAGAGAGGGACTGAGGGAAACAGAGACAGAGATGCAGACAGACAAACAGAGATAGGGAGAGCGCGGGGGACAGAGAGATAGTTGTGTGAGTGAGAGAGAGACTGAGAGAAACAGAGACAGAGACAGAGACACAGACAGACATACAGTGACAGAACGAGAGGGATAGGGACAGAGAGATAGTCGTGTGAGTGCGATAGAGACTGAGAGAAACAGAGACAGAGATACGGACAGACAGACAGTAACATAGATGTAGAGTGGCAGAGAGATAGGGTGTGAGTGCGAGACAGACTTAGAGAAACAGAGACAGAGACACAGACAGACATACAGTGACAGAGAGAGATCGGGGTTCAGAGAGATAGAGTGTGGGTGAGAGAGAGACTTAAAGAAACAGTGACAGAGACATAGACAGACATACAGAGACAGAGACATTGAGTTGGCCAGGGAGATAGTGGTGTGAGTGAGAGAGAGACTGAGAGAAACAGTGACAGAGAAACAGACAGATATACATTGACAGAGAGATATCGGGGGATAGAGAGATAGTGGTGAGAGTGAGAGAAAGACTAAGAGAAACAGTGACAGAGACAAAGACAGACATACAGTGACAGAGAAATAACGGGGGATAGAGAGATTGTGGTGTGAATGAGAGAGAGACTGACAGAAACAGAGTCAGAGACACAGACAGACATACAGTGACAGAGTGAGAGAGAGGGACAGAGAGAAAATGGTGTGAGTGAGAGAGAGACTGAGAGAAACAGAGACAGAGACACAGACAGACGTACCGTGACAGTGAGAGAGCGGTGGGACAGAGAGATAGTGGTGTGTGAGAGAGAGAAACTGAGAGAAACAGAGACAGAGACACAGACAGACATACAGTGACAGAGAGAGAGAGGGAGAGGGACAGAGAAATAGCGGTGTGAGTGAGAGAGAGACTGAGAGAAACAGAGACAGAGACACTTACTGACAAACAGTGACAGAGAGAGAGGGACTGGGACAGAGAGATAGTGGTGTGAGTGAGAGAGAGAGACTGAGATAAACAGAGACAGAGACACAGACTAACAAACAGTGACAGAGAGAGAGAGGGACTGGGACAGAGAGATAGTGGTGTAAGTGAGAGAGAGACTGAGATAAACAGAGACGGGACACTGACAGACATGCAGTGGCAGAGAGAGAGGGAGAGGGACAGAGAGATAGTGGTGTGAGTGAGAGAGAAACTGAGAGAAACGGAGACAGGGACACAGATAGATATAGAGTAACAGAGAGAGAGGGAGAGAGTCAGAGAGATAGTGGTGCGAGTGAGTGAGATAAATTGAGAGAAACAGTGACAGAGACACAGACAGACATGCAGATGGAGAGAGAGAGCGGGGTCAGAGACACAGTGGTGTGAGTGAGAGAAAGATTGAGAGAAACAGAGACAGAGGCACAGACAGACATACAGTGACAGAGAGAGAGAGAGGGGGTCAGAGAGATAGTGGTGTGAGTGAGAGTGAGACTGAGAGAAACAGTGACAGAGACACAGACAGACTTACAGATAGAGAGAGAGAGAGGGACTGAGAGATAGTGGTGTGAGTGAGGGAGGGACTGAGAGAAACAGAGACAGAGACACAGACAGACATACAGTGACAGAAAGAGAGGGAGAGTGACAGAGAGATAGTGGTGTGAGTGAGAGAGAGAGACTGAGAGAAACAGTGACAGATACACAGACAGACTTACAGATAGAGAGAGAGAGATGGACTGAGAGATAGTGGTGTGAGTGAGGGAGGGACTGAGCGAAAAAGAGACAGAGACACAGACAGACATACAGAGATAGGGAGAGCGCGGGGGACAGAGAGATAGTGGTGTGAGTGAGAGAGAGACGGAGAGAAACAGTGACAGAGACACAGACAGACATACCGTGATTGAGAGAGAGAGAGAGGAACATAGTGATAGTGGTGTGAGTGATAGAGAGATTAAGAGAAACAGAGACAGAGACACAGACAGGCATACAGCGAAAGAAAGAGAGGGAGAGGGACAGAGAGATAGTGGTGTGAGTTAGAGAGAGAGACTCAGAGAAACAGTGACAGATACACAGACAGGCTTACAGATAGAGAGAGAGAGAGGGACTGAGAGATAGTGGTGTGAGTGAGGGAGGGACTGAGCGAAACAGAGACAGAGACACAGACAGACATACAGAGATAGGGAGAGCGCGGGGGACAGAGAGATAGTGGTGTGAGTGAGAGAGAGACTGAGAGAAACAGTGACAGAGACACAGACAGACATACCGTGATTGAGAGAGAGAGAGAGGAACATAGTGATAGTGGTGTGAGTGATAGAGAGATTAAGAGAAACAGAGACAGAGACACATACAGACATACAGAGAGAGAGAGGAAGAGGTACAGAGAGATAGTGGTGTGAGTGAGAGAGAGACTGAGAGAAACAGAGACAGAGACACGGGCAGACATACAGTGATAGAGAGGGAGAGTGACAGCGAGAAAATGATGTGAGTGCGAGGGAGACTGAGAGAAACAGAGTCGCAGACACAGATAGACATTCAGTGACAGAGAGAGAGAGAGAGGGACAGAGAGATAGTGGTGTGAGTGAGAGTGGGACTGAGAGAAACAGAGACAGAGACACAGACAGACATGCAATGATTGAGAGAGAGTGAGTGGGACAGAGAGATAGTGGTGTGAGTGAGAGACTGAGAGAAACAGTGACAGAGACACAGACAGACATACAGAGAGAGAGAGGGAGCGGGACAGAGAGATAGTGGTGTGAGTGAGAGAGAGACTGAGAGAAACAGAGACAGAGACACAGACAGACATAAATTTATATAGAGGGAGAGGGACTGAGAGATAGTGGTGTGAGTGAGAGTGGGACTGAGAGAAACAGAGACAGAGACGCAGACAGACATGCAGTGACTTAGAGAGAGAGAGTGGGACAGAGAGATAGTGGTGTGATTGAGAGACTGAGAGAAACTGTGACAGAGACACAGACAGACATACAGAGAGAGAGAGGGAGCGGGACAGAGAGATAGTGGTGTGAGTGAGAGAGAGACTGAGAGAAACAGAGACAGAGGCACAGACAGACATACAATGACAAAGAGAGAGAGAGAGACAGAGAGAAAATGGTGTGAGTGAGAGAGAGACTGAGAGAAACAGAGACAGAGACACAGACAGACATACCGTGACAGAGAGACCGGGGGAACAGAGAGATAGTGGTGTGTGTGAGAAAGAAACTGAGAGAAACAGAGAAAGAGACACAGACAGACATACAGTGACAGAGAGAGAGAGGGAGAGGGACAGAGAGATAGTGGTGTGAGTGAGAGAGAGAGACTGTGAGACCAGAGACAGAGACACAGAAGGACATACAGTGACAGAGAGAGAGAGAGAGAGGGACAGAGACATATTGCTGTGAGTGAGAGAGAGACTGAGAGAAACAGAGACAGAGACACAGACACACATACAGTGACAGAAAGAGAGGGAGAGAGACATAGAGCTGGTGGTGTGAGTAAGTGAGAAAAACTGAGAGAAACAGTGACAGAGACACAGACGGACATACAGAGAGAGAGTGGGAGAGGGACAGAGGCATAGTGATGTGGTTGAGAGAGAGAATGAGAGAAACAGTGACAGAGACACTGACAGACATACAGAGAGAGAGGCAGAAGGACAGAGAGATAGTGGTGTGAGTGAGAGAGAGACTTAAAGAAACAGAGATAGAGACACAGACAGACATGCAGTGAGAGAGAGAGAACTGGGGTCAGAGAGCTGGAGGTATGAGTGAGAGAGAGACAGAGCGAAACAGTGACAGAGACACTGACAGGCAGACAGTGACAGAGAGATGGCTGGGGGCAGAGAGATAATGGTGTGAGTGAGAGAGAGATTGAGAGAAACAGTGAAAGAGACACAGACAGACATACAGTGAAAGAGAGAGAGAGGGAGTGGGACAGAGCGATAGTGCTGTGAGTGAGAGAGCGACTGAGAGAAACAGAGACAGAGACACAGACAGATATGCAGTGACAGAGAGAGAGAGGGACAGAGAGATAGTGGTGTGAGTGAGAGAGAGACTGAGAGAAACAGTGACAGAAACACAGACAGACATACAGTGACCGAGAGAGTGGGATAGAGAGATAGTGGTGTGAGTGAGAGAGAGAATGAGAGAAACAGAGACAGAGGCACAAACAGACATACAGAGAGAGAGAGAGAGAGAGAGAGGGACTGAGAGATAGTGGTGTGAGTGAGAGAGAGACTGAGAGAAACAGTGACACAGACACAGACAGACATACAGTGACAGAGAGAGAGGGAGAGGGACAGATAAGTAGTGTTGTGGGTAAGAGAAAGACTGAGAGAAACAGAGACAGAGACACAGACAGACATACAGAGAGAGAGAGAGCGAGAGGGACTGAGACATAGTGGTATGAGTAAGAGAGGGACTGAGGGAAACAGAGACAGAGACACAGAGAGACAAACAGAGATAGAGAGAGCACCGGGGACAGAGAGATAGTGGTGTGAGAGAGAGACTGAGAGAAACAGTGACAGAGAAACAGACAGACATACCGTGACTGATAGAGAGAGAGATGAACAGAGCGATAGTGGTGTGAGTGAGAGAGAGAGACTGAGAGAAACAGAGACAGAGACACAGACAGACATACAGTGACAGAGAGAGAGAAGGACAGAGAGAAAATTGTGTGAGTGAGAGAGAGACTGAGACAAACAGAGACAGAGACACAGACAGACATACAGTGACAGAGAGAGAGGGAGAGGGACAGATAAGTAGTGTTGTGGGTAAGAGAAAGACTGAGAGAAACAGAGTCAGAGACACAGACAGACATACAGTGACAGAGAAAGAGAGGGAGAGGGACAGAGAGAAAATGGTGTGAGTGAGAGAAAGACTGAGAGAAACAGAGACAGAGACACAGACAGACATACCGTGACAGAGAGAGAGCGGGAGAGTGACAGAGAGATAGCGGTGTGAGTGAGAGAGAGACTAAGAGAAACATTGACAGAGACACAAACAGACATACAGTGGCAGAGAGAGAGGGAGAGGGACAGATAAATAGAGTTGTGAGTAAGAGAGAGACTAAGAGAAACAGAGACAAGGGCACAGACAGATATATAGTGACAGAGAGAGAGGGAGAGGGACAGAGAGATAGTGGTGTGAGTGAGAGAGAGAGACTGAGAGAAACAGTGACAGAGACACAGACGGACATACAGTGACAGAGAGAGAGAGAGAGAGGGAGAGAGACATATTGCTGTGAGTGAGAGAGAGACTGAGAGAAACAGAGACAGAGACACAGACAGACATACAGTGACAGAAAGAGAGGGAGAGTGACAGAGAGATAGTGGTGTGAGTTAGAGAGAGAGACTGAGAGAAACAGTGACAGATACACAGACATACATACAGAGAGAGAGAGAGAGAGGGACTGAGAGATAATGGTGTGAGTGAGGGAGGGATTGAGCGAAACAGAGACAGTGACACAGACAGACATACAGAGATAGGGAGAGCGCGGGGGACAGAGAGATAGTGGTGTGAGTGAGAGAGAGACGGAGAGAAACAGTGACAGAGACACAGACAGACATACCGTGATTGAGAGAGAGAGAGAGGAACATAGAGATAGTGGTGTGAGTGATAGAGAGATTGAGAGAAACAGAGACAGAGACACAGACAGGCATACAGTGAAAGAAAGGTAGGGAGAGGGACAGAGAGATAGTGGTGTGAGTTAGAGAGAGAGACTGAGAGAAACAGTGACAGAGACACAGACAGACATACAGAGAGAGAGAGGAAGAGGTACAGAGAGATAGTGGTGTGAGTGAGAGAGAGACTGAGATAAACAGAGACAGAGACACGGGCAGACAAACAGTGATAGAGAGGGAGAGTGACAGAGAGAAAATGGTGTGAGTGCGAGGGAGACTGAGAGAAACAGAGTCGCAGACACAGATAGACATTCAGTGACAGAGAGAGAGAGAGAGGGACAGAGAGATAGTGGTGTGAGTGAGAGTGGGACTGAGAGAAACAGAGACAGAGACACAGACAGACATGCAGTGACTGAGAGAGAGAGAGTGGGACAGAGAGATAGTGGTGTGAGTGAGAGACTGAGAGAAACAGTGACAGAGACACAGACAGACATACAGAGAGAGAGAGGGAGCGGGCCAGAGAGATAGTGGTGTGAGTGAGAGAGAGACTGAGAGAAACAGAGACAGAGACACAGACAGACATAAATTTATATAGAGAGAGAGGGACTGAGAGATAGTGGTGTGAGTGAGAGTGGGACTGAGAGAAACAGAGACAGAGACGCAGACAGACTTACAGATAGAGAGAGAGAGAGGGACTGAGAGATAGTGGTTTGAGTGAGGGAGGGACTGAGCGAAACAGAGACAGAGACACAGACAGACATACAGAGATAGGGAGAGCGCGGGGGACAGAGAGATAGTGGTGTGAGTGAGAGAGAGACGAAGAGAAACAGTGACAGATACACAGACAGACATACCGTGATTGAGAGAGAGAGAGAGGAACATAGTGATAGTGGTGTGAGTGATAGAGAGATTAAGAGAAACAGAGACAGAGACACAGACAGGCATACAGCGAAAGAAAGAGAGGGAGAGGGACAGAGAGATAGTGGTGTGAGTTAGAGAGAGAGACTGAGAGAAACAGAGACAGAGACACAGACAGACATTCAGTGACAGAGAGAGAGAGAGAGGGACAGAGAGATAGTGGTGTGAGTGAGAGTGGGACTGAGAGAAACAGAGACAGAGACACAGACAGACATGCAATGACTGAGAGAGAGTGAGTGGGACAGAGAGATAGTGGTGTGAGTGAGAGACTGAGAGAAACAGTGACAGAGACACAGACAGACATACAGAGAGAGAGAGGGAGCGGGACAGAGAGATAGTGGTGTGAGTGAGAGAGAGACTGAGAGAAACAGAGACAGAGACACAGACAGACATAAATTTATATAGAGGGAGAGGGACTGAGAGATAGTGGTGTGAGTGAGAGTGGGACTGAGAGAAACAGAGACAGAGACGCAGACAGACATGCAGTGACTTAGAGAGAGAGAGTGGGACAGAGAGATAGTGGTGTGATTGAGAGACTGAGAGAAACTGTGACAGAGACACAGACAGACATACAGAGAGAGAGAGGGAGCGGGACAGAGAGATAGTGGTGTGAGTGAGAGAGAGACTGAGAGAAACAGAGACAGAGGCACAGACAGACATACAATGACAAAGAGAGAGAGAGGGACAGAGAGAAAATGGTGTGAGTGAGAGAGAGACTGAGAGAAACAGAGACAGAGACACAGACAGACATACCGTGACAGAGAGACCGGGGGAAAAGAGAGATAGTGGTGTGTGTGAGAAAGAAACTGAGAGAAACAGAGACAGAGACACAGACAGACATACAGTGACAGAGAGAGAGAGGGAGAGGGACAGAGAGATAGTGGTGTGAGTGAGAGAGAGAGACTGTGAGACCAGAGACAGAGACACAGAAGGACATACAGTGACAGAGAGAGAGAGAGAGAGGGACAGAGACATATTGCTGTGAGTGAGAGAGAGACTGAGAGAAACAGAGACAGAGACACAGACACACATACAGTGACAGAAAGAGAGGGAGAGAGACATAGAGCTGGTGGTGTGAGTAAGTGAGAAAAACTGAGAGAAACAGTGAGAGAGACACAGACGGACATACAGAGAGAGAGTGGGAGAGGGACAGAGGCATAGTGATGTGGTTGAGAGAGAGAATGAGAGAAACAGTGACAGAGACACTGACAGACATACAGAGAGAGAGGGAGAAGGACAGAGAGATAGTGGTGTGAGTGAGAGAGAGACTTAAAGAAACAGAGATAGAGACACAGACAGACATGCAGTGAGAGAGAGAGAACTGGGGTCAGAGAGCTGGAGATATGAGTGAGAGAGAGACAGAGCGAAACAGTGACAGAGACACTGACAGGCAGACAGTGACAGAGAGATGGCTGGGGGCAGAGAGATAATGGTGTGAGTGAGAGAGAGATTGAGAGAAACAGTGAAAGAGACACAGACAGACATACAGTGAAAGAGAGAGAGAGGGAGTGGGACAGAGCGATAGTGCTGTGAGTGAGAGAGCGACTGAGAGAAACAGAGACAGAGACACAGACAGATATGCAGTGACAGAGAGAGAGAGGGACAGAGAGATAGTGGTGTGAGTGAGAGAGAGACTGAGAGAAACAGTGACAGAAACACAGACAGACATACAGTGACCGAGAGAGTGGGATAGAGAGATAGTGGTGTGAGTGAGAGAGAGAATGAGAGAAACAGAGACAGAGGCACAAACAGACATACAGAGAGAGAGAGAGAGAGAGAGAGAGGGACTGAGAGATAGTGGTGTGAGTGAGAGAGAGACTGAGAGAAACAGTGACACAGACACAGACAGACATACAGTGACAGAGAGAGAGAGAGAGAGAGGGACAGAGAGATAGTGGTGTGAGTGAGAGAGAGAATGAGAAACAGAGACAGAGGCACAGACAGACATACAGTGACAGAAAGAGAGGGAGAGGGACAGAGAGATAGTGGTGTGAGTTAGAAAGAGAGACTGAGAGAAACAGTGACAGAGACACAGACAGACATACAGAGAGAGAGAGAGCGAGAGGGACTGAGACATAGTGGTGTGAGTGAGAGAGGGACTGAGGGAAACAGAGACAGAGACACAGAGAGACAAACAGAGATAGGGAGAGCGCCGGGGACAGAGAGATAGTGGTGTGAGAGAGAGACTGAGAGAAACAGTGACAGAGACACAGACAGACATACCGTGACTGATAGAGAGAGAGATGAACAGAGCGATAGTGGTGTGAGTGAGAGAGAGAGACTGAGAGAAACAGAGACAGAGACACAGACAGACATACAGTGACAGAGAGAGAGAAGGACAGAGAGAAAATTGTGTGAGTGAGAGAGAGACTGAGACAATCAGAGACAGAGACACAGACAGACATACAGTGACAGAGAGAGAGGGAGAGGGACAGATAAATAGTGTTGTGGGTAAGAGAAAGACTGAGAGAAACAGAGACAGAGACACAGACAGACATACAGTGACAGAGAAAGAGAGGGAGAGGGACAGAGAGAAAATGGTGTGAGTGAGAGAAAGACTGAGAGAAACAGAGACAGAGACACAGACAGACATACCGTGACAGAGAGAGAGCGGGAGAGTGACAGAGAGATAGCGGTGTGAGTGAGAGAGAGACTAAGAGAAACATTGACAGAGACACAAACAGACATACAGTGGCAGAGAGAGAGGGAGAGGGACAGATAAATAGTGTTGTGAGTAAGAGAGAGACTAAGAGAAACAGAGACAAGGGCACAGACAGATATATAGTGACAGAGAGAGAGGGATTGGGACAGAGAGATAGTGGTGTGAGTGAGAGAGAGAGACTGAGAGAAACAGTGACAGAGACACAGACGGACATACAGTGACAGAGAGAGAGAGAGAGAGGGAGAGAGACATATTGCTGTGAGTGAGAGAGAGACTGAGAGAAACAGAGACAGAGACACAGACAGACATACAGTGACAGAAAGAGAGGGAGAGTGACAGAGAGATAGTGGTGTGAGTTAGAGAGAGAGACTGAGAGAAACAGTGACAGATACACAGACATACATACAGAGAGAGAGAGAGAGAGGGACTGAGTGATAATGGTGTGAGTGAGGGAGGGATTGAGCGAAACAGAGACAGTGACACAGACAGACATACAGAGATAGGGAGAGCGCGGGGGACAGAGAGATAGTGGTGTGAGTGAGAGAGAGACGGAGAGAAACAGTGACAGAGACACAGACAGACATACCGTAATTGAGAGAGAGAGAGAGGAACATAGAGATAGTGGTGTGAGTGATAGAGAGATTGAGAGAAACAGAGACAGAGACACAGACAGGCATACAGTGAAAGAAAGGTAGGGAGAGGGACAGAGAGATAGTGGTGTGAGTTAGAGAGAGAGACTGAGAGAAACAGTGACAGAGACACAGACAGACATACAGAGAGAGAGAGGAAGAGGTACAGAGAGATAGTGGTGTGAGTGAGAGAGAGACTGAGATAAACAGAGACAGAGACACGGGCAGACATACAGTGATAGAGAGGGAGAGTGACAGAGAGAAAATGGTGTGAGTGCGAGGGAGACTGAGAGAAACAGAGTCGCAGACACAGATAGACATTCAGTGACAGAGAGAGAGAGAGAGGGACAGAGAGATAGTGGTGTGAGTGAGAGTGGGACTGAGAGAAACAGAGACAGAGACACAGACAGACATGCAGTGACTGAGAGAGAGAGAGTGGGACAGAGAGATAGTGGTGTGAGTGAGAGACTGAGAGAAACAGTGACAGAGACACAGACAGACATACAGAGAGAGAGAGGGAGCGGGCCAGAGAGATAGTGGTGTGAGTGAGAGAGAGACTGAGAGAAACAGAGACAGAGACACAGACAGACATAAATTTATATAGAGAGAGAGGGACTGAGAGATAGTGGTGTGAGTGAGAGTGGGACTGAGAGAAACAGAGACAGAGACGCAGACAGAAATGCAGTGACTTAGAGAGAGAGAGTGGGACAGAGAGATAGTGGTGTGATTGAGAGACTGAGAGAAACAGAGACAGAGGCACAGACAGACATACAGTGACAGAGAGAGAGAGAGGGACAGAGAGAAAATGGTGTGAGTGAGAGAGAGACTGAGAGAAACAGAGACAAATACACAGACAGACATACCGTGACAGAGAGACCGGGTGATCAGAGAGGTAGTGGTGTGTGTGAGAAAGAAACTGAGAGAAACAGAGACAGAGACACAGACAGACATACAGTGACAGAGAGAGAGAGGGAGAGGGATAGAGAGATAGCGGTGTGAGTGAGAGAGAGACTAAGAGAAACATTGACAGAGACACAAACAGACATACAGTGGCAGAGAGAGAGGGAGAGGGACGGATAAATAGTGTTGTGAGTAAGAGAGAGACTAAGAGAAACAGAGACAAGAAGAGAGGCAGATATATAGTGACAGAGAGAGAGGGAGAGGGACAGAGAGATAGTGGTGTGAGTGAGAGAGAGAGACTGTGAGAAACAGTGACAGAGACACAGAAGGACATACAGTGACAGAGAGAGAGAGAGAGAGGGACAGAGGCATAGTGATGTGGTTGAGAGAGAGAATGAGAGAAACAGTGACAGAGACACTGACAGACATACAGAGAGAGAGGGAGAAGGACAGAGAGATAGTGGTGTGAGTGAGAGAGAGACTTAAAGAAACAGAGATAGAGACACAGACAGACATGCAGTGAGAGAGAGAGATCTGGGGTCAGAGAGATAGTGGTATGAGTGAGAGAGAGACAGAGCGAAACAGTGACAGAGACACTGACAGGCAGACGGTGACAGAGAGATGGCTTGGGGCAGAGAGATAATGGTGTGAGTGAGAGAGAGATTCAGAGAAACAGTGAAAGAGACACAGACAGACATACAGTGAAAGAGAGAGAGAGGGAGAGGGACAGAGCGATAGTGGTGTGAGTGAGAGAGCGACTGAGAGAAACAGAGACAGAGACACAGACAGATATGCAGTGACAGAGAGAGAGAGGGACAGAGAGATAGTGGTGTGAGTGAGAGAGAGACTGAGAGAAACAGTGACAGAAACACAGACAAACAAACAGTGACCGAGAGAGTGGGATAGAGAGATAGTGGTGCGAGTTAGAGAGAGAATGAGAGAAACAGAGACAGAGGCACAGACAGACATAGAGAGAGAGAGAGAGAGAGAGAGAGGGACTGAGAGATAGTGGTGTGAGTGAGAGAGAGACTGAGAGAAACAATGACACAGACACAGACAGACATACAGTGACAGAGAGAGAGAGAGAGGGACAGAGAGATAGTGGTGTGAGTGAGAGAGAGAATGAGAGAAACAGAGACAGAGGCACAGACAGACATGCAGTGACAGAAAGAGAGGGAGAGGGACAGAGAGATAGTGGTGTGAGTTAGAGAGAGAGACTGAGAGAAACAGTGACAGAGACACAGACAGACATACAAAGAGAGAGAGAGCGAGAGGGATTGAGACATAGTGGTGTGAGTGAGAGAGGGACTGAGGGAAACAGAGACAGAGACACAGAGAGACAAACAGAGATAGGGAGAGCGCGGGGGACAGAGAGATAGTGGTGTGAGAGAGAGACTGAGTGAAACAGTGACAGAGACACAGACAGACATACCGTGACTGATAGAGAGAGAGATGAACAGAGAGATAGTGGTGTGGGTGAGAGAGAGACTGAGAGAAACAGAGACAGAGACACAGACAGACATACAGTGACAGAAAGATAGGGAGAGGGACAGAGAGATAGTGGTGTGAGTGCGAGAGAGAGTGAGAGAAACAGAGACAGAGATACGGACAGACAGACAGTAACATAGAGGTAGAGTGGCAGAGAGATAGGGTGTGAGTGCGAGACAGAATTAGAGAAACAGAGACAGAGACACAGATAGACATGCAGTGAAAGAGAGAGATCGGGGGTCAGAGAGATAGGGTGTGGGTGAGAGAGAGACTTAAAGAAACACTGACAGAGACACAGACAGACATGCAGTGACAGAGGCATTGAGTAGGCCAGGGAGATAGTGGTGTGAGTGAGAGAGAGACTGACAGAAACAGTGACAGAGAAACAGACAGATATACATTGAAAGAGAGATATCGGGGGATAGAGAGATAGTGGTGAGAGTGAGAGAAAGACTAAGAGAAACAGTGACAGAGACACAGACAGACATACAGTGACAGAGAGAGAGAGGGAGAGGGACAGAGATATAGCGGTGTGAGTGAGAGAGAGACTGAGAGAAACAGAGACAGAGACACAGACAGACATACAGTGACAGAGAGAGAGAAGGACAGAGAGAAAATTGTGTGAGTGAGAGAGAGACTGAGACAATCAGAGACAGAGACACAGACAGACATACAGTGACAGAGAGAGAGGGAGAGGGACAGATAAATAGTGTTGTGGGTAAGAGAAAGACTGAGAGAAACAGAGACAGAGACACAGACAGACATACAGTGACAGAGAAAGAGAGGGAGAGGGACAGAGAGAAAATGGTGTGAGTGAGAGAAAGACTGAGAGAAACAGAGACAGAGACACAGACAGACATACCGTGACAGAGAGAGAGCGGGAGAGTGACAGAGAGATAGCGGTGTGAGTGAGAGAGAGACTAAGAGAAACATTGACAGAGACACAAACAGACATACAGTGGCAGAGAGAGAGGGAGAGGGACAGATAAATAGTGTTGTGAGTAAGAGAGAGACTAAGAGAAACAGAGACAAGGGCACAGACAGATATATAGTGACAGAGAGAGAGGGATTGGGACAGAGAGATAGTGGTGTGAGTGAGAGAGAGAGACTGAGAGAAACAGTGACAGAGACACAGACGGACATACAGTGACAGAGAGAGAGAGAGAGAGGGAGAGAGACATATTGCTGTGAGTGAGAGAGAGACTGAGAGAAACAGAGACAGAGACACAGACAGACATACAGTGACAGAAAGAGAGGGAGAGTGACAGAGAGATAGTGGTGTGAGTTAGAGAGAGAGACTGAGAGAAACAGTGACAGATACACAGACATACATACAGAGAGAGAGAGAGAGAGGGACTGAGTGATAATGGTGTGAGTGAGGGAGGGATTGAGCGAAACAGAGACAGTGACACAGACAGACATACAGAGATAGGGAGAGCGCGGGGGACAGAGAGATAGTGGTGTGAGTGAGAGAGAGACGGAGAGAAACAGTGACAGAGACACAGACAGACATACCGTAATTGAGAGAGAGAGAGAGGAACATAGAGATAGTGGTGTGAGTGATAGAGAGATTGAGAGAAACAGAGACAGAGACACAGACAGGCATACAGTGAAAGAAAGGTAGGGAGAGGGACAGAGAGATAGTGGTGTGAGTTAGAGAGAGAGACTGAGAGAAACAGTGACAGAGACACAGACAGACATACAGAGAGAGAGAGGAAGAGGTACAGAGAGATAGTGGTGTGAGTGAGAGAGAGACTGAGATAAACAGAGACAGAGACACGGGCAGACATACAGTGATAGAGAGGGAGAGTGACAGAGAGAAAATGGTGTGAGTGCGAGGGAGACTGAGAGAAACAGAGTCGCAGACACAGATAGACATTCAGTGACAGAGAGAGAGAGAGAGGGACAGAGAGATAGTGGTGTGAGTGAGAGTGGGACTGAGAGAAACAGAGACAGAGACACAGACAGACATGCAGTGACTGAGAGAGAGAGAGTGGGACAGAGAGATAGTGGTGTGAGTGAGAGACTGAGAGAAACAGTGACAGAGACACAGACAGACATACAGAGAGAGAGAGGGAGCGGGCCAGAGAGATAGTGGTGTGAGTGAGAGAGAGACTGAGAGAAACAGAGACAGAGACACAGACAGACATAAATTTATATAGAGAGAGAGGGACTGAGAGATAGTGGTGTGAGTGAGAGTGGGACTGAGAGAAACAGAGACAGAGACGCAGACAGAAATGCAGTGACTTAGAGAGAGAGAGTGGGACAGAGAGATAGTGGTGTGATTGAGAGACTGAGAGAAACAGAGACAGAGGCACAGACAGACATACAGTGACAGAGAGAGAGAGAGGGACAGAGAGAAAATGGTGTGAGTGAGAGAGAGACTGAGAGAAACAGAGACAAATACACAGACAGACATACCGTGACAGAGAGACCGGGTGATCAGAGAGGTAGTGGTGTGTGTGAGAAAGAAACTGAGAGAAACAGAGACAGAGACACAGACAGACATACAGTGACAGAGAGAGAGAGGGAGAGGGATAGAGAGATAGCGGTGTGAGTGAGAGAGAGACTAAGAGAAACATTGACAGAGACACAAACAGACATACAGTGGCAGAGAGAGAGGGAGAGGGACGGATAAATAGTGTTGTGAGTAAGAGAGAGACTAAGAGAAACAGAGACAAGAAGAGAGGCAGATATATAGTGACAGAGAGAGAGGGAGAGGGACAGAGAGATAGTGGTGTGAGTGAGAGAGAGAGACTGTGAGAAACAGTGACAGAGACACAGAAGGACATACAGTGACAGAGAGAGAGAGAGAGAGGGACAGAGGCATAGTGATGTGGTTGAGAGAGAGACTGAGAGAAAAAGAGACAGAGACACAGACACACATACAGTGACAGAAAGAGAGGGAGAGAGACATAGAGCTAGTGGTGTGAGTAAGTGAGAAAAACTGAGAGAAACAGTGACAGAGACACAGACGGACATACAGAGAGAGAGAGGGAGAGGGACAGAGGCATAGTGATGTGGTTGAGAGAGAGAATGAGAGAAACAGTGACAGAGACACTGACAGACATGCAGAGAGAGAGGGAGACGGACAGAGAGATAGTGGTGTGAGTGAGAGAGAGACTTAAAGAAACAGAGATAGAGACACAGACAGACATGCAGTGAGAGAGAGAGATCTGGGGTCAGAGAGATAGTGGCATGAGTGAGAGAGAGACAGAGCGAAACAGTGACAGAGACACTGACAGGCAGACAGTGACAGAGAGATGGCTGGAGGCAGAGAGATAATGGTGTGAGTGAGAGAGAGATTGAGAGAAACAGTGACAGAAACACAGATAGATATGCAGTGACCGAGAGAGTGGGATATAGAGATAGTGGTGTGAGTGAGAGAGAGACTGAGAGAAACAGTGACAGAAACACAGACAGATATGCAGTGACCGAGAGAGTGGGATAGAGAGATAGTGGTGTGAGTGAGAGAAAGAATGAGAGAAACAGAGACAGAGGCACAGACAAACATACAGAGAGAGAGAGAGAGAGAGAGGGACTGAGAGATAGTGGTGTGAGTGAGAGAGAGACTGAGAGAAACAGTGACACAGACACAGACAGACATACAGTGACAGAGAGAGAGAGAGAGAGAGAGAGGGACAGAGAGATAGTGGTGTGAGTGAGAGAGAGAATGGGATAAACAGAGACAGAGGCACAGACAGACAGAGAGTGACAGAAAGAGAGGGAGAGGGACAGAGAGATAGTGGTGTGAGTTAGAGAGAGAGACTGAGAGAAACAGTGACAGAAACACAGACAGACATACAGAGAGAGAGAGAGCGAGAGTGACTGAGACATAGTGGTGTGAGTGAGAGAGGGACTGAGGGAAACAGAGACAGAGACACAGAGAGACAAACAGAGATAGGGAGAGCGCGGGGGACAGAGAGATATTGGTGTGAGAGAGAGACTGAGAGAAACAGTGACAGAGACACAGACAGACATACCGTGACAGAAAGAGAGGGAGAGGGACAGAGAGATAGTGGTGTGAGTGAGAGAGAGACTGAGAGAAACAGAGACAGAGACACAGACAGACATACAGTGACAGAAAGAGAGGGAGGGGGACAGAGAGATAGTGATGTGAGTGCGAGAGAGAGTGAGAGAAACAGAGACAGAGATACGGACAGACAGACAGTAACATAGAGGTAGAGTGGCAGAGAGATAGGGTGTGAGTGCGAGACAGAATTAGAGAAACAGAGACAGAGACACAGACAGACATACAGTGAAAGAGAGAGATCGGGGGTCAGAGAGATTGGGTGTGGGTGAGAGAGAGACATAAAGAAACAGTGACAGAGACACAGACAGAAATACAGTGACAGAGAGATAGCGGGGGACAGAGATATAGTGGTGTGAGTGAGAGACAGACTGAGAGAAACAGTGACAGAGATACAGACAGACATACCGTGACAGAGAGTGAGAGAGAGAGAGGGACAGAGAGATAGTGGTGTGAGTGAGAGAGAGACAGAGAGAAACAGAGACACAGACAGACAAACAGTGACAGAAAGATAGCGGGGGACAGAGAGATAGTGGTGTGAGTGAGAGAGAGTCTCAGAGAAACAATGACAGAGACACAGACAGACCTACAGTGACAGAGAGAGAGAGGGACAGAGCGATAGCGGTGTGAGTGAGAGAGAGACTGAGAGAAACATAGACGCGGACAGACATAGATTGACAGAGAGAGAGATTGACAGAGAAATCGTGGCGTGAGTGAGAGAAAGATTGAGAGAAACAGTAACAGAGACACTGACAGATATACATTGAAAGAGAGAGAGAGAGATGGACAGAGCGATAGTGGTGTGAGTGAGAGAGAGACTGAGTCAAACAGAGAAAGAGACACAGACAGACATACAGTGACAGAGAGAGAGAGAGAGAGAGAGACAGAGAGAGAGTAGTGTGAGAGAGAGAAAGACTGAGAGAAACAGTGACAAAGACACAGACAGACATACAGTGACAGAAAGAAAGGGAACGGGACAGAGAGATAGTTGCGTGAGTGAGAGAGAGACTGAGAGAAACATTGACAGAGACACAGACAGACATACAGTGACAGAGAGGGAGAATGACAGAGAGATCGGGTGTGAGTGCGAGAGAGACTTCGAGAAACAGAGACAGAGACACAGACAGACATACAGTGACAGAGAGAGAGCGGGGGTCAGAGAGATAGGGTGTGAGTGAGAGAGAGACTGAGATAAACATTGACAGAGAAACAAACAGACATACAGTGTCAGAGAGAGAGGGAGAGGGACATATAAATAGTGGTGTGAGTGAGAGAGAGACTGAGAGAAACATCGTGCTGTGTGTGAGAGAGAAACTGAGAGAAACAGAGACAGAGACGCAGACAGACATACAGTGACAGAGAGAGAGGGAGAGGGACAGAGAGATAGTGGTGTGAGTGAGTGAGAGACTGAGAGAAACAGAGACAGAGACACAGACAGACATCCAGTGACAGAGGGAGAGGGGGAGAGGGACAGAGAGATAGTGGTGTGAGTGAGACAGAGACTGAGAGAAACAGTGACAGAGAGACAAACAGACATACAGTGGCAGAGAGATAGCGGGGGACAGATAGATAGTGGTGTGAGTGAGAGAAAGATTGAGAGAAACAGAGACAGAGAAACAGACAGACATACGGTGACAGAGAGTGAGAGAGAGGGACAGAGAGAGAGTGGTGTGAGTGAGAGAGTGACTGAGAGAAACAGTGACAGAGACACAGACAGAACTACAGTGACAGAGAGAGAGAGAGGGACAGAGAGATAGTGGTGTGAGTGAGAGAGAGACTGAGAGAAACAGAGACACAGACAGACATAGATTGACAGAGAGAGAGAGAGATTGACAGAGAGATAGTGGCGTGAGTGAGAGGGAGATTGAGAGAAACAGTGACAGAGACACAGACAGACATACAGTGACAGAGAGGGAGAGAGAGAGAGAGGGACAGAGACATATTGGTGTGAGTGAGAGAGAGACTGAGAGATACAGAGACAGAGACACAGACATACATACAGTGACAGAGAGAGAGAGAGAAGGACAGAGAGATAGTGGTGTGAGTGAGAGAAAGAGACTGAGAGAAACAGACAGAGACACTGACAGACATACAGTGAAAGAGAGAGAGAGTGACAGAGAGATAGTGGTGTGAGTGAGAGAGAGAATGAGAAAAACAGAGACGCAGACACAGACAGACATACAGTAAGAGAAAGAGAGGCAACGCGACAGAGACATAGTTGTGTGAGTGAGAGAGAGACTGAGAGAAACATTGACAGAGACACAGATAGACATACATTAAGAGAAAGAGAGGCAACGGGACAGAGACATAGTTGTGTGAGTGATAGAGAGACTGAGATAAACAGTGACAGAGAAACAGACAGATAGACATTGACAGAGAGATATCGGGGGACAGAGAGATAGTGTTGTGAGTGAGAGAGAGACTGAGAGAAACAGAGACAGAGACACAGACAGACATACAATGACAGAGACATAACGAGGGACAGAGAGATAATGGTGTGATTGAGAGAGAGACTGAGAGAAACAGATACATAGACAGACATACAGTGACAGAGATAGAAAGAGGGACAGAGAGAAAATGGTGTGAGTGAGAGAGAGACTGAGAGAAACAGTGACAGAGACACAGACAGACATACCGTGACAGCGGGAGAGCGGGGGGTCAGAGATATAGTGGTGTGTGTGAGAGATAAGTTGAGAGAAACAGAGACAGAGACACAGACAGACATACAGTGACAGAGAGAGAGGGAGAGGGACAGAGAGATTGTGGTGTGAGTGAGTGAGAGACTGAGAGAAACAGAGACAGAGACACAGACGGACATACAGTGACAGTGAGAGATGGAGTGAGGGACAGAGAGATAATGGTGTGAGTGAGACAGAGACTGAGAGAAACAGTGACAGAGACACAAACAGACATACAGTGGCAGAGAGAGAGGGAGTGGGACAGAGAGATAGTGGTGTGAGTGAGAGAGAGACTGAGAGAAACAGAGACACAGACAGACAAAGATTGATATAGAGAGAGAGATTGACAGAGAGATAGTGGCGTGAGTGAGATAGAGATTGAGAGAAACAGTGACAGAGACACTGACAGATATACAGTGAAAGAGAGAGAGAGAGGGACAGAGAGATAGTGACAGATAGATAACGAGGGACAGAGAGATAATGGTGTGATCGAGAGAGAGACTTAGAGAAACAGAGACAGAGACATAGACAGACATACAGTGACAGAGAGATAGAGAGAGTGACAGCGAGATAATGGTGTGAGAGAGAGAGAGACTGAGAGAAACAGTGACAGAGACACAAACAGACATACAGTGGCAGTGAGAGGGAGAGGGAGAGAGAGATAGTGGTGTGAGTGAGAGAGAAAGACTGAGAGAAACAGACAGAGAAACTGACAGACATAGCGTGAAAGAGAGAGAGAGAGACAGAGAGATAGAGGTGTGAGTGAGAGAGAGAATGAGAGAAACAGAGACAGAGACACATACAGACATACTGTGACAGAAAGGGAGGGAACAGGACAGAGAGATAGTTGCGAGAGTGAGAGAGAGACTGAGAGAAACATTGACAGAGACACAGACAGACATACAGTGACAGAGAGGGAGAGTGACAGAGAGATAGGGTGTGAGTGAGAGAGAGACTTAGAGAAACAGTGACAGAGACACAGACAGACATATAGTGACAGATAGAGACCGGGGTCAGAGAGATAGGGTGTGCGTGAGAGAGAGACGAAGATAAACATTGACAGAGACACAAACAGACATACAGTGACAAAGAGGTTGAAGGGGCAAGGGAGATAGTGGTGTGAGTGAGAGAGAGACTGAGAGAAACAATGACATAGATACAGACAGATATACATTGACAGAGAGATATCGGGGGACAGAGAGATAGTGTTGTGAGTGAGAGAGAGACTGAGAAAAACAGAGACAGGGACACAGATAGACATACAATGACAGAGAGATGGCGAGGGACAGAGAGATAGTGGTGTGAGTGAGAGAGAAACTGAGAGAAACAGTGACATAGAAACAGACAGTTATACATTGACAGAGAGATATCGGGGGACAGAGAGATAGTGTTGTGAGTGAGAGAGAGACTGAGAGTAACAGAGAGAGAGATACAGACAGACATACCGTGACAGCAGGAGAGCGGGGGTACAGAGAGACAGTGCTGTGAGTGAGAGAGAAACTGAGAGAAACAGAGACAGATACAGACAGACATACAATGACAGGAAGAGAGGGAGAGGGACAGAGAGATAGTGATGTGAGTGAGAAAGAGAATGAGAGAAACAGTGACAGAGACACAGACAGACATACAGAGAGAGAGAGGGAGAGGGACAGAGAGATAGTGATGTGAGTGAGAGAGAGAATGAGAGAAACAGTGACAGAGATACAGACAGACATACAGCGACTGAAAGATAGCGGGGGACAGAGAGATAGTGGTGTGAGTGAGAGAGAGTCTCATAGAAACAGTGACAGAGGGACAGACAGACCGACAGTGACAGAGAGAGAGAGGGACAGAGAGATAGTGGTGTGAGTGAGAGAGAGACTGAGAGAAACAGAGACACAGACAGACATAGATTGACAGAGAGAGAGAGATTGACAGAGAGATAGTGGCTTGAGTGAGAGAGAGATTGAGAGAAACAGTGACAGAGACACTGACAGATATACAGTGAAAGAGAGAGAGAGAGGGACAGAGAGATAGTGGTGTGAGTGAGAGAGAGTCTGAGAGAAACAGAGACAGAGACACAGACAGACATACAGTGACAGAGAGAGAGAGGGGGACAGAGAGATAGTGGTGTGAGAGAGAGAAAGACTGAGAGAAACAGTGACAATGACACAGACAGACATACAGTGAGAGAGAGAGAGAGAGAAGGACAGAGAGATAGTGGTGTGAGTGAGAGAGAAAGACTTAGAGAAAGAGACAGAGACACTGACAGACATACCGTGAAAGAGAGAGAGAGGGACAGAGAGATAGTGGTGTGCGTGAGAGAGAGAATGAGAGAAACAGAGACAGAGACACAGACAGACATACAGTGACAGAAAGAGAGGGAACGGGACAGAGAGATAGTTGCGTGAGCGAGAGAGAGACTGAGAGGAACATTGACAGAGACACAGACAGACAGACAGTGACAGAGAGGGAGAGTGACAGAGAGATAGGGTGTGAGTGCGAGAGAAACTTAGAGAAACAGAGATAGAGACACAGACAAACATACAGTGACAGAGAGAGAGGGAGAGGGACAGAGAGCTAGTGGTGTGAGTGAGAGAGAGACTGAGAGAAACAGAGACAGAGACACAGACAAACATACAGTGACAGAAAGAGAGGGAGAGAGACATAGAGATAGTGGTGTGAGTGAGTGAGAAAAACATGGAAACATAGAAACATAGAAACATAGAAAATAGGTGCAGGAGTTGGCCATTCGGCCCTTCTAGCCTACACCGCCATTCAATGAGTTCATGGCTGAACATTCAACTTCAGTACCCCATTCCTGCTTTCTCGCCATACCCCTTGATTCCCCCTAGCAGTAAGGACCTCATCTAACTCCTTTTTGAATATATTTAGTGAATTGGCCTCAACAACTTTCTGTGGTAGAGAGTTCCACAGGTTCCCCACTCTCTGGGTGAAGAAGTTCCTCCGCATCCCGGTCCTAAATGGCTTACCCCTTATCCTTAGACTGTGACCCCTGGTTCTGGACTTCCCCAACATTGGGAACATTCTTCCTGCATCTAACCTGTCTAACCCCGTCAGAATTTTATATGTTTCTATGAGGTCCCCTCTCATTCTTCTGAACTCCAGTGAATACAAGCCCAGTTGATCCAGTCTTTCTTGATAGGTCAGTCCCGCCATCCCGGGAATCAGTCTGGTGAACCTTCGCTGCACTCCCTCAATAGCAAGAATGTCCTTCCTCAGGTTAGGAGACCAAAACTGTACACAATACTCCAGGTGTGGCCTCACCAATGCCCTGTACAACTGTAGAAACACCTCCCTGCCCCTGTACTCAAATCCCCTTGCTATGAAGGCCAACATGCCATTTGCTTTCTTAACCGCCTGCTGCACCTGCATGCCAACCTTCAATGACTGATGTACCATGACACCCAGGTCTCTTTGCACCTCCCCTTTTCCTAATCTGTCACCATTCAGATAATAGTCTGTCTCTCTGTTTTTACCACCAAAGTGGATAACCTCACATTTATCCACATTATACTTCATCTGCCATGCATTTGCCCACTCACCTAACCTATCCAAGTCGCTCTGCAGCCTCACAGCATCCTCCTCGCAGCTCACACTGCCACCCAACTTAGTGTCATCCGCAAATTTGGAGATACTACATTTAATCCCCTCATCTAAATCATTAATGTACAGTGTAAACAGCTGGGGCCCCAGCACAGAACCTTGTGGTACCCCACTAGTCTCTGCCTGCCATTCTGAAAAGTACCCATTTACTCCTACTCTTTGCTTCCTGTCTGACAACCAGTTCTCAAACTGAGAGAAACAGTGACAGAGACACAGATAGACATACAGAGAGAGATAGGGAGAGGGACAGAGAGATAGTGATGTGAGTGAGAGAGAGAATGAGAGAAACAGTGACAGACACAGACAGAAATACAGAGAGAGAGAGAGAGGGAGAAGGACAGAGAGATAGTGGTGTGAGTGAGAGAGATACTTAAAGAAACAGAGATAGATACACAGATAGACATGCAGTGACAGAGAGAGAATTCGGGTCAGAGAGATCGTGGCATGAGTGAGAGAGAGATTGAGCGAAACAGTGACAGAGACACAGACAGAGAGACAGTGACAGAGAGATGGCGGGGGCAGAGAGATAGTGGTGTGAGTGAGAGAGAGACTGAGAGAAATAGTGACAGAGACGCAGACAGAAATACAGTGACAGAGAGTGAGAGAAAGAGGGACAGACAGATAGTGGTGTGAGTGAGAGAGAGAGACTGAGATAAACAGTGACAGAGACACAGACAGACCTACAATGACAGAGAGAGAGAGAGGAACAGAGAGATAGTATTGTGAGTGAGAGAGAGATTGAGAGAAACAGAGACACAGACAGACATAGATTGACAGAGAGAGAGAGAGTTTGACAGAGAGATAGTGGTGTGAGTGAGAGGGAGATTGAGAGAAAGAGTGACAGAGACACAGACAGACATACAGCGACAGAGAGAGCGAGAGAGAGAGGGACAGAGACATATTGGTGTGAATGAGAGAGAGACTTAGAGAAACAGAGACAGAGACACAGACAGACATAAAGTGAGAGAAAGAGAGGGAAAGGGACAGAGAGATAGTAGTGTGAGAGAGAGAAAGACTGAGAGAAACAGTGACAAATACAATGTCAGACACACAGTGAAAGAGAGAGAGAGGGACAGAGAGATAGTGTTGTGAGTGAGAGAGAGAATGAGAAATACAGAGACAGAGACACAGACAGACATACAATGACAGAGAGATAGCGGGGGACATAGAGATAGTGGTGTGAGTGAGAGAGAGACTGAAGAAACAGAGACAGGGACACAGACAGACATACAGTGACAGAAAGAGAGGGAACGGGACAGAGAGATAGTTGCGTGAGTGAGAGAGAGACTGAGAGAAACATCGACAGAGACACGGACAGACATACAGTGACAGAGAGGGAGATTGACATAGAGATAGGGTGTGAGTGCGAGAGAGACTTAGAGAAACAGAGACAGAGACACAGCCAGACATACAATGACAGAGAGAGAGCGGGGTCAGAGAGATAGGGTGTGAGTGAGAGAGAGACGAATTTAAACATTGACAGAGACACAAACAGACATACAGTGACAGAGAGAGAGGGAGAGGGACAGAGAGATAGTGGTGTGAGTGAGAGAGAGATACTGAGAGAAACAGTGACAGGGACACAGACGGAAATACAGTGACAGAGAGAGAGAGAGAGAGGGACAGAGTGAAAATGGTGTGAGTGAGAGAGAGACTGAGAGTAACAGAGACAGAGACACAGACAGACATACCGTGCCAGCGGGAGAGCGGGGGGACAGAGACATAGTGGTATGTGTGAGAGAGAAACTGAGAGAAACAGAGACAGAAACACCGAGAGACATACAGTGACAGAGGGAGAGGGGGAAATGGACAGAGAGATAGTGGTGTGAGTGAGACAGAGACTGAGAGAAACAGAGACACAGATTGACAGAGAGAGAGAGATTGACAGAAAGATAGTGGCGTGAGTGAGAGGGAGATTGAGAGAAACAGTGACAGAGACACAGACAGACATACAGTGACAGAGAGAGAGAGAGAGAGAGAGGGACAGAGACATATTGGTGTGAGTGAGAGAAGGACTGAGAGATACAGAGACAGAGACACAGACAGACATACAGTGACAGAGAGAGAGAGAGAAGGACAGAGAGATCGTGGTGTGAGTGAGAGAGAGAGACTGAGAGAAACAGACAGAGACACTGACAGACATTCAGTGAAAGAGAGAGAGAGTGACAGAGAGATAGTGGTGTGAGTGAGAGAGAGAATGAGAAAAACAGAGACGCAGACACAGACAGACATACAGTAAGAGAAAGAGAGGCAACGGGACAGAGACATAGTTGTGTGAGTGAGAGAGAGACTGAGAGAAATATTGACAGAGACACAGACAGACATACAGTGACAGAGAGAGAGAGTGACAGAGAGATAGGGTGTGAGTGCGAAAGAGACTTTGAGATACAGAGACAGAGACACAGACAGACATACAGTGACAGAGATGGAGAGTGACAGAGAGAAAGGATGTGAGTGCGAGAGAGACTGAGAGATACAGAGACAGAGACACAGACAGACATACAGTGACAGAGAGAGAGCGGGGGTCAGAGAGATAGGGTGTGAGTGTGAGAGAGACTTAGAGAACCAGATACACAGACAGACATACAGTGACAGAGATAGAGAGAGGGACATAGAGAAAATGGTGTGAGTGAGAGAGAGACTGAGAGAAACAGAGACAGAGACACAGACTGATATAAGTGACAGTGAGATTGAAGGGGCCAGGGAGATAGTGGTGTGAGTGAGAGAAAGACTGAGATAAACAGTGACAGAGAAACAGACAGATAGACATTGACAGAGAGATATCGGGGGACAGAGAGATAGTGTTGTGAGTGAGAGAGAGACTGAGAGAAACAGAGGCAGAGACACAGACAGACATACAATGACAGAGAGATAACGAGGGACAGAGAGATAATGGTGTGATTGAGAGAGAGACTGAGAGAAACAGATACACAGACAGACATACAGTGACAGAGATAGAGAGAGGGACATAGAGAAAATGGTGTGAGTGAGAGAGAGACTGAGAGAAACAGAGACAGAGACACAGACAGACATACCGCGACAGCGGGAGAGCGGGGCGACAGAGAGATAGTGGTGTAAGTGAGAGAGAGACTGAGAGAAACAGAGAAAGAGACACAGACAGACATACAGTGACAGATAGAGAGAGAGGGGGACAGAGAGATAGTGGGGTGAGAGAGAGAAAGACTGAGGGAAACAGTGACAAAGACACAGACAGACATACAGTGACAGGGAGAGAGAGAGAAGGACAGAGGGATAGTGGTGTGAGTGAGAGAGAGACTGAGAGCAACATTGACAGAGACACAGACAGACATAAAGTGACAGAGAGGGAGAGTGACAGAGAGATAGGGTGTGAGTGCGAGAGAGACTTAGAGAAACAGAGACAGAGACACAGACAGACATACAGTGACAGATAGAGACCGGGGTCAGAGAGATAGGGTGTGAGTGAGAGAGAGACGAAGATAAACATTGACAGAGACACAAACAGACATAAAGTGGCAGAGAGAGAGGGAGAGGGACAGATACATAGTGGTGTGAGTGAGAGAGAGACTGAGAGAAACAGAGACAGGGACACTGACAGACATACAGTGACAGAAAGAGAGGGAACGGGACAGAGAGATAGTTGCGTGAGTGAGAGAGAGACAGAGAGAAACATCGACAGAGGCACGGACAGACATACAGTGACAGAGAGGGAGATTGACAGAGAGCTAGGGTGTGAGTGCGAAAGAGACTTAGAGAAACAGAGACAGAGACACAAACAGACATACAGTGACAGAGAGAGAGCGGGGTCAGAGAGATAGGGTGTGAGTGAGAGAGAGACTAATATAAACATTGACAGAGACATAAACAGACATACAGTGGCAGAGAAAGAGGGAGAGGGACAGATAAATAGTGGTGTGAGTGAGAGAGAAACTGAGAGAAACAGAGACAGGGACACAGACAGACATACAGTGACAGAGAGAGAGGGAGAGGGACAGAGAGATAGTGGTGTGAGTGAGAGAGAGATCCTGAGAGAAACAGTGACAGAGACACAGACGGAAACACAGTGACAGAGAGAGAGAGAGAGAGGGACAGAGAGAAAATGGTGTGAGTGAGAGAGAGACTGAGTGAAACAGAGACAGAGACACAGACAGACATACCGTGCCAGCGGGAGTGTGGGGGGACAGAGACATAGTGCTGTGAGTGAGTGAGAGACTGAGAGAAACAGAGACAGAAACACCGACAGACATACAGTGACAGATGGAGAGGGGGAGATGGACAGAAGATAGTGGTGTGAGTGAGACAGAGACTGAGAGAAACAGTGACAGAGACAAAAACAGACATACAGTGGCAGAGAGATAGCGGGGGACAGAGAGATAGTGGTGTGAGTGAGAAAAAGACTGAGAGAAACAGTGACAGAGATACAGACATACATACGGTGACAGAGAGTGAGAAAGAGAGGGACAGAGAGATAGTGGTGTGAATGAGAGAGTGACTGAGAGAAACAGTGACAGAGACACAGACAGAACTACAGTGGCAGAGAGAGAGAGAGGGACAGAGAGATAGTGGTGTGAGTGAGAGAGAGACTGAGAGAAACAGAGACACAGACAGACATAGATTGACAGAGAGAGAGAGATTGACAGAGAGATAGTGGCGTGAGTGAGAGGGAGATTGAGAGAAACAGTGACAGAGACACAGACAGACATACAGTGACAGAGAGAGAGAGAGAGAGAGGGGGACAGAGACATATTGGTGTGAGTGAGAGAGAGACTGAGAGATACAGAGACAGAGACACAGACAGACATACAGTGACAGAGAGAGAGAGAGAAGGACAGAGAGATAGTGGTGTGAGTGTGAGAGAGAGATTGAGAGAAACAGACAGAGACACTGACAGACATTCAGTGAAAGAGAGAGAGCGGGACAGAAAGATAGTGGTGTGAGTGAGAGGGAGAATGAGAAAAACAGAGACACAGACACAGACAGACATACAGTAAGAGAAAGAAAGGCAATGGGACCGAGACATAGTTGTGTGAGTGAGAGAGAGACTGAGAGAAACAGAGAAAGAGACACAGACAGACATACAGTGACAGAGAGAGAGAGAGGGGGACAGAGAGATAGTGGGGTGAGAGAGAGAAAGACTGAGAGAAACAGTGACAAAGACACAGACAGACATACAGTGACAGAGAGAGAGAGAGAAGGACAGAGGGATAGTGGTGTGAGTGAGAGAGAGAATGAGAGAAACAGAGACAGAAACACAGACAGACATACAGTGACAGAGAGAGAGCGGGGTCAGAGAGATAGGGTGTGAGTGTGAGAGAGACTAAGATCAACATTGACAGAGACACAAAAAGACATACAGTGGCAGAGAGAGAGGGAGAGGGACAGAGAGATAGTGGTGTGAGTGAGACAGAATCTGAGAGAAACAGTGACAGAGACACAAACAGACATACAGTGGCAGAAATATAGCGGGGGACAGAGAGATAGTGGTGTGAGTGAGAAAAAGACTGAGAGAAACAGTGACAGAGATACAGACATACATACGGTGACAGAGAGAGAGAGAGAGAGAGAGAGGGAGGGACAGAGACATATTGGTGTGAGTGAGAGAGAGACTGAGAGATACAGAGACAGAGACACAGACAGACATAGATTGACAGAGAGAGAGAGAGAAGGACAGAGAGTTAGTGGTGTGAGTGAGAGAGAGAATGAGAACAACAGAGACACAGACACAGACAGACATACAGTGAGAGAAAGAGAGGCAACGGCACAGAGACATAGTTGTGTGAGTGAGAGAGAGACCGAGAGAAACATTGACAGAGACACAGACAGACATACACTGACAGAGAGATAACGAGGGACAGAGAGATAATGGTGTGATTGAGAGAGAGACTTAGAGAAACAGAGACAGAGACACAGACAGACATACCGTGACAGCGGGAGAGCGGGGGTACAGATAGATAGTGGTGTGTGTGAGAGATAAGTTGAGAGAAACAGAGACAGAGACACAGACAGACATACAGTCACAGAGAGATAAGAGAGATGGACAGAGAGATAATGGTGTGAGTGAGACAGAGACTGAGAGAAACAGTGACAGAGACACAAACAGACAAACAGTGGCAGAGAGAGAGGGAGAGGGACAGAGAGATAGTGGTGTGAGTGAGAGAGAGACTGAGAGAAACAGAGACAGGGACACAGACAGACCTACAGTGACAGAGAGAGAGAGGGACACAGAGATAGTGGTGTGAGTGAGAGAGAGACTGAGAGAAACAGAGACACAGACAGACATAGATTGACAGAGAGAGAGAGATTGGCTGAGAGATAGTGGCGTGAGTGAGAGAGAGATTGAGAGAAACAGTGATAGAGAAACTGACAGATATACAGTGAAAGAGAGAGAGAGGGACAGAGAAATAGTGGTTGAGTGAGAGAGAGACTGAGAAAAACAGAGACACAGACAGACATAGATTGACAGAGAGAGAGAGAGGGACAGAGAGATAGTGGTTTGAGAGAGAGAAAGACTTAGAGAAACAGTGACAGAGACACAGACAGACATAAAGTGACAGATAGAGACCGGGGTCAGAGAGATAGGGTGTGATTGAGAGACTGACGAAGATAAACATTGACAGAGACACAAACAGACATACAGTGACTAAGAGGTTGAAGGGACCAGGGAGATAGTGGTGTGAGTGAGAGAAAGACTGAGAGAAACAGTGACAAAGACACAGACAGACATACAGTGACAGAGAGAGAGAGAGAAGGACAGAGTGATAGTGGTGTGAGTGAGAGAGAAAGACTGAGAGAAACAGACAGAGACACTGACAGACATAGCGTGAAAGAGAGAGAGAGAGAAAGAGAGATAGAGGTGTGAGTGAGAGAGAGACTGAGATAATCAGAGACAGAGACACAGACACACATACAATGACAAAAAGAGAGGGACAGGGACAGAGAGATAGTGGTGTGAGTGAGTGAGAAACTGAGAGAAACAGTGAAAGACACAGACAGACATACAGAGAGAGAGAGGGAGAGGGACAGAGAGATAGTGATGTGAGTGAGAGAGAGAATGAGAGAAACAGTGACAGAGACACAGACAGACATACAGAGAGAGAGAGGGAGAGGGACAGAGAGATAGTGATGTCAGTGAGAGAGAGAGAATGAGAGAAACAGTGACAGAGACACAGACAGACATACATTGACAGAAAGATAGCGGGGGACAGAGAGATAGTGGTGTGAGTGAGAGAGAGTCTCATAGAAACTGTGACAGAGGGACAGACAGACCGACAGTGACAGAGAGAGAGAGGGACAGAGAGATAGTGGTGTGAGTGAGAGAGAGACTGAGAGAAACAGAGACACAGACAGACATAGATTGACAGAGAGAGAGAGATTGACAGAGAGATAGTGGTGTGAGAGAGAGAAAGACTGAGAGAAACAGTGACAAAAACACTGACAGACATAGAGTGACAGAGAGAGAGAGAGAAGGACAGAGAGATAGTGGTGTGAGTGAGAGAGAAAGACTGAGAGAAACAGACAGAGACACTGACAGACATAGCGTGAAAGAGAGAGAGAGAGAAAGAGAGATAGAGGTATGAGTGAGAGAGAGAATGAGAGAAACAGAGACAGAGACACATACAGACATACTGTGACAGAAAGGGAGGGAACGGGACAGAGAGATAGTTGCGTGAGTGAGAGAGAGTCTCAGAGAAACAGTGACAGAGACACAGGCAGACCTACAGTGACAGAGAGAGAGAGGGACACAGAGATAGTGGTGTGAGTGAGAGAGAGACTTAGAGAAACAGTGACAGAGACACAGACAGACATAAAGTGACAGATAGAGACCGGGGTCAGAGAGATAGGGTGTGATTGAGAGACTCACGAAGATAAACATTGACAGAGACACAAACAGACATACAGTGACTAAGAGGTTGAAGGGACCAGGGAGATAGTGGTGTGAGTGAGAGAGAGACTGAGAGAAACAGTGACATAGAAACTGACAGATATACATTGACAGAGAGATATCGGGGGACAGAGAGATAGTGTTGTGAGTGAGAGAGAGACTGAGAAAAACAGAGATAGGGATACAGATAGACATACAGTGACAGAGAGATGGCGAGGGACAGAGAGATAGTGGTGTGAGTGAGAGAGCGACTGAGAGAAACAGTGACATAGAAACAGACAGATATACATTGACAGAGAGATATCGGGGGACAGAGAGATAGTGTTGTGAGTGAGAGAGAGACTGAGAGCAACAGAGACAGAGATACAGACAGACATACAGTGACAGCAGGAGAGCGGGGGTACAGAGAGACTGTGCTGTGAGTGAGAGAGAGACTGAGAGAAACAGAGACAGATACAAAGACAGACATACGGTGACAGAGAGAGAGGGAGAGGGACAGAGAGTTTGTGGTGTGATTGAGTGAGAGACTGAGAGAAACAGAGACAGAGACACAGACAGACATACAGTGACAGATAGAGAGGGGGAGAGGGACAGAGAGATAATGGTGTGAGTGAGACAGAGACTGAGAGAAACAGTGACAGAGACACAAACAGATATACAGAGGCAGAGAGAGAGGGAGAGGAACAGAGAGATAGTGGCGTGAGTGAGAGGGAGATTGAGAGAAACAGTGACAGAGACACAGACAGACATGCAGTGACAGAGAAAGAGAGAGAGAGAGAGAGGGACAGAGACATATTGGTGTGAGTGAGAGAGAGACTGGGAGATGCAGAGACAGAGACACAGACAGACATACAGTGACAGATAGAGAGGGGGAGAGGGACAGAGAGATAGTGGTGTGAGTGAGTGAGAAACTGAGAGAAACAGTGAAAGACACAGACAGACATACAGAGAGAGAGAGGGAGAGGGACAGAGAGATAGTGATGTCAGTGAGAGAGAGAGAATGAGAGAAACAGTGACAGAGATACAGACAGACATACATTGACAGAAAGATAGCGGGGGACAGAGAGATGGTGGTGTGAGTGAGAGAGAGTCTCATAGAAACTGTGACAGAGGGACAGACAGACCGACAGTGACAGAGAGAGAGAGGGACAGAGAGATAGTGGTGTGAGTGAGAGAGAGACTGAGAGAAACAGAGACACAGACAGACATAGATTGACAGAGAGAGAGAGATTGACAGAGAGATAGTGGCGTGAGTGAGAGAGAGATTGAGAGAAACAGTGACAGAGACACTGATAGATATACAGTGAAAGAGAGAGAGAGAGGGACAGAGAGATAGTGGTGTGAGTGAGAGAGAGACTGAGAGAAACAGAGACAGAGACACAGACAGACATGCAGTGACAGAGAGAGAGAGAGGGACAGAGAGATAGTGGTGTGAGAGAGAGAAAGACTGAGAGAAACAGTGACAAAAACACTGACAGACATACAGTGACAGAGAGAGAGAGAGAAGGACAGAGAGATAGTGGTGTGAGTGAGAGAGAAAGATTGAGAGAAATAGACAGAGACACTGACAGACATACCGTGAAAGGGAGAGAGAGGGACAGAGAGATAGTGGTGTGAGTGAGAGAGAGTCTCATAGAAACTGTGACAGAGGGACAGACAGACCGACAGTGACAGAGAGAGAGAGGGACAGAGAGATAGTGGTGTGAGTGAGAGAGAGACTGAGAGAAACAGAGACACAGACAGACATGCAGTGACAGAGAGAGAGAGAGGGACAGAGAGATAGTGGTGTGAGAGAGAGAAAGACTGAGAGAAACAGTGACAAAAACACTGACAGACATACAGTGACAGAGAGAGAGAGAGAAGGACAGAGAGATAGTGGTGTGAGTGAGAGAGAAAGATTGAGAGAAATAGACAGAGACACTGACAGACATACCGTGAAAGGGAGAGAGAGGGACAGAGAGATAGTGGTGTGCGTGAGAGAGAGAATGAGAGAAACAGAGACAGAGACACAGACAGACATACAGTGACAGAAAGAGAGGGAACGGGACAGAGAGATAGTTGCGTGAGTGAGAGAGAGACTGAGAGTCACATTGACAGAGACACAGACAGACATACAGTGACAGAGAGGGAGAGTGACAGAGAGATAGAGTGTGAGTGCGAGAGAAACTTAGAGAAACAGAGACTGAGATACAGACAGACATACAGTGACAGAGGGAGAGCGGCGGTCAGAGAGATAGGGTGTGAGTGAGAGAGAGACTTAGAGAAACAGTGACAGAGACACAGACAGACATACAGTGACAGAGAGGTTGAAGGGGCCAGGGAGATAGTGGTGTGAGTGAGAGAGAGACTGAGAGAATTAGTTACAGTGAAACAGACAGATATACATTGACAGAGAGATATCGGGGGACAGAGAGATAGTGTTGTGAGTGAGAGAGGGACTGAGAGCAACAGTCAGAGACACAGATAGACATGCAATGACAGAGAGATAGCGAGGGACAGAGAGATAGTGGTGTGATTGAGAGAGAGACTGAGAAACAGAGACAGAGACACAGGCAGACATACAGAGAGAGAGAGAGGGAGAGGGACAGAGAGATAGTGATGTGAGTGAGAGAGAGAATGAGAGAAACAGTGACAGAGACACAGACAGACATATAGTGACAGAAAGTTAGTGGGGGACAGAGAGATAGTTGTGTGAGTGAGAGAGAGTCTCAGAGAAACAGTGACAGAGACACAGACAGACATAGATTGACAGAGAGAGAGAGATTGACAGAGAGATAGTGGTGTGAGTGAGAGAGAGACTGAGCGAAACGTTGACAGAGACACTGACAGATATAAAGTGACAGAGAGAGGGAGAGCGACAGAGAGATAGTGGTGTGAGTGAGAGAGAGAATGAGAGAAACCGAGACAGAGACACAGACAGACAAACAGTGACCGAGAGAGAGGGAGAGGGACAGACAGAGCGAGGGATACTGCGAGTCAGTTTCATACTGAAAGGAAGAAAGAGAAATAGACTGCAAAAGAGGGGGAAAGAGAGAGAGAGAGAGAGAGAGTGGAGAGACTGAGGTGTGTCTAGTCCATTCCCGGGACTATAGAGTGGTCAAATTTTTGACCTACAACACATTATATTTATATCGAGCCTTTAACGTGGCAAAACGTCCCAACGTGCTCCATAGGTGTATTATCAGATAAAACTAAGTTGACACTGAACCACATAAGTAGAAATTAGTACAAGTGATCAAGAGGAAGGTTATAAGTAACATATTTTATTGGGAAAAAGAGGTCGGGAGGTGGAGAGGATTCGGGACAAATTCCTGAGTTGGGACCTAGGCAACAGAAGTCATGGCCACCAATGGTGGAGCGATTATAATCAGGGATGCCCAAGAGGGCAGAATTAGCGGGTTGCAGACATCTCTAGGGTTGTGGGGTGCAAGATGTTACATAGATAGAGAGGGGCTAAGGGCAATGGAGGGATTTCAAATCAAGGATGAGGATTTTGAAATAGAGGCGTTGTTTAACCGGGAGCCAATGTAGTTCAGCGAGCACAGGGGAGATGGGTGACTGGAATTTGCTGCGAGTTATGTCATGGGTAGCAGAGTTTCGGATTACCTCTAGTATACGTTGGGTAGAATGTGGGAGGCCTATCAGGGGTGTGTTGGAATAGTTATGTCTAGAGGTAATGGAGGAATGGTCGAGGGTTTCAGCAGCGGATGAGCTGAGGCAAGCGGCGGTCTTGGGCGATGTTACGGAGTTGGAAATAGGTGGTCTTAGTTATGCTGCGGATATGAGGTGGAAAGCTAATTTCAGTGTCAAATGTAACAGCAAGGTTGCGAACAGCCTGGTTCAGTCTCAGAGAGTAGATGGGGAAAGGGATGGAGTCAGGAGCTAGGGAACGGAGTTTGTGGCGGGGACTGAAAACAATGGCTTTGGTCTTCCCAATATTCATTTGGAGAAAAGTTCTGCTCATCCGGACCAACACAGGTGGAGATGCAGCACATGTTCTGTGGCTGCTGGGAGGGGGCTAAAGACAACAATCCTTCGGCTCACGGAGTCCCCAGCTCAGTTCCAGTTACATTTTGCGAGATTTTGTTCCCCTTTTTGAAAGTGTTTCTCAGGGTTATTCCAATCATATTACGAGAGACGGGATAAGGTTTGGACCAGCTTGTATCTCAGAGTCTGTGAGAGACGCAGGGAACGGCAGCAGACAAAGAGAAAACAACTTCTCCAAAACTGATCCCAACTCCTCGCGAACTCTGAGGATAGATCAGTTCACCGGCTTCTTAGGAAGTTTCACCACTTTATTCACCTTCTTATTTGAGCTCTGTTTGGAATCCGTTTATTTTATTACTCTTGTTGAGTGTTTAACGACAGCATTGAAGTGGGACAGAGGAACTTGGAGCAAATTCTTCTCACAATGCTACAACCAGACTAGAAACAATTTAAAGATATTAATGAACCTTTCACGAAAAGGAGCGTTGAAAACACGTTTCCTCCTAAGTTTCGAAGATGATTTCGGAAGAAACAGGCAAAAATCAGTTTTCGCCTCCTCTAAACAAGTCCCAACCTGGTCTTAAAATCCAAACGCTTCTAAAGAGGCTCCGAATTGCTCAACACGTTTAAAATTGATGGTGTTCAATATTTGATGTTGATCGATAGAATAAAGTGAGCAGCTTTACAGAAACACGCAGCCCATGCTGTTGAGGAGGGAAGGGCAGGGGAGGATGTCTAGGAATTGCACGTTACTTTTTATTAACATTAAAAAGTATCAATAAGCCGTTTAGGAAGAGAAGCAAAAAAGAGTTAAAAACACAAACCTTTTTATTTTATATAACATAACAACAGAAATTGCAGGAAATACTCAGCAGGTCAGGCAGTAACTGTGGAGAGAGAAACAGAGTTAATGTTTAGGTCTGTCAACTGTCATCAGAACTGGAAAATGATCGAGATGTAACCGATTTAAACCAGGTGCAGAGGCAGAGAAAGTTGGGAGGGGAGGAAAGAACAAAAGGAAAGGTCTGTGTTGTGTTGGAAGACAGCAGAAGTTAAATCCTGCCTCTGCACCTGGTTAAAATCTGTTACATCTCTAACTTCTTCCAGTTCTGACCGAAAGCTCACAGACCTAAATGGTTACCTTAGTTTCTCTCTCTACAGAAGCTGTCTGACCTTCTGAGTAGTTCCAGCATTTTCTGTTTTAGTTTCAGATTCCAGCATCTGCTCTTTATTGCTGTTGTGAACTATTTTATTTTGCTGTCGTTCTACAGTCCAAACAAGTCTCAGGGAAAATGTAAATATAGATTTCCTCCTAAACGTTTTATGGAATGTTAATAGAAACAAGAGTTATGTAATGATGTATAAAATAGCAGGAAGCGAGTTTAGAAGAAACCACTATTTGTTTTTTGACAACTACACAGAAAATACTTTGATAAACTGACAATGTACAATTTAGATTTGGTATATATGTTTGAAATAGGAGAATAAAAATTGAGAGTACAATGAAGTTTGATTCCCAATATATAATTGGGAAGTACCGAAACTAATTGAACACATTTGGTAATAAGAGCAGGGATTAATATCGTGCCGAATGTTTGAGAGAAAAACATTAGAAGCAACATTTGTATTTTAAAATCTTCAATTCACCATATTAGTACACATTTCCAAGTCAGACTAGTTGTCCTGTCCAGAAAGAAAGATGAATGTTTATTTCAGTTAAATCATAGCTCTCCCTGCATTTGGTTTTTATTTCGGTTATGCACAGTGTGTATGTGTTTTTCTGCACTTGTGAATAAGTGTCTCATTTCTGACATGTTACATGGCATGTTGCTGGTACAAGAAGGCCACCTTTATTAATGGAAGTGGTTGCACTTGTAAATTGCGGTACATTTTGTTCAATTCCTTTTATACCTTTAACGAAAGAATTGCGGCAATTTAATGTGCGGGTTGTCTGTTTGTATTATGATTAATATTCTAATTACTTATGTGGACATACAGGATATCAGCGCCCTAGGAAAGTCGCTGTTCCTGCTGCTTGTGCTGCCATTGCTATGGTCACATGAGAGATGCGGCGAATAAATTGACAACTTTAAAATTAATACAAATTGCACGAATATATATGCCTCTTTCAGCTCAACTTGGGCGTTTGGATTGTCTGTCGATGCATAACCGTGTAACTGAGTGATGGTTTTGTAGTGTTAATGCATTATTATGCAGTTCTTTTATATCCCACTCATTTGTGATCAGTTATCTTTTTTTTAATTGATTTAGTACATGAGGAACTAAAAATCGTAAACAACATGCATAAGAGTCCTGCAAATATCAAACGATTTTTAATATGGATCAGTGTGGGTTTGTGCATTTTGGTCGGAGAGATAACGACCCAGGCTACCCTTGGAAACTAAGAGTACAAATGGGGTAAAAGTGCAAAGGGATCTCTGGGTACTGATACACAAGTCACTAAATGTAGCAATAGAGGATAATAAGGCAATATACGTGCAAATGAAGCACTGGAGATCATTTATAGAGGAATAAAATTAAACAGTAGAGAAGTAAAGTAAACCCTGTATCGAACCTTTTCTGATTGTCTAATGACCTGAGACCGTGGGCTGACAATATGGAATAATTCTATCTATGTTTTCAAGTGGTTGCTGCTGCTGTTGTTGTTGTAAAATTTGATGTAAATAATGTTGTTGTAAATTTTGCCCAGAAGTGAAAAGGTCGCACCAAAAGGAGTTTCTGGCCACTCAGTACAAACAATTAGAGGGATCATTGGTGGGGAGGGTCTGAGGATATTGGGTGGGGTGGGGAGGGTCTGAGGATATTGGCTGGGGTGGGGAGGGTCTGAGGATATTGGTGGGTGGGAAGGGTCTGAGGATATTGGGTGGGGAGGGTCTGAGGATATTGGGTGAGTTGGGAGGGGTCTGAGGATATTGGATGGGGTGGGGAGGGTCTGAGGATATTGGGTGGGGTGGGGAGGGTCTGAGGATATTGGGTGGGGTGGGGAGGGTCTGAGGATATTGGATGGGGTGTGGTGGTCTGAGGATATTGGGTGGGGTGGGGAGGGTTTGAGGATATTGGGTGTGTTGGGGAGGGTCTGAGGTTATTGGGTGGGGTGGAGAGGGTCTGAGGATATTGGGTGGGGTGGGGAGGGTCTGAGGATATTTGGTGGGGTGGGGAGGGTCTGTGGATATTGGGTGGGGTGAGGAGGGTCTGAGGATATTGGGTGGGGTGTGGAGGGTCTGAGGATATTGGATGGGTTGGGGGGTGTCTGAGGATATTGGGTGGGGTGGGGAGGCTTTGAGGATATTGGGTGGGGTGGGGAGGTTCTCACGATATTGGGTGGGGTGGGGAGGCTTTGAGGATATTGGGTGGGGTGGGGAGGGTCTGAGGATATTGGGTGGGGTGTGGAGAGTCTGAGGATATTTGATGGGATGGGGAGGGTTTGAGGATATTGGGTGGGGTGGGGAGGGTCTGAGGATATTGGATGGGGTGGGGATGGTCTGAGGATATTTGGTGGGGTGGGGAGAGTGTGAGGATATTGGGTGGGGTGGGGAGGGTCTGAGGATATTGGTTGGAGTGGGGAGGGTCTGAGGATATTGGATGGGGTGGGGAGGGTTTGAGGATATTGGGTGGGGTGGGGAGGCTCTGACGATATTGGGTGGGTTTGGGATGGTCTGAGGATATTGGGTGGGGTGGGGAGGATCTGAGCATATTGGGTGGCGTGGGGAGGGTCTGAGGATATTGGATGGGTTGGGGAGCGTTTGAGGATATTGGGTGGGGTGGGGAGGGTTTGAGGATATTGGGTGGGGTGGGGAGGGTCTGAGGATATTTGGTTGGGTGGGGAGGGTCTGAGCATATTGGGTTGGGTGGGGATTGTCTGAGGATATTGGGTGGGGTGGGGAGTGTCTGAGGATATTGGGTCGGGTGGGGAGCGTCTGAAGATATTAGGTGGCGAGGGTTTGAGGACATTTGTTGGGGTGGTGAGGGTCTGAGGATATTGGGTGGGGTGGGGAGGTTCTGAGGATATTGGGTGGGGTGGGGAGGGGGATAATAGAGTAAGAGAGGAAGCTTGCAGGGAACATAAAAACTGACTGCAAAAGCTTCTCTAAATATGTGAAGAGAAAAAGATTAGTGACAACAAATGTGGGTCCTTTGAAGTCAGATCCTGGTGAATTTATAATGGGAAACAACGAAATTGCAGACCAATTGAACAAGTACATCGTTTGTGTCTTCACGAAGGAAGACACGAATGTAATAGGCGACAATTGATCTCGTGAGAAGGAGGAACTGAAGGATATCATTCTTGGGCGGAAAATTGTGTTTGGAAAATTGATGCGATTGAAGGTCAATAAATCCCCACGGCGTGATTGTCTGCATCCCAGAGTGCTTATGGAAGTGGCCGTGGAAAGAGTGGATGAATTGATTATCATTTTCCAACAGTCTATCGAAGTGCAGTAAACAATGATAGTAATAGTTTTCAGGAGGGTATAGACTGACTGGTGAACATGAGAAGGTTTAGGCTGATCATCGGTCAAAAGGACAATAATTTACATTTTACAAATCACTCTGAATCCTGAATATCAATTATCGCCTCACTCAATTAAATGCTATACAGAATCATAGAAACATTGAATATCGGTGCAGGAGTAGGACATTCGGCCCTTCTAGCCTGCACCGCCATTCAATATGATCAGTTTTTATGTTCCTTGCAAGTTTCCTCTTGTACTCCATTTTCCCCCTCTTAATTAAATCGTTAGCCCTCCTCTGTTGAATTCTAAATTTCTCCCAGTCCTCAGGCGTGTTGCTTTTTCTCGCCAATTTATGTGTCTCTTCCTTGGCTTTAACACTATCCTTAATTTCTCTTGTTAGCCACGGTTGAGCCACCTTCCCCGTTTTATTTTTACTCCAGACAGGGATGTGCAATTGCTGAAGTTCACCCATGTGACCATTAAATGTTTACCATTGCTTATACACTGTCAACACTTTAAGTATCATTTGCCAGTCTATTCCAGCAATTCACGCCTCATACAGTCAAAGTTACCTTGGCTTAAGTTCAGGACCCTAGTTTCCGAATTAACTGTGTGATTCTCCATCGTTCGACCATATTGTGGTCACTCTTCCCCAAGGGGTCTCGCACAGCAAGATTGCTTATTAGTCCCTTCTCATTACACATCACCCAGTCTAGGATGGCCAGCTCTCTAGTTGTTTCCTCGATATATTGTTCTCGAAAACCATCCCAAATGCACTCGAGGAAATCCTCCTCCACCGCATTGCTACCAGTTTAGTTAGCCCAATCTATGTGCATATTAAAGTCACCCATGATAACTGCACTACCTTTATTGCACACATCCCTTATTACTTGTTTGATGCTGTCCGCAACCTCACTACTACTGTGTGTTGGTCTGTGCACAGCTCCCACTAACGTTTTCTGCACTGTGGAATTTCGCAGCTCCACCCATTCCGATTCCACATCATGCAGGCTAATGTCCCTCCTTACTATTGCATTAATTTTCTCTTTAACCAGCAATGCCACCCAGCCACCTATTGCTCTCTGCCTATCCTTCCTAAATGTTGAAACCCCTGGATGTTGCTTTCCCAGCCTTTGTCAAACTGGAGTCATATCTTCGTGATGCCAATTACATCATATCCGTTAACTGCTGTCTGCGCAGTTAATTCGTCCACCTTATTCCGAATACTCCTCACATTGAGGCAGAGAGCCATCAGGCTTGTCTTTTTAACACACATTTCCCCTTTAGAATTTTGCTGTAATCTGGCCCTTTTTGTTTTTTGCCTTGGATTTCTCTGCCCTCCACTTTTACTATTCTCCTTTCTATCTTTTGCTTCTGCCTCCATTTTATTTTCCTCTGTCTCTCTACATAGGTTCCCATCACTCTGCCATATTAGTTTAACTCCTCCCCAACAGCACGAGCAAACACTCCCCATCAGACATTGGTTCCGGTCCTGCCCAGTGCAGACCGTCTGGTTTGTACAGGTCCAACCTTCCCCAGAACTGGTTCCAGTGTCCCAGGAATTTGAATCCCTCCCTGTTGCACCACTGCTCAAGCCACGTATTCTTCTGAGCTATTCTGTGCTTCCTACTCTGACTATCACGTGGCACTGGTAGCAATCCTAAGATTACCAACTTTGATGTCCTACTTTATAATTTAGCTCCTAGCTCCCTCAATTCGTCTTGTAGGACCTCATCCCTTTTTTTACCTATATCTTTGGTACCTATATGCACTACGTCAACTGGCTGTTCAGCATTCCTTTTCAGAATGTCCTGCATCCACTCCGAGACATCCTTGATCCTTGCATCAGGGAGGCAACATACCATCCTGGAGTCTCGGTTGCAGCCGCAGAAACGCCTATCTATTCCCCTTACAATTCAATCCCCTATCACTATAGCTGTGCAACTCTTTTTCATGCCCTCCTATGCAGCAGAGCCACCCACAGTGCCATGAACTTGGCTGCTGCTACTCCCCCCTGATGAGTCATCCCCCTCAGCAGTACCCAAAGTGGTGTATCTGTTTTGCAGGGGATGACCGCAGGCGAGCCCTGCACTACCTTCCTTGCAGTACTTTTCCTGTTGGTCACTCATTTACTATCTGGCTGTGTACCCTATACCTGCAGTAAGACCAATCACTAAACGTGCTCTTCACGTCATTCTCAGCATCGTGGATGCTCCAGAGTTCATCCACTCGCAGCTCCAGTGCGGCAATGCTGCCTGTCAGGAGCTGGAGGCGGATACACTTCCCGCACAGGTCGTCGTCAGGGACACCGGAACTGTCTCTCCGTTCCTACATAGTACAGGTGGAACAAAACTCGTATCCGAGCTCTCCTGCCATGACTTAACCCTTAGATAATCTTAATTTGGCAACAACAATGCTAAATGTTACTTACTGATAATGAAAGAAAAAAGAAAAGCTACTTCCCAATTTTGCATCAATCAAATAACATATCAGTGGAGCCTAAAACAGGCCCTAAATGCCCAGCAACTGTATTCAGGCTGGAGGGCCTGAGAGCTACAGAGAATTCAATGAACTGATCCTGCACTTCCACGATGGTTTTTCAATCCAAATCAAAACCCTTCGCTTACAACATAACCCTAACTCTGATTCAAATGGGCAGACACATGGCAGATTAAATTTAACACAGAGGATTGTGAAGTAAGGTATGTTGGCAGGAAGATCGAGGAGAGGCAAAATGAACTAAATTTTAAAATTTAAAGGGAGAGCAAGGACATAGAGACCTGGGGGTGTATTTACACAAAACATTGAAGGCTGCCGGACAAGTTGATAAGGATGTTAATTCTCCTTCTGTGCCATGTGCTTCATTAATAGAGCAACAGAGCACAAAAGCAAGGGAATCATGTTAAGATATTTCAAAACACTGCTTAGGATTCAGCTCGGGTATGGTGTTCTTTTCAGGGCACCTCACGTTAGGAAAAATGTCAAGGCATTGGAGCATGTACAGAAGAGAAATTCTAGAGTGGTTCCATGGATGATGGACTTCAGTTACGTAGAGACTCTGCAGAACTGGTGTTCTTCTTCTTTGACCAGAGGATGTTAACGGCAGATTGATCAGAATGGTACCAGGAATGGGCACTTCAGTTATATGGATTATCTGGAGAAGCTGGTTTTGTTCTGATTTGAGCAGAGATGGTCAAGAGTTTCTGTAGGTATATCCAATGAAAAAAGTGGCTTCAGTAAATGTTGGTCCCTTAGAGGACGAGACCGGGGAACTAGGAATGGGGAACATGGAGATGGCAGAATTTCTGAACAATTATTATGTGTAAGTCTTTACTGTAGAAGATACTAACAGTATTCCAACAGTGGAGATCCATGGGGCTATAGTGGGGGAGGAACTTCACACAATCAAAATCACTAAGGAGGTGGTTCTCAGTAAGATAATTGGACAAAAGATAGGTAAAACCCTTGGATCTGATGGCTTGCATCCTAGGGTAATAAGAGAAGTAGTGGCAGCGATTGCGGATGCATTGGTTCTAATTTACAAAAAATCCCTGGATTCTGGAGAGGTCCCAGCAGATTGGAAAACTGCAAATTGAACGCCCCTATTTCATATAGGAGGCAAACAAAAAGCAGGAAACTATAGACCAGTTAGCCTAACATCTGTACTTGGGAAAATTTTGGAGTCCATTATTAAAGAAGCAGTAGCAGGACATTTCAATAAGCAAAATTCGGTCAGGCAGAGACAGCATGGATTTATGGAGGGGAAATCATGTTTGACAAATTTGCTGGAGGTCTTTGAGGATGTAACGAACAGGGTAGATAAAGGGATGTGGTGTATTTCGAATCCCAGAATACATTTGACAAGGAGCCACATAAAAGGTTACTGCGCAAGATAAAAGTTCTCGTGGTTGGGGGTAATAGTTTATCATGGATAGAGGATTGTCTAACTAACAGAAAACAGAGAGTCGGGATAAATGGTTCATTCTTTGGTTGGCAATCAGCAACTAGTGGTGTGCCGCAGGGATCAGTGCTGGGACCCCAACTATTTACAAGCTATACGAATGACTTGGAAACCGGGACCGAGTGTAACGTGGCCAATTCACTCACGATACAAAGATGTAAGGAAAAGCAATGTGTTGAGGAGGACACATAAAATCTGCAAAAGGACATAGACAGGCTAAGTTAGTGGGCAAAAAATTGGCAAATTGAGTATAATGTTGGAAAGTGTGAGGTCATGCACTTTGGCAGAAAAAATCATCGAGCAAGTTATTATTTAATGGAGAAAGTTTGCAAAGTGCTGAAGTACAGCGGGAACTTGGGGTGCTTGCGCATGAAACACAAAAGGATATTATGCAGGTACAGATATTTATCAGGAACGCCAATGGTATATTGGCCTTTATTGCAAACGGAATGGACTATAAAAGCAGGGAAGTCTTGCTACAGTTGTACGACGTATTAGTGAAGCCACACCTGGAATACGGCATGCAGTTTTGGTTTCCGTATTTCAGAAAGACTATACTTGCTTTGGAGGAAGTTCAGAGAAGGTTCACTAGGTTGATTCCAAGAATGGGGTTGTAGACTTATGAGGAAAGTTTGAGTAGGTTGGCTTCTGTTCATTGGAGTTCCGAAGAATGAGAGGTAAGCTTATCGAAACGTTTCAGATTATGACAATGGGGGCTTGACAAGTTGGATGCAGAGTGGATGTTTCCACTAATGCTGGAGACTTGAACTAGGGTGCATGATCTTAGAACACGGTGCCCCCCATTTAAAACAGAGATGAGGAGGAATTGATTCTCTCAGAGGCTTGTAAATCTATGGAATTTGCTGCCTCTGTGAGCTGTGGAAGCTGGGACATTGAATATACTTAAGACAGCAATAGACAGTTTCTTGAGCGATAAGGAGATAGGGGGTTATGGGGAGGGGCGGGGATGTGGAGTTGAGTCCAGGATCAGATCAGCCATTATCTTATAGCATGGTGGAGCAGGCTAGAGGGGCCGAATTGCCTACTCCTGTTCCTATTTCTTATGTACTCATGTTCTTATGTTAATGAGCGATTGACCAGAATTTTTCCTGGAATATGGACCTTCAGTTACGTGGAGAGACGGGCGATGTTGGGGTTGTTCTCCTTAGAACTGAGATAGTTAAGGGACATTGTCAAGAATTGCTCCATGGATGGGAAATTTCTGTCATGTGGAGAGATTCTCGAAGCTGGGTATGTTGTCCTTGGAGCAGAGAAGGTTAAGAAGTAATTCAGTAGAAGTCTTCAATGTCCTAAATAGTTTCAATCAAGTAATAAATGAGCCTCTGTTTCCAGTGAAAGGTGGGCCGTTAACCAGAGGACCGAGATTGAATGTGATTGCCAAAAGAACCAGAAGCAACTGAAGGAAAATTTTGCTTAAACAGCGAGGTTTTGTGATCTGGAATGAACTGCTTGAAAAGGAGGTGGAAGCAGATTCAATAGAAACTTTCAAAAGGGAATTTGACGAAAATACTTGAAGTAAAAAAGATACAGGGGATAGAGCAGAGGAATGGGTTTAATTGGAGAGTCGACCAAAGAGACAGCGCCAGCATGGTTTGCTGAATGGATTCTTTGTGCACTGTAAAATGTTATGATTCTACGATCTACGACATCTTAGAAAGTAAGAAACTGAATGAGCCAGAAGAGCAAAGTGAACTTGTGGTCCATGTGAACAAATCATTAAAAATTGTATCAAGTTTAGCAAAGCGATTAATATGAAACGGTGAATTAGGGTTTATTTCTAAGCCAATTTAAAGCAAAAGCAGCATAACTGGCAAAAGTTAGATGTGGTGTTACACAAGCATCGGTGCTGGGACCTCTGCTGTTCAACAATTACATAACCAATTCAGACTCGGGAATAGGGAGTGAAATTTCAAACTTTGTGGATGCTTCCACAAAGGGCGTGTATCGTTAACACAGAGGAGGTCAGCGGCAAACAGATTGAATACAATAATAAACTTGCAGACTGGGCATGAAATTTGCAAAGGAACATCTGTTGTATATCTGTAAAGCATGCACTCCCATATGCCGCCACCAGAGAGCGCATCCCCTGAAGCCCCAAGGGATCCCAGCATCTCTTGGGAGCACTGTATATAAGCCGGCCCCTAAGGTCTGTTTCTAACGCTGGAGTGTCGTAATGAAGACTGAGGTCACTGTTACTTTTACTTCCCTGTTTGGCGTCTCATCTGTGTTAGGAACACAACAACTGGCGACCAATATATGAATCCAACGCAAAGATGCAGCAAACTGTGGGCATCCTGGAGAAGCTCTCGGAGGGTGAGTACTGGGAAGGCTATGTCGAACGGCTACACCAGTCTTTGCAGCCCACGAGCTGGACGGAGAAGGAAGCGCTGCAAAAAGGAGAGCGGGCATCCTCACGGTCTGCAGGGCACTGACCTACAGCCTCATGATGAATTTTCAGGCTCCGGTGAAACCCACAGATGAGCAGCTGTGTACACTGGTTCTGAAGCATCGTAACCCGAGGGAGAGTGTGCTGATGGCGAGGTAAGGGTTCCACACGTGCCAGCGATCTGAAGGTCAGGAAGTGGCGAGCTACGTCGCCGAGCTAAAGCAACTTGCAGGACAATGTGAGTTTCATGGTTAACTGGAGCAGATGTTCAGAGACTTTTCTGTACTGGGCATTTGCTACGAGATATCCTCCGAAAACTTTTGACTGTCGAGACACCGCCCCTCAGTAAGGCCATTGTGATTGCACAGGCGTTTATGTCCACCAGTGATAACACCAAACAAATCTCTCAGCACAAAAGTGCTTGCAATGTTCATAAATTAACTGGAAATGTGTTTGCGATCAGAAATGTACAGGGCAGAAACCACCAGCTGGCCTCAGGTGACCCGGATAACTCAGAGTGGCAACAAAGGATGAATGCAAGGCTATTCACAGCTTGTTGGCGTTGTGGAGGCTTCCATGCAGCCGATACGTGCCGGTTCAAAGGCTCTTATTGCAAGAGGAGTGGAACAATGGGGCTCCTTCAACGAGCTTGCAGTCAAGATGCAAGCTCTGCAAAACCAATTAACCTCCACGTGGGAGAGGGAGATCGGTTCATGGTGGATCAAAGCAATTTCGAGCCTCAGAGAGAGGACGCAGATGCTGAAGTATATGGCGTGCATACATTTTCGGAGAAATGACAACCTATAATGCTAAATATAAAATTGAATGGCTTACCCGTAGCCATGAAAGTGGACACTGGCGCTAGCCAATCTATCATGAGTAAAAAGATGTTTGAGAGTCTGTGGTGCAACAAAGCACTCAGTCGAGCCCTGAGCCCCATCCACACGAAACTGAGAACGTGCACCAAAGAGCTCACCACTGTCTTCGGCAGCGCCATGGTCAAGGTCACCTACGAGTGCACGGTGCAGGAAGTGCCACTCAGGATTGTCCCGGATGATGTCGCCACAATCTTGGAAGGATCTGGCTGGGCAAAATCCGCTGGAACTGGGATGACATCCTTGCGCTATCACCTGTCGATGAGGCCGAATATATTCTTAACAAATATCCTTCTCCTTTCGAGCCAGCCATTTGGAATTTTTTCTGCGGAGAAGGTGCGGATCCACTTGGTCCCAGAGGCATGACCCATTCACCTCAAGGCGCGAGGGAGAGAGTGGAAATCGAGCTGGACAAGCTGCAACGCGAGGGCATCGTCTCCCCAGTGGAATTTAGCAAGTGGGCTGGCCCGATTGTTCCAGCACTCAAAAGTGATGGCACGGTCAGGATTTGCGGTGTTTATAAAGTTACTGTTAATCTTTTCGAGCTACAGGACCAATACCCGCTACTTAAGGCAGATGACCTATTTGCGACGCTGGAGGAGGCAAGACGTTCACCAAGCTCGACCTGACTTAGGTCTACATGACGCAGGAGCTGGAGGAGTCTTCAACGGGCCTCACCTGCATCAACACTCATAAGCGACTGTTCATCTACAACAGATGCCCGTGTGGAATTCGGTCGGCTGCAGCGATCTTCGAGAGAAACATGCAGAGCCTGCTCAACACGCACGGTGATTTTTCAGGACGACATATTGGTCACGGGTCGGGAGGTCCTCCAGCGACTGGATCACGTAAGCCTGCGGCTGACGTCGAAATGCGATTTCATGGCAACATAAAAGGAGTTTTTGGGGAGAAAGATCGCGCTGGATAGCATTCTGCCCATAGACGCCAAGACAGAGACTGTCAGGAACGCGGCCAGGCCACAGAACGTCACGGAGCTGCTGTCGTTCCAGGGCTCCTCAACTATTTTGATACCTTCCTACCGGGGAAAAGCACCCTTTTGGAGCCCCTACCTGTGTTATTACGCAAGGTGAGTACTGGGTATGGGGAAAAAGCCCTGTAATTGCTTTTTAGACAGCCAGATACATTTTATGCTCCAACAAGCTGCTGCTTATATTGTATAGTCCGTGTAAAAGACTTGTGATAGCATGTGACATGTCGGGCGTGCATTACAACAAGCTAACGTTGCGGGGATTGTTGCAACCAATCGCCTATGCTTCCAGGACCTAGTCTAAGGCCGAGAGGGCTTACAGCATGATTGAAAAAGAGGCATTAGCGTGTGTGTTCGTGGTAAAGAAAATGCATCAGTACCTGTTTGGCATCAAATTTGAGCTGGAAACCGATCACAAGCTCCTCACATCCCTGTTCACTGAAAACAAGGGGTAAATACTAATGCCTCAGCCCGCATATAAAGGTGGGCACTCGCGCTATCAGCGTATAACTGCCATTGGCCAGACAAGGAAAACTGTGCAGATGCTCTCAGTCAGCTATCATTGCCCACCACGGGGGGTGGAAATGGCGCAGCCTGCAATCTTGTTGATGGTTGCGCAGTCCACAGACTTGTTGATGGTCATGGAGGCGTTTGAAAATGATAAATCACGCGTCACAGATTAGGACTTGGACCAGCCAAGTACCTCTGCTGTCCCGAGTAAAAAAAACGGTGTACTGCATGGGAGCTGGGTCAGCATCCCCATTCAAGTGCAAGACCCAAACAAGCCGTTCCACCGGCGAATGGACAAACTGTCCATTTAGGCAGACTGCCTGTTGTGTGGTAACCGCATAGTGCTACGCAAAAAAGAGCAGGGAGACGTTCATCTCGGATCTCCACAGCACGCACCCGTTTACAGTAATGATGAAAGCAATACCCAGATCCCACGTGTAGTGGCGCGCTATCGACTCTGACTAAGATTCCTGTGCAGGGCAACGCCACGTATGTGTTCAATTGAGCAATGCGCCTAGCGAGGAATGACTAAGTTTGTGGTCATGGCTCTCCAGACCATGGTCAAGGATCCTTGTCGACTATGCGGGCCCGTTTCTCGGTAAAATGTTGCTGGTTGTGGTGGATGTTTTTCAAAAGGGATTGAACATAAAATAACGTCGTGAAGCACCGTCACCGCCAGCATTGAAAGCCTGAGGGCCATGTTTGCCACCCACAGCCTGCCTGACATACTGGTCAGTGACAAGGGGCCATGTTTCACCAGTGCCAAATATAAAGAATTCATGAACCGTAATGGAATCAAACATGTCACCTCGGACCAAATGGGCAGGCAGAGCGGGCAGTACAAACCATCAAACACAGCCTTAAACGAGTCACAGAAGGCTCACTCCAAACCCACCTGTCCCGAATACTGCTCAGCTACGGCAGGAGACCCCACACGCTCACAGCGGTGCCCTCAGCTGATCTACTCATGAAAAGAACACTTAAAACGGGACTCTCGCAGGTTTACCCCAACCTGCATGATCAGGTCGAGAGCAGGCGGCAGCAAGAAAATGTAAACGATGGCCGCGCCACTGTTTCATGGAAAATTGATCTGAATGACCCTGTGTATGTGCTAAACTATGAACATGGTCCACATCCATCGTGGGCACGGTGGCAGATAAATAAGGAAATAGGGTTTTTTTCGTCAAACGAGACAATGGACAAATTTTCAGAAAGCAACTGCTCCAAACGAGACTGCAGTACACAGGCTGCCCTGAACAACCCACAGCAGACACCACCTTTTCCGAACCCACAACACACACCCAAACGATCAACGACACCAGGCCGGAACAGGAAATCGAAGCCATTATGCCCAACAGCCCAGCAAGGCCAGGCTCACCTAGCAGCCCTGCAGGGCCAACAACACGCCAGCCCAGCGAGGGCACAGCGAACACACCAGAACTGACATTTGTACAGAGGCGGCCCACCAGGGAAAGAAAGGCTAACGACCGCCTCAACTTGTAAAGGTTTTTCACTTTGACTTTGGGAGGGGGTGTGATCTTGTGCATCTGTAAAGCATGCACTCCCATGTTCCGCCACCAGTGAGCTCATTGCCTGAAGTCCCAAGAGATCCCAGCATCCCTTAGGAGCCAGCCGCTAAGGCTGCTCATCAATCTGGTATGTCTCATTAAAGACAGAGGTCACTGTTACTTTGACCAAAGTGTATGCAGCCCGCAACTTTGTTCGGAGCACATACCAACTTTGGTTGGTACGTCTACCCCTCTATCGGTTCGTTGTCATCTTTAAACTGGTTTCCTCCAATCTATGGTCTGCAATTACAAACCTACGAAGCCGATCATACTTTGATAATTATAATTGTGATCTCTTAACTACCGTCAAGTTTTTTTCACCATTACAGACCTTTCTCACAAGTTCAGATAGCCCAGGAGGCCGACATGTTTTGCGACAGATTACATCAGAGTTATGAGTGGTATTTAAAATATATACTCACTCGTGATGGTCTGCAAACGTCTGTCTGTCCTTCGCCCGGGTGCGCCCTGCCAGACCACGCTATTTGATGTGGAGTAATGCAAAAACACTCAACACAGTCCTTTTGTGGAGAATAGATTTGTTTTATTGCTTCATCAAGGGAGACAATGTCGACACCAGTTAATTAACTGGATGTCTTCCCAACCGTTCTCTTCGAACACTTTAGGTACTGCTTCTTTTATACTGAATTCTTTGCAATGTCATCATTTACATTATCATTGGTCATCCATGCTACAGCGTGACGATTTTTTTCGCTTTTTACAGATTGCTTAATTCCAACTTTGCTAATTGCTTCACATCCTCTTTGGGTACAATCATATGTATTCTGCACCCGACCTACTGCCACTAACCGGAATTTATTTCTTAGTTCTGAATCACTACAGGAAGCAACTTCGAAGGCTACGACATTATCTCTGAATAACAGGAATTGCAACACGGTCCGACAGTTGCACCTGTAAATTCTGCCACATCAGAAAATTGTGTTTGTGCCTTCCTAATCTGAAACGTGTTTAACTCTTTAATTACCGCTTCAATAGCCAGCACACAGTGTAAAACTGAAATATGTAAATCTTGAAGCTGATTTTAGAACCAAAAATTACATGTAATTATTAATTTGGGTATAATAACTAATCCACAGCGTAAAACCTTTACATTTCATTGTTAAATAGGGGATGGTAACCAATATAAGGGTAAACCTGTTGCATTTAATTGTTAAATGTGTATATGAATGTATGTATACAGAAGGTAAAACTTATATTTAATTGTTCAAGTTTGGTATGATAACCAATGCACAACTGTAACGTTTAATTGATAAATTGGGAATGATAAACAATACACATTTTAAAACTGATACACAGCATTGTTAAATTGGGGATGATAACGAACATGCATGTTATACTGTTACATTTAATTGGTAGTTGGGTATGATAATTAATACAGACTGTAAGAATAAAAGTGTTTATTAATGAGAAAATTGATTCTGTTTTATATGTATATATATATATATATATATATAATATATATATAAATTAGATTATACAAAGAGACAAGAGGGATACCATTCCCAAGTGGGCGAGACAACCCATTTTTTTGCATCGATACAGGCCACTTAACATCCATTTTAACGCTGGAATGAGGTATAGCGCCCAGGTATCGTATATTTAGGCACATAATAAAAACTAACGCCTACTTATCTCTCACTTATCGCCGAGCGTTATTTTCGCAATGTAATTAACGACAAGAAATAAAATCACCCGCCCACTTTTTTTGGCCCAAATTTCAGAATGGGAAAAAAACAACACCCTTTATATCGCCGAGCATTATATTTGCCATCTAATTAATACTGAGAATAAATAAGACCGCCCACCTACTTTTTTTGTCGCAAAGGTCAGAATGGCTGAAATCAACGCCCATTATTTCGCCGAGCATTATTTTTGACATCTCGGCCACATATCGCCGAAAATATCATTCACTGGAAAAGCTGCTGAGAAAAAGTTGCTCGCACTTGAACGAAACTGAGCGGTATGGATGCCATTGTATAAATTCGAGGTCAGTTCATATAATTGGCTGCTTCAACTTCTCGGGAGTTTTAATGTACTCTGGAAGTCTTTTAAGGAGTTTGACCATCTGAACAAACATCTTAACATAATATGGACGATTTGAAGTTACTTTAAATGTCTTAGTAGGTAAATATATTGCTTGTGAACAACTGGTGTAAAACTGAGAGTTTTGGAATGCGACCTGTAATTTCGAAAACTGCCTTGCTGACCACGCAGGTGCTGCAGGCTAGAGATGGCAGAAGGTATATTGAACAGCATCATGATCACAAACAATGACGTGCCAGACTGTTGAGGAAGATAAGACCTTATACCACAGTCACTTACAGGGAGAAGCGGTCTGAGCTGAAATTCTCTGATAACACGTGACTTAGGAGACTGCACTTCCACAAAGAGGTTACCAGCGAGATATGCCAGCTCATCAGGTGAGATGTGCAGCCTGCCAGCATCATCAGAACAGCACTGTCCGTCAAGGTCAAGGTCACTGCGGCACTTGCTCCTATGCATCGGGTTGCTTTCAGGCCTCAGCTGGTCACATTTGCGCAATATCTCAGCATGCCATTCTTTGCTGATTTTGACAGGTCGCTGAAGCCCTTTACACATGCATGATGGACTTTACCAGCTTCCCTATTACCAGGGAGGCACAGACTGAGAGGGCTCTAAGATTCTCCAGAATTGCAAACTTCCCCAACGTGCAGTGAGTAACAGAGTGTACGTGCAGGATCCAGCGGCCAGCTTTTCAGGATCCACAGCTTTTTTCGCACCGAAAGGATTCCACTCACTTAATGTGCAACACGTTGTAGACAACAACCAAATTATAATGGCAGTAAATGCATCATTTCTGGACCGCATCCATGATGCTCATATCCTGCGTGAGATTGCTGTATCTAACATATTTACCAGTCAGCCACAAGTTCAATGCTGGAAGCTTGGTGAACAAACAATATGGCCTTGCCACCTGGCTGATGAACACCTGCTTAACACCCAGACAGAAGCCGAGAAACGATAAAATAAGAGCCTCACATAATATCATTAGGAATGCCATTGGAGTGCATAAGCAACGCTTTCGATGTCTGGACCAGTGAGGAGGCTCGCTACAAATACCACCCTAAACAGGTAGCTTGATTCATAATGGTATGCTGCATGCAGCCCTATCTGGCTATCAGGTGGGGACAAGAATTTCCAGAACGGACTGCTGGTCCAGATCAGTGGAGCGAGCAAGAGGAGTATGTGGAGGTGGATGCTGACCTCAGGGCATACAACCAGGCTGACGATGAAACCATGCCCCCTCCACCTATGGACCACTGGTAAGGGCCCGTGGTGGCTAAAGAGCTTGAAACACGTCGTTCGTTTTTACAAAGCTGAACATTGCTGTCTCTGCAGCTCATACATTAATGCTGTGCATTACCTTGGTGACAGTTAAAGTTTGAGCTGATTCAAGTTCAGTTTAATTATCCCCTTTCATGTTAGGGAATCACAATTGTGTAATGGTGCAGCTATCTGAGAAAATGCACAACAATGTTACAGGAACAAAAGAACATAAGAAATAGGAGCTGGAATAACAAAGACAGCCTCTCGAGCCTGCTCCGCCATTTAATACGATCATGGGTTTTCTGATCATGGACTAAGGTCCACTTCACTGCCCGCTCCACATACCCGTTTATTCTCTTATCGTTTCAGTAACTCTCTAGTTCTGTATTAATTGTATTCAATGATCCAGGTTCGACCGCTCACTGAGGCAGAACATTCCACAGAAATACAAGCCTTTGACAGAATAAATTTCTCCTCGACTCTGTTTTAAATGGGCGGCCCCTAATTCTAAGAATATGCACTCTAGTTCTAGTCTCGCCTGTGAGTGGAAACATCCTGCCTGCATCAACCTTATCGCGCTGATTCATAACCTTATACGTTTCGATGAGAGGACCTCAAGTTCATCTGAATTCCAATGAGTAGAGGCCCAACCTACTGAACCTTTCCTCGTAACTCAAACCCCTCATCTCCAAAGTCATCCTAGTGAACCTTCTCTGAACGGCCTCCAAAGCAAGTACATCATTTGGCCAATATAGGAGACCAAAACTGCGCGCAGTATTCCAGGTGTGGTCTCAAAATATCTTGTATTTCGGTGGTAGAACTTTTATACTCCATCTCCTTTGCAAAAAAGTCCAATATTCCATTGGCCTTGCTAAACAATCACTGTGCCTGCATACTAATATTTTGAGTTTGAAGTATCCCCAGGTCCTGCTGTACTGGAGCACTTAACAATATTTCCCCATTTAATGAATAACTTGCTCTTTGATTTTTTTCTGCCGAAGTACATGACTTATGGCGAGAAAGCTGGAATGGGGTACTGAAGTTGAATGTTCAGCCATGAAGTCATTGAATGGCGGTGCAGGCTATAAGGGGCGAATGGCCTACTCCTGCACCTATTTTCTATGTTTCTATGTTTCTATGTTTCACATGTTGCAACATTATATTCCATCTGCCAAATTTTTCGGAATCACGTTGCCTGTCTATGTCCTTTTGCAGATTTTTGTGTCCTCCTCACACATTGCTTCTCCTCCCATTTTTGCATCATCAGCGAACTTGGCTACGTTACACTCAGTCCCTTCATCCACGTCATTACTCTAGATTGTAAATAGTTGGGGTTCCAGCAATGATCCCTGCGGCACCTTACTAGTTACTGATTGAGAATCCGAAAATAATCCATTTATCCCGACTCTCTGTTTTCTGTTAGTTAGCCAATACTCTATCCATGCTAATATATTACCCCCAAACACTGAACATGCAGTAAACTTTTATGTGCACCCTTGTCACATGCCTACTGGAAATCCAAATATACTGCATCCACTGGTTCCCCTTATCCACACTGTCTGTTACATCCTGAAGGAATCCCAGCACATTTGTTGAACATGACTTCCACTTCATCAATCCACACAGATTATGCCTGACCGAATTTTGCTTTACCAAATGTCCTGCGATTGCTTCTTTCAAATCGATTCCAACATTTACCCAATCCCAGATGTTAGGCTAACTGGTTGTCTGCCTCATTTTTTAAATATAGGCGTTGGTTTTCCGTTTCCAAATCTGCCGGGACCTCCCCAGAATCCAGGAAATGTTGGTAAATTACAGCCAATGCATCCAGAATTATTGCCGCTACTTTGGTTGAGAACCTAGGATGCAAGCGGTGAGGTCCATGGGATTTATCTGTCTTTAGTCCCACTATCTTACTGAATACCATCTCCTTATTGATTGTAATTATGTTAAGTTCCACCACGCCCCCCCCCGCCCCCTAAAGCGCCTTAACTATCCACTGTTGGGATATTGTTAGTGTCCTCTATCGTAAACACTGATACAAAATATTGATTCCGAAATTCTGCAATCTCCATGTTCCCCATTACTAATTCCTCGGTCTCGTCCTCTAAGGGACCAACATTTACTCCAGCCACTTGTTTCCTTTTTGTAAACCGATAGAAACTCTTGCTTTCTGTTTTTATATTTCGTGCTCGTTTACTATCATTGTCTATCTTCCCTTTCTTAATCATTGCTTAATCATCCTTTTCTGGATTTAAACGCTTCCCAATCTTCTGTTCTCCTTCAAGTTTTCGCCACTTTGGTTTTACTTGGGTGTTATCCTTTGGTTTTTACACGCTTTCCTCCACACTGGAAAATATATTTCTTGGGAGTTGTGAAATATCTCCCTAAATGTATACCTCTGTTCATCAACCATGCTGCACTTTAATCTATTTTCCCAGTCCACTTAAGCCAACACTGCTCTCACATCTTCATCGTCTCCTTCAGTTAATCTTAGTATGCTGATTCGAGATCCAACTTTCTCACCCTCCATTTGAATTTGAAGTTCATTCATGCTATGATCACTCATCCCAATTGGATCCTTTACTTGCAGATAGTTTATTAATACTTTCTCATTACACATGACCTGGTTGGTTCCATTACATTCTGCTCAAGGAACCTGTACCTTATGCGGCCTATGAACTCTTCCTCGAGGCTACCCTGACCAATTTGATTTGTTCAATCAATATGGAGGTTAAAGTCACCCATGATTATTGCTGTTCCCTTTTCGCAAGCCCCCACTATTCCTGGTTTATGTTCAGAACAATATAATTACTACAGTTAGGGGAGCTTTAGTCTATGCCCCCTTACTTCCTTATGAGCCAATATCATGTCTCACTATTGCAGTGATTCCATCCTTTATCAATAGAGCTACCCCACTTCCTGTTCCTTTTTGTCTGTCCTTCCGAATTTTCAAATACCCCATAATATTTCATTCCCAGTCCTGTTCACCTTGCAGCCACGTCTCTGAAATAGCTATCAGAACCTACCCATTTGTCTCAATTTGTGCCGTCAACTCAATATTTTTTGCATATGCTAAGTGCATTTAGACAAAGTGCCTTTCAATTTGTTTTTTTGCACTTTTTTCTTCTCTCCTTCTATCTCACTGTCTTTATTTTTGCTTTCTAATTCTAGCTCATCTCCCCTCCCAACTAAATCATTTTCAGGTAACCGTCCTCCTGTCAAGCTGGTTTAAACCCTCCTCAACGGCACTAGCTAAGCGCCCCGCCCACCCCCCAACCTCCCCAACCCTCACGCAAGCGCATTTGTCCTGGCTCTGTTGCGGTAAATCCCTTCAGAACCGGTCCCAAAGCCTAAGGAAACTTAATCGCTCTGGCCTGCACCACCTGTTCAGCCACGAGTTCAACTGCTCGTGGCACTGGGAGTAATCCGGAGATTATTACCTGAGAGATGCTGCTTTTTAATCTATGCCCTAGCTCCCTAAACTCAGCTTGAAGGACCTCATCTCTCTTCCCACCTATGTCATTGGTACCGATGTGGATCACGATCTCTGTTTCACCCTTCTCCCCTCAAAATATTTAACGGGAACATTTTTAAGAAACCATAATTATAACTGTAAAAAAACACACAGCCGCTTCCCCACCCCACCCAACAACAAATTAATAGCATTTATAACATGCATTCAATGTTAACAAATTCGAACGCTTCGTAAGCATACAACACAAATACAAAAAAATAGATGTTTCCCCCCCCCCCCGCCTCCATCAAACCTCCCAACAAAATAGCAGCAATAACCTTAAATACTCTGACTGAGACCACACCTGCGACCATGCACATCCCATTCCTACGCCCCACCCACCTCATCGCTTCACCGACCCACCATTAGCTCTTCCACTTCCCCTGGAGACTCCAAGCCTCCTGGCCGAGGGAGCTCCTCAGGCGCTGTTTCATTGTGGGGGCGGACGGCAGGACCGCTGTTTGGGTGGATATGGGAGTGGAACGTCCCAAGGTGGGAACGTGCACCGAGCCAGTAGCAAGATCTTTTTGATGGCCCTCATGTGACATTGGCAATCGTCTTGCGGCACCTTGGGGTCCAGTGTCGCGCCTCCAGACCACTGGGAGGCCTCTGCCACCAGTCTTCGTGGCTATCACCTTCAGGGACTCCACCATCCATGGCACGTAATAGCACATGGTGGCAGTCATGCTGTCCATTTGTAGGGATATGGCCCCATTGTCTGGAAGATCTGCTGACCTACGTCAAAACTCTTGCTGAACAAGTGTTCCATGTCGCCGCTCAGATCGGCTGCTCGTGGAGCAGACGTGATGCATCGAAACAATCTCCGCATTGTCGGTGCCATACTGGAGGCACCTCAGCTGCCCTGCGACAAGGTGACTGAGCCCAGTACCTCGGTGGATGGGGGAATGGCCGCTGGAGCACTTGATATCGTGGTGCTTGGCGATGCGGGCTCCTCGAAGTCTGCATTCTCATCCTTGGAGACGGCACCTAGCAGCTGCACTTACGAGAATCGGGGCTCCTCAGCACCAGATGAATTATCGTCCACCGACTACGGCCCCGCAACCGCAGCTTTCGTGCTCGATGGTGATGCATGTGACCGCGCTACTGGCTGATCTACAAAACATAAATGAGGTTAATAGAGGAGAAAGGAGTGCAAGGGTGACAAGGTGATTCCAGCGGTAAAGGCAGCAGATGCACGAACAAATCACCACTGTTATCAAAATCTTCACAGGCATCACAGTTCATGACCATGACCAAATTCTGTAAAAGATTCTGCAGGTATGTAAAAAGCGAAAGATTAGTGAAAGTAAATGTGGTTCCATTCAGGCTGAGAAAGGAATAATTGCAATGTGGAATAACGAAATGGTACAGAAATTAAACAGGATGTGTATTTCTGCCTTCACGAAAGACGCAATAAAAACCTCCCAGTAATAGTGGAGAACCAAGGGTCTAGCAAGAATGAGCAACTAAATTAAATAATAATTAGTAAAAAAAATAGAACTGGAACTATTAACGGGACTGAAAGCCGAGACATTCTCTGAACCTGATGGTCTACATGAAATGGTTTTGATAGAGGTGGCTATGGAGATACTGCTTGCATTGGTTTCCATCTTGCAAACTTCAATATAATGTAAAAGGGTTCCTGCAGATTACAAGGTAGCAAATGTAATCTTGCTGTTTAGGAAATGAGGGAGAGAGAAAATGGGGAATTACAGGCCAGTTAATGTGACATAAGTCATCGTGAAAATGGTTAATTCTATAATTAAGAAATGGTAAAAGTGCACTGAGAATATAATAATAGGATTGGGCAGAATCAACACGGATTTATGAAAGGAAAATCAGATATGTCAAATCTGTTAGTGTATTTTGAGGTTGTAACTATCAGCATTGATCAGAGTGGAACCAGTGGATTTGGATTTTCAGAAATATTTCGATAATGTGCCACAAGATGTTATGAAATACAATAATGGTTCATGGGAGAGTTGGTAATATATTGGACATCCATGTGTGCAGGAGGTGTCTCCAGCTTCCATTGCTCGAGCTCCGTGTTTCGGAGCTGCAGCAGCGGGTGCAGTCAATAAGGTGCATCCGCAACGCAGAGAACTACGTGGATAGCACGTTTCAGGAGGTCGGTATCCCGCAGCTTAAAGTTGTGCAGGTGGAGGGGACGTGGGTGACCACCAGACATAATAAGTGTTCCAGGCAGGTAGCGCAGGAGGCCTCCCGTGAGTCCCTCTCGTTTTCAAGCCAATATTCAATTCTGAGTATCGGTAAGGAGGATGGGGCCTCTGGGGATTGCAGCCAGAGCCAATTCCAAGGCACCACGGCTGGCCCAGCAGCACAGCAAAGAGGGCAGAACAACAAAAGATCCCTCGTGATAGCGGATTCTATAGTTACAGGAACAGACAGGCGATTCTGCGGGCGTAGACATGACTCCCGAATGTTTATCTTCCTCCCTCGTTCCAGGGTAAAGGATGTCACAGAGCGGATGCAGGTCACCCTGGTGGGAAAGGAGTCGGGGGTGGGGGGGGGGGTAAGCAGCTCGAGGTCATGGTCCATATAGGGTGAGTGATGAGGTCTTACAGGGAGAATTTATGGAGCTTGGAAAACAATTAAAGTGTAGGAAATCAAAAGTAGTAATCTCTGGGTTAATACCGGTGCACCTGCCAAAGAGTAAGAATAGAAGGAGAGAGACGATGAGCACGTGGATGGAAAATTGGTGTAGAAGGGAGGGCTTTAAATTCTTGAGGCATTCGGACCGCTTGTGGGGAGATGGGACCTGTATAAATCGTACATGTTGACCCTCAACAGCGCCGGGACCAATATCCTCGCGGGGAGTTTTGTTAGTGCAGTTGGGGAGAGTTTGAACGAGCTTGATGGGAGGGAACCTGAGAACGAATACAAAAGAGATGTAAGTAAAGCAGAAGTTGGATAGCACGAATCTCGAAAGCGCATCTTTAAGACAGAGGAAACATGGCTTAGTACGTAACAAGCAAGGATGTCTTCCTGTGCTGAATGGTGCATATTTACTGCAAGGAGTATAGCGAATAAGGCGGATGAGCTAACAGCACATGTAGACTCTTGGGAGTGTGACCTTATAGCCATTACATAAACTTGGCTGAAAGAGGGGCAGGTTTGGCAGATCAATATCTCTGGCTGACAGATTTTTAGGCAAGAGAGAGAGGGGGGCAAAACGGGGGTCGGTGTTACAGTACTGATTAGATAATCACTTACAGCGGTGAGAAGGGATGATATGTTTGACGGATCATCAACTGAGGCCAGATGGGTCGAATTGGAAAAAAGAAATCGTCGATCACACAGCTGGGAGTGTATTGTAGACATCCAGAGAATGGGAGGGAAATAGAAGGAGCAAATATGTAGACAAATTGCTGTGAAGTCTAAAAATCATAGAGTAGTAATAGTAGGGCACTTTAATTATACGAATATTGATTGTGACAAATTTAGTTTGAAAGCTATAGAGGCTGACAATTTCTTGAAATGCTTTCAAAAGAACGATTTTAGTCAGTATTTAGCAAGCCCAACGCGAGAGCGGGCGGTCTTAGATTTTTTTGGGGAAACAAACTGGGCAGTTTGAAGTGTTATTCGTGGGGGAATAATTGGGTGACTGTTACCAAAATTCAGTGAGATTCAAGTTGGTTATGGATAACGACAAGAATAGGCCTGCAATAACATTTCTGAATTGCGGAAAAGTTAATTTTGCTAATTTAAGGAGTGATTTTGCCAGAGTGGACTGGAAATAGCTAATTGTGGGTAAATCGGCTTCGAACCAATGTGAGGCATTCTACAAGGAGATCTGGAAGGTAGAAGCCAAACGTATGCCCTTAAATGAAATGTTGGAAAAATAATTCTAGAGCGTCCTGGATGTCTAGGGAATTATAGGTGAGGATTAAGAAAAAATTGGACGCATATGTCACATATCAATGGCTTAATATTTTAGAATTTGTACAGAAATATAGAAAGTTAAGAGGCGAAATTAAAAACGATATTACGAAAGCTAAGAGTGAGTATGAGACTTTCTTTACCATTAAAATCAAGGAAAACCCTAAGATGTTCGATAACAATAAAGAGTAAGAGGGTAACTAAGGAAAGCGTAGGGCCCATTAGAAATCATGAGGGTAATTTTATGTCGAGACGGAAGATGTTTGCAGGGTTCTTAAAGAAAACTTTGCATCTGTTTTCACAAAGTAAAGAGGTAATGCAGATACTGCTATCGAGGAGGATTGTCATATTCTGGATGAAATAAATATGGTGAGAGAGGAAGTGTTGAGGAGTTTAGTAGCTTTGAAAGTAGATAATTCCCAAGGCCCGGATGAAATGCATCACATGCTGTTGATCCAAGTAAAATATGCAATAGCAGAGGCCTTGACCTTAATTTTCTAGTCATATTTGGATATGGGCATGGGCCGGAGGATCGGAGGACTGCTAACATAGAAACATAGAAACATAGAAAATAGGTGCAGGAGCAGGCCATTCAGCCCTTCTAGCCTGCACCGCCATTCAACGAGTTCATGGCTGAACATGAAACTTCAGTACCCACTTCCTGCTTTCACGCCATACCCCTTGATCCCCCGAGTACTAAGGACTTCATCTAACTCCCTTTTGAATATATTTAGTGAATTGGCCTCAACTACTTCCTGTCGTAGAGAATTCCACAGGTTCACCACTCTCTGGGTGAAGAAGTTTCTCCTTATCTCGGTCCTAAATGGCTTACCCCTTATCCTTAGACTGTGACCCCTGGTTCTGGACTTCCCCAACATTGGGAACATTCTTCCTGTATCCAACCTGTCCAAACCCGTCAGAATTTTAAACGTTTCTATGAGGTCCCCTCTCACTCTTCTGAACTCCAGTGAACACAAGCCCAGTTGATTCAGTCTTTCTTGATAGGTCAGTCCCACCATCCCGGGAATCAGTCTGGTGAATCTTCGCTGCACTCCCTCAACAGCAAGTATGTCCTTCCTCAAGTTAGGAGACCAAAACTGTACACAATACTCCAGGTGTGGCCTCACCAAGGCCCTGTACAACTGTAGCAACACCTCCCTGCCCCTGTACTCAAATCCCCTCGCTATGAAGGCCAACATGCCATTTGCTTTCTTAACCGCCTGCTGTACCTGCATGCCAACCTTCAATGACTGATGTACCATGACACCCAGGTCTCGTTGCACCTTCCCTTTTCCTAATCTGTCACCATTCAGATAATAGTCTGTCTCTCTGTTTTTACCACCAAAGTGGATAACCTCACATTTATCCACATTATACTTCATCTGCCACGCATTTGCCCACTCACCTAACCTATCCAAGTCACTCTGTAGCCTCATAGCATCCTCCTCGCAGCTCACACTGCCACCCAACTTAGTGTCATCCGCAAATTTGGAGATACTACATTTAATCCCTTCGTCTAAATCATTAATGTATAATGTAAACAGCTGGGGCCCCAGCACAGAACCCTGCGGTACCCCACTAGTCACTGCCTGCCATTCCGAAAAGTACCCATTTACTCCTACTCTTTGCTTCCTGTCTGACAACCAGTTCTCAATCCACGTCAGCACACTACCCCCAATCCCATGTGCTTTAACTTTGCACATTAATCTCCTGTGTGGGACCTTGTCGAAAGCCTTCTGAAAGTCCAAATATACCACATCAACTGGTACTCCTTTGTCCACTTTATTGGAAACATCCTCAAAAAATTCCAGAAGATTTGTCAAGCATGATCTCCCTTTTACAAATCCATGCTGACTTGGACCTATCATGTCACCATTTTCCAAATGCGCTGCTATGAAGTCCTTAATAATTGATTCCATCATTTTACCCACTACTGAGGTCAGGCTGACCGGCCTATAATTCCCTGCTTTCTCTCTCCCTCCTTTTTTAAAAAGTGGGGTTACATTGGCTACCCTCCACTCGATAGGAACTGATCCAGAGTCAATGGAATGTTGGAAAATGACTGTCAATGCATCCGCTATTTCCAAGGCCACCTCCTTAAGTACTCTGGGATGCAGTCCATCAGGCCCTGGGGATTTATCGGCCTTCAATCCCATCAATTTCCCCAACACAATTTCCCGACTAATAAAGATTTCCCTCAGTTCCTCCTCTTTAATAGACCCTCTGACCACTTTTATATCCGGAAGGTTGTTTGTGTCCTCCTTAGTGAATACTGAACCAAAGTACTTGTTCAATTGGTCTGCCATTTCTTTGTTCCCCGTTATGACTTCCCCTGATTCTGACTGCAGGGGACCTACGTTTGTCTTTACTAACCTCTTTCTCTTTACATACCTATAGAAACTTTTGCAATCCGCCTTAATGTTCCCTGCAAGCTTCTTCTCGTACTCCATTTTCCCTGCCCTAATCAAACCCTTTGTCCTCCTCTGCTGAGTTCTAAATTTCTCCCAGTCCTCAGGTTCGCTGCTATTTCTGGCCAATTTGTATGCCACTTCCTTGGCTTTAATACTATCCCTGATTTCCCTAGATAGCCACGGTTGAGCCACCTTCCCTTTTTTATTTTTACGCCAGACAGGAATATACAATTGTTGTAATTCATCCATGCGTTCTCTAAATGTCTGCCATTGCCCATCCACAGTCAACCCCTTAAGTATCATTAGCCAATCTATCTTAGCCAATTCATGCCTCATACCTTCAAAGTTACCCTTCTTTATGTTCTGGACCATGGTCTCTGAATTAACTGTTTCATTCTCCATCCTAATGCAGAATTCCACCATATTATGGTCACTCTTCCCCAAGGGGCCTCGCACAATGAGATTGCTAATTAATCCTCTCTCATTACACAACACCCAGTCTAAGATGGCCTCCCCCCTAGTTGGTTCCTCGACATATTGGTCTAGAAAACCATCCCTTATGCATTCCAGGAAATCCTCCTCCACCGTATTGCTTCCAGTTTGGCTAGCCCAATCTATGTGCATATTAAAGTCACCCATTATAACTGCTGCACCTTTATTGCATGCACTCCTAATTTCCTGTTTGATGCCCTCCCCAACATCACTACTACTGTTTGGAGGTCTGTACACAACTCCCACTAACGATTTTTGCCCTTTAGTGTTCTGCAGCTCCACCCATATAGATTCCACATCATCCAAGCTAATGTCTTTCCTAACTATTGCATTAATCTCCTCTTTAACCAGTAATGCTACCCCACCTCCTTTTCCTTTTATTCTATCCTTCCTGAATGTTGAATACCCCTGGATGTTGAGTTCCCAGCCCTGATCATCCTGGAGCCACGTCTCCGTAATCCGAATCACATCATATTTGTTAACATCTATTTGCACAATTAATTCATCCACTTTATTGCGGATACTCCTTGCATTAAGACACAAAGCCTTCAGGCTTGTTTTTTTAACACCCTTTGTCCTTTTAGAATTTTGCTGTACAGTGGCCCTTTTTGTTCTTTGCCTTGGGTTTCTCTGCCCTCCACTTTTCCTCATCTCCTTTCTGTCTTTTGCTTTTGCCTCCTTTTTGTCTCCCTCTGTCTCCCTGTATAGGTTCCCATCCCTATATAACGTAGTACCCTAGTTTAAGAAGGAACAAAGAAATATGAAGAGCAATTACAGGCCTGTCAGCCTAAACTCAGTTGTCGGAAAAGTATTGGAAAAAATCCTAAAAAAACAGGATATGTCTGCATTTGAATAGGCAAGGATTAATAATGCACAGTCAACAAGGATTGTTATGGGAAGATCAGGTTTGAATAACCTAATTTAATTTTTTGAGCAAGTAACCAAGAGGGTCGATTAGGGTAGTGTTTCCAATGTAGTGTATATGGAATTTAGCTAAGTTTTTGATAAGGACCCACATGGTAAACTGGCGATGAAGGTTATAGCTCATGGGATCCAGGGTAAAGTGACAATTTGAATCTAGAATTGGCTTGGAGGTAGGAATCAAAGAATAATTGTTGATGAATGTTTTTGTGAGTGGGAGGATGTTTCCAGTGGGGTCGTACAGGGCTCAGTAATGTGTGCCTTGCTTTTTGTGGTATATACCAACGATTTATATTTGATTAAACGGAGTATGATTGAGACGTTTGCAGACGATTCTAAAATTGGCTGTGTTGTTGACAATGAAGAAGAAATCATGGGCTGCATTAGGATATGAATCTAATGGTCAGTTGCGCAAAGCAGTGGCAACTGGAATTCATTCCAGAGAACTGTGAGGTGATGCAATTCGGGAGGGCATTTTAGTCCCACCCATTTTTAATTAAGGGCACATGATTGACCTGAGCCTTCTGGATCTCCACCTTCAATGCCTCCCAGTGTTCCGACATAGATTTACCCAGAAATATCCGTTTCCAGTTCTCTGTGGCCAAGTCACCCCTTAACTTAGCAAAAATATATTTTCCCCAATTTGGAACATTTATTGCAGGCCTATCCTTGATCTTATCCATAACAAACTTAAATCTGTCTGAATTATGGTCACTGGCAACCATGCGCTCTCCCACTAATACACCTTCAACCTGCCCAGATTCATTTCCCAAAACAAAATCCAAAACCGCCCCCTCTCGTGTTGTGCTTGTTACATACTAGCTAAAAAAAAGTTATCTTGAATGCATTTTAAGAATTCCACACCCTCGATACCTTTCACACTATATTTGTCCAAATCAATATTTGGATAATAAAATACCCTACGATTATTACCCTATGTTTTTTACACTTCACTGCAATTTGCCTACATTACCTGCTCCTCTATTCCACTCCCACTGTCTGGGGGCCTATAATATAAGCCCGACATTGTGATCACCCATTTAAATGTTTCAATTCGAATCATATGGCCTCATTTGATGGTCCCTCTAAAATATCATCGCTCCTCACAGCTGCAATAGTTTCTTTAATCAGTACCGCGTTGCCCCCTCCTCCTCCTTTTACTAACTTTTCATTTCAGATATATTTAATTGAATTTGCTGCCATGGTGGGATTTGAAATCAAGGCTCTGGAACATTACTCCGGGGCTCTGGGTTACTAGTCCAGTAACATAACCACTATGGTGGACCGGGGAAATGTGCTGCATAAATGTGGTGCAAAAAGGGAGTTAGATGAAGTCCTTACTACTCGGGGGATCAAGGGGTATGTCAAGAAAGCAGGAAAGGGGTACTGAAGTTTCATGTTCAGCCATGAAATCATTGAATGGCGGTGAAGGCTAGAAGGGCTGAATGGCCTACTCCTAGACCTATTTTCTATGTTTCTATGATTCTAAAATGTGTTGCATTGAAATGGGTTAAGTGAAGCTGCTTGTTCAGTGACTGTAATCAATGTCAGTCTGCACGATTTAACTGAAGCTGTTTGTTCAGTGACTGCAATTAATGGTATTCTCCATAGATCCTAATGTATCTGTGATTGGTTTCCCTCTTCTATTTAAAAGGAATTCCTTTCAAAGTATTATCGCAGAGTATCAGTTAGAGTTTCACCGACGGCACTAACAGGGATCAGAACACGGCTCCACAGAGAGGCAGCCAGAATCTGCATTCTGGTAAATTGGAATATTACAACAATGGATTGGAATCTGACAACAGTGAATTGGAATGTTCCAACAATGGACAGGAGTTTCATCTGGGAGTTTGACATTCTTTATGAACATTATAATAGAATTCCATTACACATACGGATTGAATTGGCACTTCGCGCTTTTAAATACATTTACTATCCGTTGCTTGCTGTTGTTGGTGTTCCGGGTAAGTCTCTCTCGATCCAGTTTTTAACTCGGCAAACCATGGCTAACTGTATATCTGTTCTTGTAATTTACTTTGTCATCTCGGTTGAATTTGCTGTCCGTGGTAAGATTCTAAATCCAACAATTAGATCTGTAAATCACGTTTCACTGTATTATTCTGCTTGCCAGTTAAGTCGCTGGTCCTTATCACAAACTCAGTTTTCTGTCTATAGATGTATTCCCTCTCAGTGAGCAATATCTGATGCTGATTATGACGGATCACAAACTGTGCCTTATCTTTGGCCCGGAGCTGAGTTCCGACCTCACATCCTCTGAATTAACAATCCTGCCAACTACTTCCTCCATAATTTCGTCTGCTCTCTGCACCATATCAGGCTTTGTGCTGCATAAACACTCATCCATTTATTTGTTTTATCTCGACTCATCTATTCGAGAAGTCATACAAAACTCTGCTGTCCACATCATATCTCGCACCAAGTACCTTTCCACAATCATTGCCATGATCACTGCTGAACATTTGCTCCTGATCCTGCAATCTCTCAGTTTTAATATTTCCATATTTAAGATTTAACTTCAGTCTTGTTGGCCTTCATAGCGAGGGGATTTGAATAGAGGGGCAGGGAGGTGTTGCTACAGTTGTACAGGGCCTTGCTGAGGCCACACCTGGAGTATTGTGTACAGTTTTGGTCTCCTAACTTGAGGAAGGACATTCTTGCTATTGAGGGAGTGCAGCGAAGGTTCACCAGACTGATTCCCGGGATGGTGGGACTGACCTATCAAGAAAGATTGGATCAACTGGGCTTGTATTCACTGGAGTTCAGAAGAATGAGAGGGGATCTCATAGAAACGTTTAAAATTCTGACGGGTTTAGACAGGTTAGATGCAGAAAGAATGTTCCCAATGTTGGGGAAGTCCAGAACCAGGGGTCACAGTCTGAGGATAAGGGGTAAGCCATTTAGGACCGAGATGAGGAGAAACTTCTTCACCCAGAGAGTGGTGAACCTGTGGAATTCTCTACCACAGAAAGTAGTTGAGGCCAATTCACTAAATATATTCAAAAGGGAGTTAGATGAAGTCCTTACTACTCGGGGGATCAAGGGTTATGGCGAGAAAGCAGGAAGGGGGTACTGAAGTTTCATGTTCAGCCATGAACTCATTGAATGGCGGTGCAGGCTAGAAGGGCTGAATGGCCTACTCCTGCACCTATTTTCTATGTTTCTATGTTTCTATGTTTCTTAGGAGTTTTTGTGGGGATTTCAGGAGAAATGTTGATTCGCGCAGTGTGGGATAGGGGTCTGGAACTCACTGCCTAAAGGTTGGTAGAAGCAGAGAATCTCACCACATTTAAAAAGTACTTGGATGTGCGGTTTTTTTGTGATGTAACCTACAAGGCAATGGAACAAGAACTGGAAAGTGGGATTAGATTGGGTACCTCTTTGTCAGCTAGCCCGGACACGATGGGCCGAATGGCATTCATCTGCACTGTAAATTTCAATGATTCTATCATCAAATCCCACCATTGCCTCACCCCTCGAGTTAGTCCCATTTCACACTGCTGTGGAAGTCCCTGGTAATCTCTATCCAGCGATTAATTCTGTAAATATTGCTTATATGTGTTTCTCTCCTCGTCCTTCGCTATCCTATTCACTCTTCCGTTGGCTATTAATTTTGAATGTGAAACATTTTACCAATATTTTAATTTTCTATATTCAACTCAGGCAAAAAAATTGGTCGAGAAATTTTATAAAACGAACGTCAGTATTCTCTCTCTCTCCTGAACGTTTGTAACAGTGAAATGAATGTTGCCTTGGTTTGTTAGATCTTAGACGTGATGGATTAAGATCATCGACCTGAAACGTAACTGTGTTACTCTCTCCATGGGTGCTGCCTGACCTGCTGGGTATTTCCATCATTTGCTTTATCCATTTCACGTTTCCAACATCCACAATATTTTGCTGCTGTTTTCACCTAATGCTCATTATGGTTACTGACACCCACATTCATCTAATTAAAATATGTTACTGACACACACTCTCACTTAATCTCCGGTACTGTTACTGACACACACTGTCACCGAATGTCCACTATGGTTATTGACACACACTGGCACCTATCATTTGGTACGGTTAATGACACACATTGTCACCTAATGTCCAGTATGTTTATTGACACAAAATGTCACCTATATTCGGTATGGTTAATGACACACAGTATTCGAATGCTAGATATGGTTATTAACACCCACTCTCACCTATTGCTCGGTACGGTTAATGACATACAGTCACCTAATGTCCAGTATGGTTACTAACACACACAGTTAATTAATGTTCGGTATGTTTATTGACACTCAGTCACCTAAGGTTCGGTATGGTTGCTGACACATTTTCACCTAATGCCCTTTATAGTTGCTGAAACACAGTCACCGAATGCATGGTATGGTTACTGTCCCATACACAGTAACCTAATGCTCGGTATGGTTACTGGCACACACACAGTCACCTAATGTTCGGTATGGTTACTGACACATCGCACATAATGCTAGGTGTGGTTACGGACATACACTATGGCACCTAATGGTCGGTATGGTTACTGAAATAAAGTCACTGGAACAAATGCTGGCAGATCATCATTAATGTTTGAAAAGTTTAGTCATCTTTCAGTTCCAGTCAGTGTCTCCTTTGCAAACCTGTGCAGTTCTGCATTCGTGGCACTGCTTCCGATGGTCAGAATAGGATCACAAGGATAATTTACAGTCTCACAAAATGTTCATTCAGACAGATCTCTCTTGCCTTATTCCAAATCTTTGTCATGAATTTACACGTGGATGCCATGTCTGTCTGGCACAGGTCTCTATCGCCTCCTGCTATATTTCAGGATAAATAATCACAGCTAATTTAACCGAAGTTTTGAGAATATGAAAGTCTATAAAAATTTTCTCGTCTAATTTTCTGTGGACAAGTGAAAACCAGCAAGTGAGAAAGTGCATGGACAAATCTCTTCTATTTTTGTTAATATCTTTTACTAACTCTATCGCTGACTCTTTGCCTGAGGGATAACTCGCCTGGTCTCGATACTAATACATGCATTTTGTCGGGCATTACCTGGTCAAAGATAACTATTTCTCTTATTTCGGTGCTTATTTTTTGGAAATTTATTTGGCATATCTTCCTTTCAATAAGCGACAATTGCAGTATTTCAACAACAATGCAAAAAACTAACTATTTAACACATTCTCTCAGACCTTTTTATTTGTAACTACATGCATACGTATTCACTATCTTACCATTGTCATATTATATCCGTACATTTGAAATACAATTGCCAGTAATCATTGCATGACGAGGGAAATAGTTTTGCAGTTTGTTGTTGCATTCATTTCTCTTCTAAATATAATGGATACTCTAACCAAGCAGGAAACCAGCGCAATTTCCAACTTCCTAATCCAGGGGCACAGAAGCGAATTACACTGCTCCAAATGCTGACTGACGCCGGGACACGATGGTTTCATGAGAGGTTCTGGTCCTTTTTGTCCTGGTACCTGGTACGGCGCTTTCGTCTGCAGGGATAAAGGTAGTTCTATCATTTGACATCCCATTGATCAAACATCTATTTATTTCCATTTCATTTATTGATTCCACGATAAATTATTGATAATTCTTAAAGTAGACACTGTATTAAGCCCCAGGAAAAATAATTAGACAATTTCATCCAATGTTGTAGAAACATAGAAACATAGAAAAACAAAGCGTAGAATTAGGCCATGTCGTCCCATCGTGTGCACGCCAGCCGAAAAAGAGCCACACGGCTCTCGGTCAGCAGCCCTGAAGGTTATATCTAAACATATGAACAATTAACCATGGTGGAAAGGTAAAGAGCAGCCAGGCTAACCAGTCTTCCGCATACAACTGCGACAGACATTCCATCGAAATATTCTACACTCTAACCCAGCCCGAACCATCTGATCTCTTGGGAGGCGCAGAAAACCAATAAAAACCCAGGCGAACTGAGGAAAAGGAATCTAGGAAAATTCGTCTCCCAATCATGCAGGCGATCTAAACTAGTCCAGGAGATCACCATGGCCGTATTCGATTTGCTGCAGTACTTACCATCGTATCTGCGTCAGCCAACAGCAGGTTATATATTATATTCCCACTTAAGAGCATTAGGTCCTAATCCTGCAGTTTATGCCACTTTAAATTCCAACCACGCACATTTTAAATGTGGTGATGGTTTTTGCATCGACCACCTTTTCCAGTCAGTTCAGTCCAGTAACGCAGAACCCTCTGCGTGAAGAAACCCCCCTTCAAATCCCCCCTAAACCTTCCAACAACCACCTAAAACTGCTCCTAATTGACCCCTCCACAAATGGAAATTGGCCTTTGCTATCCACTTCATCCAGACCCCTCAAAATGTTGCACACCGCAGTGAGGTCTCCTCGCAAACTCCTCTGTTCCAATGAGAACAGACGCAGGCTATCCAATCTTTCCTCACAGCTACGATTCTCAATTCAAGGCATCATCTGCACCCTCTCTATTGCAATCCTATAAGACGGCACCTAGAACTGCAATCAGTATACCAGCTGTGGCCTAATCAGAGTATTATACAATGTAAGCTTAACATCCCAGCTCTTGTATTCGATGCCTCGCCCAATAAAGCAAGAATTCTATATGCTTTCTCCACCAGCTTTTCCACCTTGCCTGATATTTTCAGCGATCTGTGTGCAAACACTCCAAGGTCCCTCTGCTCATCAACACTATTAAGTCCTCCCAAAATGCATTAGCTTAAACTTCTCCGAAAGAAATTCCATTTTACCACTTCACTGCCCACCAGTCCGGTATATTGATATTCTCTTGCAGTCCATGACTTTCCTTTTAAATCGCAATCACACAGACAATTTTAGTATCATGTGCAAACTTACTAATCATGCTCCCTATATTCAAATGTGGATCAGTGATATCTACCACGAAAGCAAGAGATCCATACTGAGCTCTATGGCACACCAGTGGAAACATCCTTCATGTCACAAAAAGATCCATCAACCATTACATTTTGCTTCCTATCTCTAATCCAAATTTTGATTCATGTATTCACTTTGCCCTGGATACCCGGAACCCATGGGCATTAACATTCATGACCAGTCTAACATGTGGGACGTTAACAAAAGCATGACCTACCTTTAACAAATCTGTGCTGACTGCCCCTAATTAATCCTTGCCTTTCCAAATGTAGTTGTATCCAATAATTTTCCCATCTCTGAGATTGGCTGACAGCCCTGTAATCATTTGGCCTATCTATTTTTCCCTTCTAAAACAACGGTAGCACATTAGCAGTCCGCCACTAATCCGGCACCAGGCACAAATCCAAAGATGACGGGAAAATAATGGTCAAGGCCTCTGTTATTTCGTCTTTTACTTCGCTCAACAGACTTGGATGGAATTCATCCGGGCCTGGGGAATTATCTACTATCAAAGCAGCTAAACCCCTTAAAACCTCATCTCTCATTATGTTTACTTCATCCAGAATTTCACACTCCTCGTTGATAGCTGTATCTGTATTTTCCCGTTCCTTTCTGAAAATAGATGCAACGAATTGAAAAAGAACCATTCCAACATTTTCTTCCTCCACACATAGATTCCACTCATGGTCTGTATTATGCACTACCCTTTCTTTAGTTATACTTTTGTTCTCAATATATTTATGGAACATCTTTGCGGTTTCCTTAATTTTATTGCCAAAAAATGTACATTTCGATAATGATTTGCACTTTTCACCCCAAATTCCATTAAACTGTTGCTCTTGCTCACAGCTGAGGTATACTTTCTCTGTTTATTTCCCTTCCTCACAGTGAACGTAGTAACGATTGTGATCCTGTCTCGGGGAAAGTGCGGTGTCTCTCAATGTGTCACTCGCTACCTAGTGGCCATGGCAGCTGCGGATCTACTGGTCATTATCCTCGACCTGATATTGAGGCACATTCCGATTGTTTATCGGCGATATTTATATTTCCTGTTCTCCCTCCCCGTGTGTAATGTCCACGCTGTCCTGGTTTATGCAGCCACAAACTGTTCTGTCTGGTTCACTGTCACTTTCACCTTTGACCGATTTGTGGCGATTTGCTGCCAGAAGCTGAAGACTAAATATTGCAGCGGGAAAACGGCGGCTGTGGTTCTGGGAACAGTGACTGTGATGAGTTGCTTAATTGATATTTTCTGGTATTTTATGCTGTCAGATGCATATCAGCAATTTAATAACCCCTGGTTTTGTCGTATACAAAGCAGAGTAATGATTTCGACGGTCTGGGGAACAATCGAGTTCCTGCATTACATCCTCACCCCGTGTGTCCCATTTGTGATCATAGTGCTGCTCAATGCTCTCACCGTCAGACACATTTTAGTGTCCAGCAGAGCCCGCAGGAGACTCCGGAGTCCCAGCAATGTGGAGAGTCCCAGAGACCCAGAGATGGAGAGCCGCAGGAAATCCATCATTTTACTGCTTCTTATCTCGGGGAATTTCATCCTGTTATGGTCGGTATATATGGTGCATTCTCTGTGGGGCGCATTGCGCTGGTTCGATGCTTGGCAGATATTTCTCCCGTCTTATGTGAGGGAATTTGGATTCATGCTGCAGCTGCTGAGCTGCTGCACAAACACCGTTATTTATTGCGTGACACAAACTAAGTTCAGAGAGCAGTTGAAGAATGTGGGGAAATATCCCTTAACTTTGTTTGTAAAATTCATTAAAAGATGAGAAGCAGCGGAGACTTTGCTGCCTCCGACTCCCTGCGTCCTGATATTGTGATCGAGATGCTCTCACTGCGTGGAACCAGTGATCTGGCTGAATATTAACACGTTCACTCACAAACTGTGAACACTGGGCACGCTGTGAGGGACCCATGATCGGGGTCAACATTAATATGCTCACTCACACACTGTCTACAATGCGCTCTGCGTGAGCATTCAGTGATCTGGGCGAATAGTAACATCGTCACTCACTGCTTGTCTCCACTCGGCTCTCGCTGATGGGCCAGTGATCCGGGTGAAGGATCACACGCTCACACACTCACACACTCTCTAGACTGGGCTCCCTGTGCGGGGTACGACTCTCTCTCATGCCTTTCTGGAAAGGCACCTCTGCCCTGCACAAACATGGACGGCCGTTACATGCTTCCTGAGTCAGTGCAACTTCTGTCCGCACGAATACTGGCAGCATCTCCAATAAAGGCTTTGTAGACCTTTGCAATCCGATATAGCCACATCTATTCATCATGTCCATTAATGAATCATTATAAAACGTTAGAAAATCATAGATTCAGATAATAAAATTGTTACAGCATGGACGAGGCCCATTCGGCCAATCGAGCCCATGCCGACTCACATCCTGTCGCACACCACCTCGCCATTTCTCTGTAGTCCTGCACTGTATTTCTTTCATTTAGAAAGGTCCGGGTGAATCAACGACTGGCAATATGGATTTGTTAAGGGTAGGTCGAGTCTGACTGATATTTTTGAATTTTTTGAGGATGCAACAAGAACTCTAGATGAGGGCAGTGCATTTGCTGTAGTGTCTATGGAGTTTTGCAAGGATTCTGATAAGGTGTCACATAGCAGATTGTTCTCGAAAGTAAAAGCCCATCCAGGGCAAAGTGGCCAGTAGGATCCAAAAAATGCTCAGTGCCAGGAAGCAAATGGCAAAGGTTGATGCGTGCTTTTTGACTGAAAGGTTATTTTCAGCGGGGTTCCGCAGTGCTCAGTACTACGTCGCTTGCTTTTTATGTTCAAAGATTTAGAGTTGAATGAAGAGGGTATTAATAAGAAGTTTTCACATTATACTATAATCGGCTGTGAGGTTGATAATAAAGAAAAAAGCTGTGGACTGCAGGAAGATATCAACGAATTGGCCAGGTGGGCAGAACAAATGCCAATTGAATTCAATGCGGAGAATTGTGAGGTAATGCATTTGAGGAGGGCTAACGAGGCAAGTGAATACGCGTTAAATGGTAAGGTACTGAAAAGTGGAGAGGAACAAAGGGATCTTGGAGTGCTTGTCCACAGGCCACTGAAGGTTATATGTTAATGAGATGCGATGGTAAAAAGGCATTTGTTATACTGACGTTTGTTAGCTAAGGCATAAAAGACAAGAGCAGCGAGATTATGTTTGAACTGAATAAAACACTATTTAGGCCAGTACTAGAGTACTGCCTGAAGTTCTGGTCTCCATATTAAATGAAAGATGTGATTGCACTAGAGAGGGTACAGAAGAAGATTTACAAGAGCGATGCTTGGATTGGAGAGTTTTGCCCATTAGGCATGTTTGGATTGGTTGCGTTTGAATGCATTAGAACAGAGGAGGCTGAGGAGAGACGTTGTTGAGCAGTATCAAATGGTTCCCGCAAAGGTTTGTCACCATCCTCTGCATGCTCCACGAAGGCATGGAAGCCGGGATTCTGAACAACGGACCCATCACAGACCCAACCCACGTCCGCACCGGGGTCAAACAGTGCTGCGTCATTCGCGCCAACACTCTTCTCGATCTTGCTTGCTGCAATGCTCCACCTCACACTCAACAAGCTCACCACATGAGTGGAAATTGAACACAGGACCAGTAGGAACCTGTTCAACCTTCGCCACCTCTCGGCCAGAAAAAAGACCGTCCCAACCAATGTCGTCAAACTACAATATGCGAATGACACTTGCGTCAATGCACATTCAGAGAATGAAGTGTCAACATCCAAGGAGCATCAATTTATGTAACTGGGGGAGGATTAGAGGAGGTATGAGAGGAAATGTCTTCACCCAGAGGAAGGTGGGGGTCGGGACCTAACTACCTGACAGGTTGATAGAGGCAGAAACACAAACCACATTAAAAAATGATATTGGATGTGCTCTTGGAGTACTCTAAGTTACAGGGCTACGGAGTAAGAGCTGCAATGTGGGATTAGGCTCGATAGCTGTTTGGCGGCGGCGGGGACACGATGGGCCAAAACGGGCTGCTTCCGTGCTGTAAATTTCTGTGCTTCTATGATTATCCGACTCCCTTTTGATCTGCCTCCACCACCCTTTCAGACAGTGCATTCCAGATACTAACCACTCGACGTATAAAACATTGGTTCCTTTGCCATTAACCTTAAATCTGTGTTCATTGCTTCTCGACCATTCCGCCATTTCTCTCTATCTACTCTATCTGGATAGCTGGTGAATTTGCAGATCGCTATCAATTCTGCTCTCAATCTTCTCTGCTCCAAGGCGAGCAATCCCTGCTTCTCCAGACTATCAACATAACTGAAATCCTTCATTCCTGAAACATTCTCGCAAAAGCTTCACTGAACCCTATTTGCCGTCTTCACATCCTATCTAAAGTCCGATGTCCAGAATTGGCCACAGTACTCCAGTTGGGGCAGAACCAGTGTGTTATACCGCTTCATCATAGTTACCACATTTTGTATCACATAATTACATTTATGAAGCCCAAGATCCCATAAACATTATTAACCGCATTCGCAACTGCCCTCTGCATCCACATCGACGTCAAGAATATATATCAAGAAAATCAGTGGTCCTAGAACCGCCCCTGGCGAACACCACTGTTTACTTTCGTTCGGTCCGAAAAACAACCGTTCACCACGACGATCTGTTTCCTGTCACTCAGGCAATATAATATCCAAGATGTCACTGTCCCTTTCATTCCATGGGATTCAAACTTGCTTGCAAGGCTATTATTGGCAAGTTGTCAAAATAGCTTTTGGAAATCCATATACTGATCAAAAAAGTTGTCCTGAACACACATCAGAAACTCTGCAGCTCTCTGCCATTTACACTATTACAATCCGAGTCTAGATTAGTATCGTTGAAGTCCACCGTTTCTACTTCCTGAGAGTTCTTGCTCCTCTCTCTATGGCTCAGTTAAATTGCTCCTCCATATCTTTCCCAAAATGTGAAGTTCTATATAATACATCTTGTAGTTTGATGTCAACTCTATTATTTCTCAACTCTAGCCATATAAATTCTGTGTTTGACCCATCCAGGTTATCCTCCCTCTCCAACACGATAACATTCTCCTTATTCAATAATGCCACACCAAAACCTCTCTTTCCTTCCCTATTTTTCCTGTAATATAACCAGGAATATTTACTAGCCACTCCTGTCCATTGTGCCAGGTCTCAGTTATTGCTACTATATCATATTCCCATACGTCTATTTGTGCCTGCAGTTCATTTGCCTTGTTTCCTACACTTCGTGCATTCACATCCATAAAATGTAACCGCAACTTGGAATATCCATGTATTCCCTCTCAGATTTATCCAAACTAATTACCATACTATTTTAGTGCACTCAGCCTGCCCTAATATTTTGAGCACCCCCACACTCTCCCCGTTCTAATTTTACATCACCCTTCCAGATTAGTTCAATCCCTCACCAACAGTACGAGCAAATCTTCCTTTGAGGGTACTGATCCCAGTTCTGTTGAGGTGCAACCAGTTCGTCTTTAGAGATCCCACCTCCACCAGAAAAGATCCCAAGGCCTCAGGAAAATAAAGCCCAGCGCTTGCACTATCCCTCCTGTCACGCATTAATCTGCGGTATCCTCCTATTTGTTTACTCATTCGAGCATGGCGCCGGAAGTAATTGGGAGATTATTACCTTGGAAGGCATGCTCTTTAAACTCTCTATTAACTCCCGAATTTCTACTTGCAGGACCTCATCGCGCTTTGTACCTATGTCGTTGGTACTGATGGGGAAGAGGAGCTCTGATTGTTCAGCCTCCCCTCTCGGAATGTCCTGCAACTGCTCGCTACCTTCCTTAATCATGAATCATGTGAGGCAACATGCCATCCTGGATTGTCGAAAGTCGCAAAAACGCCTGTTTGCTCCCCTGACTCTAGAATCCACTGCCATTATTGCTCTTCCATTATGCTTCCTCCCCCCGATACAGCTGAGCCAGCCATCGTGTCGTGCACATGGCTCTGGCTGCATTCCGCAGCGTCCCTATTGCCCTCACCAGTACTCAGAGCAGAATACTGGTTGGAGACGGCGATTCATGCATGGGACTCTTACAATACCTGCTTGGTCCTGTTTGTCTCTCTGGATGAATACTCTTAAGCTGCGGGGTAATCACCTCTATAAACATGTTATCCACGCAGCTCTCAGCCTCAAAAATGCACCGCAGCGACGCCAGCGGCTACACAAGCACCGAAGACCAGATCTCGGGGTCCTCCAGCTGATGACAATTGCTGCACATGTGTTTGCCCCAGACGCGGAATGCACCCAATACTTTCCAGTGGACTGAGCTGTCCTATTTAATAGAGTAAGAATTGACTTAAAAGAAGTGAACATAAAACTTTGAAAAACATTCACCAGCTACAGACCAATCAGTTTCATCCCATTTGCCGAGCGCAGTTTGGGTATTTCACTCTGACGTCAAGCTTTCAAATTCTGCATGTGATGAGATGCTTGCAAATCTATTTTCATTCCCCATCTCGCCGCCTCCGCACACGAGCATGCCGCGCTGTTTATTCCAAATCTGCTCCTGCTCCCGCCCATGCCCCCTCTGCTCTCGGGCCTCCCCTGTTCTTCGTCTCACCTCGCATTTCGCCGAGATCTCGCAACCTTTGTCAAGCAAGACCAATCTTTCACAAATCAATGCTGGCACTCTCTGACCAACTGAAAATATTTTAGTTGTTCATAAACCCTACACTTAATTGCAGACTCAGGTACATGTCCGACAACACATAGCATTTTAGTGATATATCATTCCCTGGTTTCCATCTCGCAACAGTTTTAAATAGCAGATTGACTTGCGCAAGGTAGCAGTCTAAAGTGATGGTCCCAGAATTGCGAGAACTTTGGTTAAATAAGAGACACAGCAAGAGAGAGACAGAGACCGAGAAAGAGATGGTGGAAAGGAGAGAGAGAGAGAAGATGGGAAGGAGATGGTGCGAGAGAGAGAGATGAGAGAGAGACGGAGTGCGAGAGAGGCAAAGAGAGATGGTCGGAGAGGGAGAGAGCCGATGGGAGGGAGAGGGAGAGGCAACGAGAGAGAAAGCTTGAGAGGGAGAGATGGAGCGAATGTGCAGAAGGAATTTTAATTTATATCTAACCAATGCTGTGCCTGCCTGGATGTGTTTGATGCAGCAGTGTAGATAAAGAAACAAAAGAACATAAAGATTTGGAGCAGGAGAAGGCCGTATGGTCCATCCAGCGTTGTCCACCATTCAATAAGATCATGGTTGATCATCAACCTCAACTCCACTTTAGCGCCCGATTGCATTATCCGTCGATTTTACTCGACTCCAAAAATCTACCAATCTCGGCCTTGAATATATTCAGAGATTCAGCATGCACATCGCTCTGGGACAGAGAATTCCAAAGATTCCCAGTCCTCTGAATACAAAAATTCCTCCTCATGTCTGCCTTAAATGGTCGACCACGAATCCTGAGTCTGTGACTCCTCGATATATGCATTACATCCAGGGGAAACAACCTTTCAGCATCTACCCTGTAAATCCCCGTCAGTAAATTCTATGTTTAACCTCTCATCCTTCTAAACTCCAGAGAATACAGTCAAACTTTAATCGTCTCTCTTCAAAAGGCAGCCCACTCATCCCAGGAATCAATCTAGTAAACCTTCGGTATGCATCCTTCAACGAACGTATATCCTTCCTTCGATAACTTGAGCAAGTTTGTGCACAGTACGCCATATGTGGTCTCACCGAGCCGTGTTCGATTGTAGAAATGCTACTTTAGTCTTGGAATTCAAATCGCTTGCAATAAATGACAATATGCCATTTGACTTCGTTATTGCTTGCCTTACCTGCATGCTCGCTTTCTGTGTTTCTTGCCCAAGGACAACGATATCTCTCTGAAGACCAACATTTTAAAAATGTTCTGATTTCTATTATTTCTACAAAAGTCAATGAACTCACATTTCCCCACAATTTACACCAGCTGCCACTTTATTCCCTACTTAATTAGGCAATTCATATCAATTGGCAGTATTCAGAATGCAGAAGGAATTTTACACTGTATCTAATCCGTGCTGCAAATGGATTGGGAAATCATAATTGTAAATTTGGATGGAGATAGGAGAATGGTGGGTAACAGGGAAAAAATGGATGTGGTGTAATGGGATTTCCAGAAGGCAATCGATAAGCTGCCACATAAAAAGTTACTTCACAAGATAAAACTTCATGGGGATCCACGTAAAATATTAGCATGGATAGAGTATTGGATAACAAAGAGAAAACAGAAAGTCGGGATAAATAAATCATTCCTGGTTGGGAAAAATTGACTGGTGGGGTGCCGCAGGGATCGTTGCTGGTCATCAGCTATTTTCTATCAATATTAATGACTTGGGTGAAGGGACCGAGAGCAACATAGCCTCGGTTTCTGATGATACAAACATGGGTGGGAAAGCAAATTGTGAGGTGGAAACAACAAATATGCAAAGGGGTAAAGAGAGACTTTTTGAGTAGGTAAAAAAGTGGCAGATTGAGTATAGTGTGGGAAAATTTAAGGTTATCGTCCATTCCTTGGCAGAAAAAATAGAAAAGCAAATGATAATTTAATTGGAGAATAAATGAAAAGTATTGCTGTGCAGGGGAATTGGTGTCCTCGTACATGAAACACAATAATTAGGGTGCAGGTACAGCAGTTAATCAGAAAGGCACATGGAACGTTGGCCTTTATTGCAATGGATGTCGAGTATAAAATAAGCGAATTCCTGATACAACGGTAGACGGTTTCGTAAGGCCACCCATTGTTTACTGCGTGCAGTTTTGCTCTCCGTATTTAACGAATCATATTCTTGCATTGGAGGCTTTTCAAAGAAGTTTCACTGTGTTGACTCCGGAGATGAGGCTTTTGAATCATGATGACAGATTAAGTAAGTAGAGCATATGCACATTGGAGTTCAAAAGATTGAGAGGTGATCTTATCGAAACAGAAAAGATAATGACGTGACTCGACAAGGTGAACGCATAGATGATATTTCCACTCAAGCGGGACATAGTATCAGAATAAGGGGAGATAGTCTCAAAATAAGGGACCCCCATTAAAACTGAGATCAGGAGGAACTTCTTCTCTCAGAGCGTTGTCGATCGATGGAATTCTCTTCCGCATAGAGCTGTGGAGGCTGGGTCATTGAATAAATTCAAGGTCATAGATAGACCGATCTTTGAGTGATAAGGGAATAAAGGATTACGGGGAGCGGGCAGGGAAGTGGAGCTGAGTCCATGGTCAGATCAGCCATGATCTTATTTGATCTTCTTGAATGGCGCAGAACGATCGAGGTGCTAAATGGCAGACTCCTAATTCTATATCTTATATGCTTATGTTCTTATGAGATTTCCTCTGTCTTGCTACTTGCTGTAACTGCCCTTGGAATGTTTGATGGGACATTATAGAAGGAGCTTTAATCGATAGCTAAACCATCGTGTACCTGCCCTGCGAATATTTCATGTGACATTGTGGAGGGAGATTTAATCTGTGTCTAACCCTTGCTGAAATTATCCTGCGAGTGTTTGAAGTGACAATGTAGAGAGAGCTTTGCTCTGTATATAACCCGAGCTGAACTTGCACTGGTAGTGTTTGATTGGACAGTGTAGAGGGAGATATATTCTTTATTTTACCCGTGCTATCCACAGAACGTTTGATGGGACAGTGTCCAGGGATCTTTGCTCTGAATGTAACCGCTGCTTTACCTGCCATTGGATTGTTTGATGCGACATCGGAGAGGGAGCTTTACTCACTATCATAGTCATGCTGAAGCTATCTACGGAGTGTTTGATGGGACAGTGTAGATGCAGCTTTAGTCTGTGCATAACCCGAGCTGGATCTGCACTGTTAATGTTTGATTGGACAGTGTAGCTTGAATTTTACTCTATATCTAACCATGCTGTTCGTGTACTAGAAATGTTTGATGGCACAATATAGAATGAGCTTTATGCTGAATATAATCTGCCCTGGGAGAGTTTGATGGGACAGTGGAGAGGGAACTTTTTGTATAGAAAATCCGTGCTGTACCTGTTCTGTGATTGTTTGATGGGGGAGTGTCGAAAGATCTTTGCTCTGAATGTAAACCGTGCTTTACCTTCCATTGGACTGTTTGATGCAACATCGGAGAGGGAGCGTAACTCACTATCCAACCAGCGCTGTAACGGCACTCGAAGAGTTTGATGCGACAGGGTAGCGGGAGCTTTACTCTGTATCTGACCCGTACTGCATACAGAAAAATAAAAAGAAGTTGCAGGAATATGCCATTTAGCCCTTCGAGCTTGCACCACCATTCAATAAGATCATGGCTGATCGATCACCTCAGTGCCCCTGTCCTGCTTTCTCTCCATGCCCCTTGATCCCTTTAACCGTAAGGGCCATATGTAACTATCTCTTGAATATTTCCAATAAACTGGCATCAACAAATCTCTGCGGTAGGGAATTCCACAGGTTAACAACTTGCTAAGTGGAGAAGTTTCTCCTGATCGCAGTCCTAAGTGGCTTACCCTTATTCTGAGATTTGTGCGCTGGTTCCTGAATTCCCCAACATTGGCAAAAATCTTCCTGCATCTAACCTGTCCAGTCCCTTCAGAATGTTATATATTTCTATGCGTTATCCTCTCATCCTTCCAAACTTCAGTGAATGCAGGCCCAGTCGTTCCCGTCTCTCATCATGTTTCAGTCCGCTGAACCTTGGCTGCACTCCCTCAATATCAAGGACGTCCGTCCTTCGATTAGAAGACTAAACCTGAACACAATATCCAAGTAAGGCCTCACCAAGGCCCTGTACAACTGCAGTAAGACTTCCCTGCTACGATACTCAAATCCCCGAGTTATGAAGGCCAACATACAATTTGCCTTCTTTATCGCCTGCTGTACCTGCATGCCAACATACAATGACTGATGTACCATGACACCAGGTTTCGTTGCAACTCTCCTTTTCCTAATCTGCCGGCATTCAGAGAATATTCTGCTTCGTGTTTTTGCCACCAAAGTGGATAACCTCACAATTATCCACATTATATTGCATCTGCCATGCGATTGTCCATCTCACCCTGCAGAATCTCAGCTTCCTCCTCACATTTCACACCGCCACCCAGCTAAACGTCATTCGCATATTTGGAGATATCACACTCAATTCCTTCATGTAAATCATTAATGTAAATAGTAAATAGCTGGACTCCCAGCAATGAGCACTGCGGCACCCCTGTAGTCATTGCCTGCCATTCTGAAAATGACTGGTTTATCCAGACATTCTGCTTCCTTTCTGCAATTCCAGTTCTCTATCCACGTCAGTACATTACGCCCAATAGCATATGCTTTAATTTTGCACACCAATCTCTTGTGCGGAACCTTGTCAATCGACTGTTGAAAGCCCAAATTAACCAGATCTACGGGTTCTCCCTTGTCCATCTATCAATTACAGCCTCAAAAACTTCGAGAAGATTTGTCAAACATGATGTCCCTTTCTTAAATCCATGCTGACTTGGACCGATCCAGTCTCTGCTTTCCAAATACGCTGCTATTTCATCTTTAATAATTGATTCGAACATTTTCCCCTACACTGCTGGCAAGTTAACCGGTCCATAATTACACGTTTTCTCTTTCCCCCTTTCTTAAAAAAGTGGTGTTACATTAGCTACTAACCAGTCTTTCGGAACTGATCCCGAGTGGATAGACTGTTGGAAAATGATCACTAATGCATCCACTATTTCTAGGGCCACATCCTTCAGTATTCTGTGATGCAGCCTATCGTTCCGCGGGAATTTAACAATCTTCAATCCCATCAATTTCCCTGACGTTATTTTCTGACTAATAAGAATTTCCTTTAGTTCCTCCTCCACACTCGACCCTCGGTCTCCTAGTATTACCAGAAGTTTATTTGTATCTTGCTTCGTGAAGACTGAAGCAAATTATTTGTTCAACTGGCCTGCCATTTCTTGGTTCCCCATTAGAAATTCACCTGAATCTAACTGCAAAGGACCTATATTTGTCTTCACTAATCTTTTTCTCTTCACATATCTATTTTGAAGTC